>NW_022170249.1:43805810-43996463 GCF_008802855.1 Photinus pyralis
ACCTGCCACCGTTTGGGAGCGTGTAGGTGGTGCGTAGGGGAGTATTTTGATATAGGACACTTGGGGTCGGAAATCTAAAATAAGGGTGCCAGAGCCAAATTTAACTTCTGGAATTTCGCGCCTGTAGGTAGGCAACCCAACCGGCCGGCGGTGCACACGGAGCGATCTCAGGCGGCGATGTGTGGCTGACACTTGATCAGAATTTTGTTTAAACCCACGAAATCCCGTCTGCAACGACGCGTATCAAGTGAATAAACACTATGGCAATAGTATAATAATAGTTGGCTAGATGTAGGAAGTGCATTGAGAACAACGGTGGCCACGTTGAACACTTGTAAACGTTATTGCTTTTGACTGTCGTTTTCCCTCCTTCCCTCCCATGTCGCTTCCTCGCGCTAACTGTCGTTTTCCCTCCTTCCCTCCCATGTCGCTTCCTCGCGCTAACTCGCTCTGCATCGCTCCGCGCGAAACGTCGGTCGGTTGGGTTGCCTACATACAGGCGTGAAATTCCAGAAGATAAATTTGGTTCTGGCGCTCTTATTTTAGATTTCCGACCCCAAGTGTCCTATATCAAAATACTCCCCTAGGCACCCCCTATACGCTCCCAAACGGTGGCAGGTACTATAGGAATCACCCTGTATGTTATAGCATATTTTTTTAAATTTTTAAATTCCATGTTTCTACCGTCAGCCATTTTTATTGATTGGTATAGGCTGCCATGGATACAATTAACAAAACAAAATCTCCATAAATCCATGGCCTACTGTTTATCAACCATAAAAAATAAGGTTTTTCTTTTTGGTTCATGGCTAAAATATAAAAAAAAATATCAGGAAAAATTATGCAAATAAATTTACTTTTAAGATAGACAGTGTGTTGCATTTAAAAAATATATACCAACTTTGATTTCAATCTCGGAAACGGTGAGTAAAAAAATTTTTTTTACTACGCCACTGGGCGCCAAAGGGCGAAGTTCACCTAGGGGCAACATCGCCACCAGGTGTTCCTCCAATTAACCCACTTAACTGCCCCTAGTACTCCCCCTAAATCCGCCACTGCGTCCCTTTCTTAATTTACTGATTACTAGTGGCTCCTCTACCATTTGTTATAACGAGATCAGCCCCCTTCCTTATTTTTTAAAATGCGGGTTAAACACATCTAGTTTTTTTTTCATAATATTTGGGTTTCTTGAGGAAACTACCTATGCTATGACGAAAAATAATGTATTATTTTCGTTTATTTTCAAATGTAAACGTAACAAAGATTCCGCTTTAAATAAATAGCTTAAGTGGTTCCCTAAATACGGCTAACCAAAGGTCCTTGTGGATCATCCTGTGAGCAGTTAGTCTGTTAAACTTGTTTTTGTTTATTTGTAGTGATCGATTTTTATTTGCATTTATTTTCCTGTGTAACTGTACCAGAAAGTGAATTGTTTTAGATGCTTGTCAAATTTTTTTCATAATTTGACTATGGTACATTTTTTATGCGTGTTATGGATAAAAGTTCATATCACAGCACTGTAATGAGCGATTATTTACATGTGTTTACCAATAAATGTGAGCCTACAATCAGTTCTCTTTTAGGTCTCGTTCGTTATCGGTATCGCGATCGCGAAAACCGCACGTGAAACACGGTTCCCCCAAAATTCGTGCGCGTCCTCGTCCTCCGTCGCCGTCACCGATTCCGCGTCGCGTTCCGAGACCAATGACACCACCTCCAGTCAGACGACCAGTGAAAGGACTGATTTCCGATAAGCCCACGGATCCACGCCGTCAACCGCCACCCCCCAGGCCACGTAATCCATCTGGCAAGGTTATCAATCTAGGCAGTATCGCACCGCCCGCAGCAGTGAAGAAGACCATCCGTAAAAAGGAAAAATTTACAGAACCCGTACGTTTGTCTTGATGAAAACTTTAACTGAATTTGTTATACAGGTATTACTGACACGGATCAAAAAGGAACGCACAAAGAAACGTCCCGGATCTCCGGATTCATCTGGATCAGAAGATAGTTCCACATCCTCCTTATCGCCCATTGTGGCAACTACTCGTTTGTCTCTTTCAGAGCGTTTTGGTAAGATGGCGCAATGGAGTATCGATAGAGAACGCAGAGACATCGAAAATATGCGTATAACGAAGAATTCTAGTGGAGGCGACTTGAAAGTCATGATTGAGGAAGACGATTTTCTATATGGTAGTCCTCCTCGTCGTTACAGGTAATTAGTTATAAGAGAACATTATTTTTTTTAATTGTGCCACGTAATATTTTCATTTTTTTCATATTTCATACTCTCAGCGCTTGGTTTAGAAAATTGGTAAGACTGGTATACGTTCATTTCAGAATGTAAACTCTGAATGGGCTTGAATTTTTGAGAGTACCCTATACAGAGTGGGCTAGGTTAGGCGGCTCTGTATGGAAACCAGTTTCTGTCAAATACAAATACTAATCAATTGTTCCAACCTGAGAAGGTTCCTGCGCAAACAAAATTTGGTCCACAAGGGGGCGTCGCAAATTTAGTTGACACTGTAGAATAATCAAAAACTTTATTAGAGAGAAACATTGCACAGATTTGACAACAATACTGAAAAGATCGCAAATTTTTCCAAAGCATTAATTGTTTTTTGTAATTCTTTGTTTATAGATGTTAATTACACATTTTCTAAATGTCCTTTTCTAGTCACTCGCCCGTTCCACCAGGACATTATCCCGATGAACTTTTATCTGCTGGTCCGTCAGGTTTGGCATCGTGGGACGATGTTCGTGTTCGTTATCAGTACTACAAAGATTTAGGGTACTTAAGAGATCTATCGTTGGATGACTACGTGAAATGGGAGGAATGGTGGTACAAATACCAAGATTGGTTAGCAAACGAAAGGCACTATGAACATTGGTTGTCGACGCAAAGAAGAGGGAAGAAAAGACTGCCAGCATCGCAACGTTTAAATTAAGAATGTAAGCTAGATATATGTATATGTACGAAATTATGGATTATTATCATACTGATGATATAAAGAGTTTATTATATCTCGATGTAACAGATGATTATAATTTCGTTATTTATAATTTTTTTAAATATTTTTTAACTAACGTTAACACATTTTTATTTTTAATGTATCCTATGTTGCATGAAGCTGTATAGATACGATATGAAGTATTCTAATTGTTCTCATTAATGTAATTAGTACTGCAGTTAAGGGTAGCTACGTTCTGCAAGCTTATTGATGATTTTTTTGAAATCCCGTTTTTATTGAGTACAGCTTTTGAATGTATTCTATTTATTCAATAAATATTAAGTTATGACGTTAACACCACTATTGCTTTCTAATAAATTATACTCTTTGAACTTTCTTATGAATATATTTACTTTTGTTGAAGTCCTTTTGGTTTTGCTTTCGATATTCTTCATAGTTTTCTGATCAAGAGCGTTTTTGTAACCAAACCAATTCAGCTTCCAATACAGTATACGATATTTTCCTAGTGGTTATTTCATTGTGAAATTTTTATGAATTGGGACATGTCTTTCATCAATCAATCAATCATCGTTGGTTGTTATTTAATATTTCTGTATTTGCAACAAAATGTAATTTAGTTTATAAAAACCCGGAGTTTTTTTAAAGTAGAACACAGAACTGTTTCCATTAGTCATACTGAATACAATCTGCAAGAAGATCCTAAAGCGGGAACTCTCGTCATTCTCTTAATTGTAGACAAAACAAAAGCACATTGACAAATTTTGACTACAATGTTATGTTAGGATGGAGTTATATTATTGGAAACCATTGAATCCTATTGAATTTCTAGATTTATTACTACAAAGGTATTTACTTAAAAAAATGTTGCAAAAATAGTAGAGGGATTTCAACATCATTTTCAAAATTGACAAAATTACTTGATGCTTAGTTTGTTGCTTACATTGGGGATATAATGGCAATAATCCTATTGAAACCTCTGAACAATCTTACTCTATTTACAAACATTTTTTCTTATTAGGCAATTCTGCCCCTTTCTCCTTTGGTTTGTGCTTTCATATGTTATATTAGGGCCGGCCCACGGTTCACCGCCCTAATTGAGATTTATTTCTTGCTATCTTGACTACTCTATCATCTGTCATTCTGTTTATATGATTGTGCCATTCTCTTTTCCTGCTCGGCATCCACCCGTTCATTAGTCCAATGTTTCCCAGGAAAACTTAAAAGTGCATCCTAATCACCTATAACGGCATTCTGATTTTGTAACAATTCAATCTATCTTTTATTTTGGAGGTGTTGGGTTTCGTTTCTGATGTAAGTACGCGGTATTTTCAAGTGAACTATCCATGATGTTTTAGTGGGCGACATTAAATAAAATGCTGTTGCGTACGTTTTATGAAATATATTTACAAAATGGTAGCCGAAATGCACGCGGCAAGCGCTGTCGTCTGAGTGAGGGCAGATGTGAGTCTTCTTGGCTGGTGGAGCATGCCGCGAGGTCGAGCTGGAAAAGTGAACTGGTTTTGCAAGCGGAGAGTTTCTTGGAGCGCCGTCGAAGCAGGAATTACCTTAGCAGAGACGGCTTTAAGCACTCATCGGTTGGCCGTTTTGACCATGTGCGCGCCGCCACATTGCTCCCTCTCTAGCGCAGCGGCATGGAAGTTGGCAATCTTTTTGTGAAAATGTACGTGTTGTACGCGGTACGGACCTGGTTCTTTGATTTCCTCGGCAAGCACTGGTAGCTGGAGCGAAGCGGACCGCTGGATTTCACAATTTGCGGTGAATGCTGGCTTCAGCCGATCGACAAGATACTATTATTGTGGCCGTTTAGGTATATGACAAAGGGTTTGTCGTGCCTTATAATTACCGTCAACCGTCCTGTGTATAAGGGTTGCAGTCACTTTCGGCCTTCTTTTTACACAAAAACGTTAGCATGTATGCCGCCTCCGGATGGGCGAAATTTCTTGGCGTTCTTTGTTTTTTTGCCGGCGACAGCCAGAAATCTTCGGAGGATCTGAGTGTCTTAGCAAACTCAGTTGTATCCGAAGGATGCGGGCTGCTGGCAAATAATAACATTCTCCCGGCAGGCGGAGTGTTGCGCCGAGACAAGAGATGCGGGTGCAAAAGCAGAGTTATCTGAATTTCGTCGTCGGGAAATCCGGGCGGAGAAAACTTGTTCGATTAATTCAAGAATCTCTCTATTTTTTCCTTTGTTGCTGGCGAGAGAATTCTTCTTAATCGATGGCGGTTGGAGTTTTGGATTGAATTCTCGAAAGAGTATTAGGCTACGAGGTTTTCTTTTCCCGATATATGTGACAAATATTGGTGGTGAACTGCGCTATGTAGCTTAATTTTATTGTCGACATTGACGAACTGTTGGTCTTCTATAAACTAAGGCGAACGTTAAGGGGCTGTAATCGGTGAGGATAGTGGAAAGTCGACTTTCTCAGAAATACGTGAAGTCTTTGACTGCGGCGTAAACGACTAACAATTCCCTGGCGAACGTGTTATGGTTAGATTCTTTGTTTCTTGAAGAAGAAATCCAAGGGGTGTGTAGCTGCGCCGATGATTTATTGCTCGACTACCAACTCCAATTGTTACAAAACTAGTAGTGAATCGTCGTCTTTATAGGGAGAGCAAGTAAGCAAGCATTTACTAACTCGTTTTTGCAGCGTTCGAATGGTTGAGTGAGTTGGTGTGTCCACTCGATTTGTCGTTACGTCTGTATGGGTCTTTGACGAGTAAGTCTGTGAGTGCGTGTTGGGACGAGGCTGCGTTCTTTGATAAATCTATAGTTTTATTCATTTAGAAGTAGACATAGGGAATGACTAAAATCCTTCTGAAAGACGCCTAATTTTATGCAACCGAAATAACATGCGCACGCATTTTGCATTGTTATTCTAGATTTTAATAAAAGCGACAGTATAAATAGTATCATTGAATAAGTAAAAAAATTCAAACCTTCAGTTTCATATCCTCCGTTAAAATTGCAAGGGTTGTTTACGGCGTCTTATATGTGGTTTGCATGGTTTGCAATAACCACAAATTTTAAAATCATTAACACAGAAAATAAGTCTCATACGCTCCTTCAACTATTACCGGCACTACACCCAGTTGACAATATCAACTTTTTCTTCAGTTGAATACATCGCACCGAAGCAATATAATCTGTATTTAGGGATTGCAATCCCGCAGCAAAATTTCAATCCCGGTATTTTCGGGATCATTAGATAGTAATCTCGCTGGATCCCGGTATTTGCGGGATCCCGCGAAATTTTAAAAACATTCGGAAATAAGCAATTTTGTTCAGTTAACAGAATATTCTCAAGAAAACACATTGTATTTTGCGGAAAGAATGCATCACATCTGCCGTCTTTTCTGCAAAATTCCATACAGACACTTTACTACTAAGTCTTTTTAAACAATCGACGAGTCCGACATATTGTCTACAAGAATCAAATAACAGTTTATGCGTTTTAAAACACTAATAAAATAAGTCCGATTTGCGCACTCACTCGCTGTTTAACAAAGTTAATAACAGATACGGGTTTGCGCGTAATTATTGCATGAACTGCAACAACAAAAATGTGCGAAATAATCAAATTCGCAGAGCTAATGTATGGGGGTAAGCTTGGTCGATAAATTCTGCAATCCTGCAAATCCCGCTCCATTTACGTACGGGATTAATCCCGCAAAAAGACTGCGGGATCCCGGTATTTCGAGATCCCGCGATCCCGGTATTGCATTCCCTATCTGTATTCCAATTAATTAATATTAATAATAATATTAATAATAATTAATTATTATATTAATAATATAATTCCAGATATGGAGCCACCTAACATTTTTCCGTGGGGACTCTACCGGAAGTGATAAACTGGGAGTAATACGTACTTATACCTAGAAAACGCACTATAGCGCCTCTATCGTTGGAGATAACAAGAGTAGTATTCTTATAAAAACTGTTTGAAATGATGAGATCTACAAATTGATATTAAACCTGGCCGGAAGTGACAATTAAAGTAACCGGAAGTAATGCAGCTTTGTTGAAAATGTCGCCCATTGTCGGAAATAACGAGATAGGAGTTAGTATACATATTTGTGTTACGACTGGATCTGCAATTGGCGTAAAACATGACCGGAAGTGAAATTATCTCCAACCGGAAGTGGGAATCTATCAATATTTAGGGTCTCCAAGATTCCAAGATTGGGCTACTAGTTATTGGTTTCTAGTGTATAACTTTTGATTGAGAACTCTGATCGAAAAAGTACGAATTGTTGTGGATTCTACGCACCAAAATTAATAAGAAAAAGTGTTTTCCCGAGAAATTTTGGTGCAGTCGATTTTTGGTAAAAAAGGACACCGCCTTTTTTTGAGCCCCGAAAAAAAAATTGTCTCAGATCGACCCGGAAAACAATTTTCTTATAGAATGTGGCCTGTAGAATCCATAATTTCAAACAGTTCCAAGATCGGACTACTAGATCAAAAGTTACAGCCCTTTGAATTTTTTGTCGAAATTGGCCCATAACTTTTGATTGAGACATCTAATCGAAAAAGTACGAATCGTTTTGAATTCTACGCACCCAAATTAATAAGAAAAAGTTTTTTCCTGAGAAATTTTGGTGCAGTCGATTTTTGGTAAAAAAGGAAGGTTATACACTGCCTTTTTTTGAGCCCCGAAAAAAAAATTGTCGCGATTTTTGGCAGGGTTTAGTTGCAATAATCTAAGTTACTTATTAATACAAAGCGGAGATGTTAATTCAACTACTCCCGTATTACAAAAGCATGCATATGAGATGGTTGCCGTTACATACAGTTTTTCTGTATGAGTTAAAACAATATATAGTAAAACTAGCTATACACTTGCAACAATATGTATATGATAAATTTTATAATTCTTCATAGCTATCCCTATACGTAGGTATTATATTTTTTGATAACTATTATTATATTTTTAATTACCTTTAACATACATTTTTCTCCGTGAGTCCACGTCTTTTCTTTTTATGATCTAAAGGATTTAATTGTTTAATTTGGGTATACATTTTTTCTTCTAAATTATTAATGGGATTGTACGAATTGTGAAATTCGTTCTTATACCTAATCTTATTACTAGGTGTTCTAATTTTTGTTTGTGATTCTCTGCGTAATCAGAGAAAAAACTTGCGGGTCAAAATATTTCTTCGGGATTTCGGGGTTTTGTATGTCAAAAGGTGAATTCGAAAGGTGTAAAACTTGGTGAACGATGTATTGGGTTATTGTAGCTGATTATTGCATAATCTATCAAATTCTGAGTATTGTTTGGATATTTTTCTTGCAAGATTCTGAAATGTTCAATTAATGTGGAGTGAAAACGTTCTATTGGGCTGTTTGATTCGCGATGTTGAGGAGTAGCAAAATGACCATTTATTTTAGGGTATTTTTAAAATTTTTTCACGTTTGTAAAATAAAGTACAATAGTTTCCATCAATTTGAGTTCATAAAGGATGCGTTTGTTTAGTCCGCTAGTAGCGTGAAAAAAAGTGCCATAGCGGTTCCTCCTTAACGCATTTGAGCGAAAAAAAGTAACGTAACGTGTCATTTTTTTAACGCAACTATTTTGACATGAAACATAGGAGGCCGCCGTTGCTATGATACTCGCTGACATTTGTTAAAATTATAAGTACGTATTAATTTCATCTCGCTGTGTTTTGCGTAATTTTTGTGCTTGAACGATGGAAACGGACAGTGATGAGAGTTTTTGATCCACCCTCGGCGAAATTGTGAACGCGACAGGTATCTGTTACCCGAAAAGTCCAAGGGCCAATATTTGAAGGAATGTGATTTATTTGACTAAAATATAAACTTTTACCAAGTTTGTCTAAAATATCGTTAATAATAATAATAATAATAATAATAATAATAATAATAACAACATGCACTACAAAGACAGGTCCACCCAATAAAGTTACACACCCTAGCACAGTTAAAAAACACATAACTCCTTCTTCACAGAAACACACCACATTTTCACAACCCACTCGTATTCAACCGCAACGCAAAAACCTTAACAGAACTACAGGCTCACAACATACTAAAATATCTCCACCAAAAACCCAAGCAACTTCACAAATACAACCTCAAGAACAAAGAAACATCATAAATACAAGTAACGCAACATGCACTACAAAGACAGGTCCACCCAATAAAGTTACACGCCCTAGCACAATTAAAAAACACATAACTCCTTCTTCACCGAAGCACACCACGTTATCACAACCCACTCGTATTCAACCCAAACGCAAAAACCTATACAGCACTACTAGCTCACAAAATACTGTAATATCTCCATCAATAACCCAAGCAACCTCACAAATACAACCTCAAGAACAAAGAAACACCATAAACACAAGTAACGCAACATGTACTACAAAGACAGGTCCATCCAATAAAGTTACACGCCCTAGCACAGTTAAAAAACACAATACTCTTTCTTCTCAGAAACAACCCACTCGTATACAACCGAAGCGCAAAAACCTTAACAGCACCACAGGCTCACAAAATACTGCAATATCTCCACCAAAAACCCAAGCAACCTCACAAATACGACCTCAGGAACAAAGAAACACCATAAATACAATTAAAAAACACAAAACTCCTTCTTCACAGAAACACACCACGTTATCACAACCCACTCGTATTCAACCCAAACGCAAAGCCAAAGAAACACTTACACAATAAACTCCATTTATTAAAATTACAGGAATTATTATAGTGATTTTTTTTGTTTTGTTTTGTTTTCCTCTTTCCTGATAGCGTTGGCTATTGTGCCCATCAATAGGTATGTTGGTAAGTACGAATTACATAGTATCCCTAGATGTCCAATGTACGTGTGTGATTTTTTTTTTATTTTATTTGTTTTTTTTTTTTAAGGACCCTACATAACTTCACCAGACACAGACACAGACACTAATCGTTACTTGATTTTTAATCCGTGCGATTAGTTAACCAGGCTAGACCTGAGTTCTCACAAGAAACACCGACCATAATAATAATAATAATAAAAATTAGCAGTCTACAGTGCAAGACTACTACGCTACAAGGAGTCAAATGAGCGAAAAACATCAAACAATTTTTTCCATAGAAATGAAAAACGATTTTACCAAACACTCATGTCATTAAAGAATACTAATATACTAGCACCCACTGAACAACAGATAACAGATTTCTGGAAAGATATCTGGTCAGCACCAACACAAGATAACAATAATACACAATGGATCAGAGATGAAGAAGAAAGAAACAAGCACATTAAACAGCAGGACGAGTACATAATTACAACGGCAGAACTAACTCAAACAACTAACCATACCTACAATTGGAAATGGCCAGGCAATGATCACATCCAAAATTTCTGGTATAAACAATTTACAACAACCCATCAATACCTAACCAAACAAATCAGTGAAGTTATTATAAATCCAGAATCATTCCCGACATTCTTAACTCATGGCAAAACATACATAAAACCGAAAACCGACGAAACACAGAACCCGGAAAATTACAGACCAATCACATGTCTTCCAACTTTATACAAAATTATATCATCCACAATATGCAAGAAAATAGACAAACATTTAACACAGAACAACATACTTACCGACGAACAAAAAGGCTGCAGAAAATACAGTCAGGGATGTAAGGAACAACTAATAATAGATACAGTCATCATGAAACAAACAGAAAAGAAAAAGAGAAATTTACACACATGCCACATAGATTAGAAGAAGGCTTTCGATTCTGTACCACACAGTTGGCTAAGAAAAGTTCTAGAAATTTACAAAATACACCCAACCATACAAAATTTCTTGTCAACAATTATGAACACGTGGAAAACAAACATTTACGTAACAACAGACACACAACATATATCCAAACATCAGAAATTCACATCAAGAAATGAATATTCCAAGGAGATTCACTCAGCGCCCTTTGGTTCTGCATGTGTCTCAATCCACTATCTAACACTTTAAACAATACAATAGGCGGTTCCAAATTAAAAACTAATACAACAAACCAACACACAATTAACCACTTACTCTACATGGACGATATTAAGATCTACGCCTCCGACCGAACACAAATGAACAGACTCCTTAAAACAACTGAGCAGGTAACAACGGATATCGGTCTGGAATTTGGAATAAGTAAATGTAAGATGCTACTTATAGAGAAGGGAAAGTGGATAAAAGGAGCAGAACAACAGACACTCAATAATGAAACACTTGACAATATGGAAATAAGTGAGACATATAAATACCTAGGATTTCAACAAAACAGAAAGATCAATCACACATCAATCAAAAATCACCTAAAAGAACAATACAAACATCGATTGGTCAAAATACTTAAATCAAAGTCTCAATTCGAAAAACCTATTTAAAGCCATCAATACATTTGCAATACCAGTACTGACGTACTCATTTGGCATAATAAAATGGACACCTACCGAATTAGAAAGCATTAATATTCTGACTAGAACACAATTAACCAAACACAGAAAATACCATCCAAACTCCTGCAAAGAAAGAATAACAATAGAAAGACAGAATGGTGGAAGAGGACTGATCGACATTCACAAGTTACATTTAAGTAAACCAAATAAAAACTCTTAGAGAATATTTTCACAACAAACATACCTACATCGCTACATACAGCAGTTACATCTGCAGACAAGAACTACACACCACATAACCTACCAGACCACCAAGAGAGACAACCATCAAAACATGTTCAAACACAGCAAGAGAAACTAGAGAACTGGGCACAGAAGAATTTACATGGAAGACATATACACATTATTAACAATGAACAAATAAACAAACATGATTCTTACAGCTGGTTATAACAAGGCCAATTATTCCCTGAAACAGAAGGCTTTATCTTGGCAATCCAAGAGCAAGTCATAGCTACCAGAAACTACCAAAAATATATAATCAAGAATACGGAATACAATAACGACTCGTGTAGGAAATGTAACCAACACCCTGAAACAATTGACCACATAATTGGAGGATGTAAAATATTAGCTGGCACTGCATACACAGATAGACACAATATAACAGCCAAGAGTATACACCAAGCAATAGCCATCAAATACAATCTTATTACAGAACACACACCATATTACAATTACACACCAATCACCATACTTGAAAACAGTAATTACAAACTATACTACGATATCAAAATTCACACAGATAAAACTGTAATATGTAATAGACCAGACATAACATTACAGGATAAATTTCAAAATATTACCTACCTGATAGACGTTGCCATACCAATAGATGTAAATACAGTAAAGAAATACGCAGACAAAATTGAAAAACATACAGAACTAGCAATAGAAGTGGAGAGAATATGGAGGCAAAAGCAAGTACATATAATACCATTCATAATATCAACAACTGGAATCACACACAAAACATTTAAACAACATTTACAACAACTTGATCTAGATACATACACTCATCATCACATTTTTTGGGTACTATCCAGATTGGTCTGGAATACAGTAGAATACTGCCTTGATCGAGCATTTTTTGAATTTGGGATTTTACTTCTGTTTTGTAAACTTCGGGGTGTCGGTAACTTTCGATAAAAATAAGAGTTTCGTCAGTTAAATTTATTGTATGTCTGATTTGATTTGAAAAGGTCAAATGTAATTTGTCACAATAAAAAATGTCTCTGTACTCGTAGCATAATTTCCGAATGACTTCGTTTTCTTCACGGCTGCAATGATTTAAACGGAGGTTTTTTAAATTTTGTTTTTGTAAATTGTCAATATGCTGATTTAATTCAGTATCGATTTCCATTTTTTCTACAAAATTAAGTTCGTTAATATTAAAAATGTCGACGTCTAGAGGCTGGTTAATTTTTGTTTGAACTTGAACACCGTGTTCATTTGAATTTGTTATACTCGTTATTACTTATTATAATATGGTTGTCTATAATGCTCGGGGTGATTCTGCCTTATCTTGATATTTTTGGTACTCTAAACAACCTACTTGATTTTTTAAATGGGAATTGAAATTTTTTATAGGTACCTGAAGCGCTTGTTTTGTTCCGCTGGGAATAATAGAGTCATAATCAGTTTCATCGGATTCGGTTTTGATAGTGTCGATATTTACATGTCGAATTTGTCCGTTGTCGAAAATGATAGGTATTTTAACGCATGGTGTATAGGAAACGAATTGTTTTGCTTCCAATTCATTTGCGTGTTGTGTGTGTTGTTTGTAAATTATTTTGTCTTGGCAGTTGGAAATTTTGGTGTGGTTGAAATGAACTTGTACGGGATCTCCAGTAATTATTAGTGGGTGCTATATGACCGGCATTGAAAGGGTGATTTATAGGGTGATCGATTTGAAGGCGTTATACGATGTGTTGGTTCAAAGTTTTCGGGATTCCTGACCTTAACGTTATTTTGAATTTGGCCACTTAATCCACGGATAAAAGTTTTTAAAGTTAATTCGTCGTATAATTTTTCAGTTTTAAAGTTTTTTCTACAAAATAATTAAATCTTGTAGAAGGAAATCAATGTTGCGCTGGTCAATTGCAGTTTAATTTCGTTGCTCGTTCTTAATTCTATTCTAGAACCTATATGAGACTCAAAGCTCTGCCTGTTAGTTTACTTATTGCTCTTAACATAAAATGATTCAAAGTTTCGTTTACTGGATCATAAAAATTCAATATGAGCTTTTCGCAAATATCGTGTGGTAAACAATTATTTCTGGATTGGAACTATTTTCAATTTCGTCAATTATTTCAGCTTGTTCGCCACGATAAGTTGTAAAAGTGTTAGCAAATTGATCTGTTAGGTTTTCTAATTCTGAAGGTATACATTACGTTTCTTTACAAAGTATAAAATGGTTTTAATAAACTCTTTCTTTATACCTACTGCGCGAGGAGAAAAAGAAATGTGTAGGGAATACGTAAAATATTAGAATAAAGGTATTATTTGACTTACAGGAATAAGATGTTGATCTTCATGCTTGGTGCTTAAATTTCGTTGCTTATCCTACGGTTGGGGGAATTCGGCCAAAAGATTGCGCCCAAAAATGAATTTGTGAGGTTTCGGCGATGTTGTCCTACGTCTCAGGTGTCAAGTTCGTTCATTGCCAAAAAAAATATAGGTTGCCAGTTAAAATTTTTTGCGATGGCATCACATTCTGAAGGAATGACGTCAGGAAAAAAATTGAAAACAGTCAGATTGTGACAAATATTTAATCATTCAACTTTTTTGATATGTAACGGCTCCAGGAACAACATCCCTTACTTTTTATTCACCCTGTATATGAAAAAATATATAGTTTCTTCAGTAAATAGCGAAGTACATTTTATTTTATTGGTGTCATGGCGCTCCTGTTTAAATCCAGTTTATTGGATTGGGATTAATTATTCAGTCCAGCTTTAAATATTCCGACAGGAAATAAGTAAGGTTTGTCACAGTAGGCTACGTCTAGTTCACAATAAGAAAGTCTAATAATGTCATTAACGGTCCTTCTGTAGGACTGAAGCCTATTTGTGACAGCTTTGAAATTTTTTAGAGAAATTTCGTCAATTACCAACTTCTCTTGGGCAAGCGAACGAAATGGATTTTTATGTAAATTAAGCAGTTTCGACATATTCAATTCAAAGCCCAGGTGTGCCTCGGCTATTCAATGGGCCCGAAGTTAATCCTTCTTTTTCGTAGTTTCTCACGTTACTCGTTATTGCATAGAATATTTCTGACGTGCTACACGTCTGTCCTTTTTCTTAATTCGTTCATAAGTGAGCATTCAACTTATAAAAAATACAATAGGAACTTATATACAATAACTGTTTCCTTTCATGACTGTTATTATTTTAATTTGAAGTGTCTCCCTAATCCGTATTATAAGTGCCATGTCGTAAAATCTCGAGTAGTTTCAAATTAAGGTTCATTAAGGGGTCTTAATAACGTTCACCAGATTTTTGTACGCGTAATTTTTGGGGTGGGTTCGATTATTTTTGTTTAAACTGGTAAAGATCTAAAGAGGCCGCAAGGTCAAACAAATCGTTATACAAATAATAAAAATAAATTCATATTTGTTTTTATCACACGTTGTGAAGGTAAATTCCGGGACGTTTGAGCAACGCAGACAAGTTGGCTCTTGGCTCCCACCTCGCCGGTAGAACGAGTTCTTCGTCGCGTTTACTGTTTCCCAAGCATCAGTCGAGTTGCGACCGCTATTTTGAGGGGTAGTTTTACGTTCGTGATATTTTCACAGGACGCGATCTTTACGGGGTTGCTTATTTCGGTGACTGTGTAACGTTGATATAAAAAATGTGCATTTAGACGATATTATTTCTTCGACCCTATCGTTATCTGCAATTATGTCGTCTAATGATACGTAGAGGTAGGTGTGAGTAGTTTTACAACAGGGATTAGAATATACCTATAATGAAGGTTTATTGTTGATTTATACCGTTGCTTGCGATGTATTCATTTTTAAGTAATTAAAGGCGGTTAAAACAAAGTTCGTTGTGTCAAAAAACTTTTCTAATCTCCGATGTGATAGTAAGGTTCATTTAAATAAAATTATCTTTTATAAATAACTAAATCGACCATATTTTACAAATTGGCTCGATGATAAGTTTTTGCGCGGTTTTCTTGCACGTGGCTAGAGAAAGACGCAAAGGACAATTAGGGGGTTGTAATAAGAACTACCTGTTAACTCAAACAGTCTGATGCTTATGAGAAACACAATAACGATTCGCTTAAGTGTTTAAGTGCATGAAAAACTTACTAATAAACAATTTAACTATCCTAAAGCAGTGTTCCCTAAAACGAATAATGCACAGCCGTTAGAAGATCCGAAAAGTTTTCCGAGATACGATGAAGTTTCCTAAATAAAAGGACATATTTAATTAAATGCTAAATGCAGATTTTAATTAGACGGACAAATAACCGCATGGCTATAATTAAGAATAAAAAACTGCGACTCGTGTAGTGGAAAATACATAAAAGATTTCTAAATATAAAGGAAGAAGCGGTCAAGAGGTGCAGGCACAAAAGGAGCTGGTGCAAGAGAGTTACGATTGGCATTGGATGGGTGCAATGGTTTGTGAACTACAAGACAATATGTGCAAGAACAGAAAATAATAAAGAATGAAAAATGGGCGCAAATATACAAAAAACAATACATTGTACAAGTGCCAGAAGGAACTTCCTGAAACCTGATTACTTTTATAAATGCTGTAGAGGTTTTCAAATTACGAACCGAAAGATGTATTAGCTATGCAATGGAATTACTGAATAATAATTGGAGATTTTGATACTCGTTAAAAGATCGCGAAAGAGTTTAGAGATCTTTATCAACCAATTTGAGACGCATT
This sequence comes from Photinus pyralis, assembly GCF_008802855.1. Classification (NCBI taxonomy): domain Eukaryota; kingdom Metazoa; phylum Arthropoda; class Insecta; order Coleoptera; family Lampyridae; genus Photinus; species Photinus pyralis. Next base: position 43,822,179 of record NW_022170249.1, read on the forward strand.
ATAAAACACGACTAAAATAGGCAACACCCAAGTTGTGTGACTAATGAATAGAATATTGTGCATAGCATTTTTGTTATATTTTGTGACGATATAGGTATATAGAAACAAAGACGTGGGTTTAAGAATCGTCAAAGATTGACGAAATATAGGATAATTAATATTTTCGTAGCATTGGTGTACAAAGCAGTTTCGAATAATTACACCATACTATTAATAGAATATTCAAGAAAAAACTAGTTGGCGTACAACACAGAAACGATATTGTTATGTTATTGAAAGAAGAGGTCGATAAATTCTTTCTAACAGTGCTGCATTTGTTACAAGTTAAAATACGAATAGGATGGCGATTCGGATACAAACCCGAATGAACTATATTCCCGAAGTTAAATATAACAAACAAAATTGGTTGTGGTAAATTAGTCTCGAAATTAGTAGTATTTAAGATTAAATATTCATAATTTTGGGGTGTCTACGTCGAGAAAAACACTCCTGAAAAATATTTCCCCTTCACTTCACATATGTTACTATGGCGGCATGTCACACAATCAATTTCTTTGTGAAGAGTAACACTGTAATTGCGTAAGTAAGTACATAGTGTATGTGAAGGGTCACGATATCCTTTGATAGCAATTTTAAGGATGCCAGGACGATTAATGGACTATAACAAAAAATTAAGCTATTCCTGAATGGGACGATTGCATAACAGTACTCCAACAAGGATCTTTGGAAACTCTCGTCGAAACTGCACACTAGTATAGGACGATCCATCAGAATTATAGCTGGGATAAAATGCAGGGAGGATTGCAAGAAGGCATTTGTTGAGCTAAACATTCGTATACCTTTTCTTGCATGCTCATTTTGGAAGCATTTTGTTATGCATATTAAAAACACTGTTACGTGCACAACATGAAACTAGGCTCAAACACGAACTCCGTACCAATTACTACAGGTTGTCAAAAACACAGGATGGTGTAGTGCCTCATTTATCAGCTGCTCTACAACAGCGACTTTCTCTTAAAAAATCCATTTCATGGTCAGAAAAAGTTCATGAATAAGTGGTACTCTATATAAGATATTTCCGTGTAAACTGTGACTATGTTATCCTCTTCGTTAGTTATGTACGTTATGCATTTTGTTTGTCATATGATAAACATTATTATTAAATCGTTTTTATTTCCTCGACAAAATGAAAGCTGAAGCGAGTTATATCGCTGACATCTACTATAGAATATGAATATACAGTGATATTCATCTAGAAGTAGACATAGGGAATTCCTATATGAATATTATGTCTACTTTTACATGATAAAAAGTCTCCTGAAAGACGCCTAATTTTATGCAACCCAAGTAACTACCTACAACAAATAAAGATCTGCCTGTCATATTAATTAATTTGAATATTATCGCTTTTCACTTTCCTATTCTAATTTCGGTTCGTGTGCGACGTATTCAACTAAAGAAAATGTTGATATTTCCAATTATTGGTATAGTTTCGGTGACAGGAAAGGAGCTTAAGAGATTTATTTTCTGTGAAGCTAAAGCAACAATATTCCAATTAATAATTAATATGACAGCCAGATCTTTATTTGTTTCAAGAAGTTATTTTGGTTGCATAACATTAGGCGTCTCTCAGAAGACTTTCTACCATGTAAAAGTAGACATAGGAGATTCCTATAGGAAATCCCTATGTCTACTTCTGTATGTACTGAATTAATAGATGATTTGAACGACACAGTAAATTGAATGCATTGGTTGCAACAACTTACTAAAGGGTTTCACAGCGCTCCATTCATCATCCTTATATGATGAATTTGCAGATACCGTATATCGGGTGATTGGAAATTAATTAAAGAAAACATTAATTTATCAAGCATATATTTATATTTGATCACTTTTTTTCACAATGTGTTCAAATCATCAAGTTTAAGACACAGTTACACTCACCGATTCATGTTTTCCACAAGACATCCACTACAGCTTTAGTTCAAAGCGAGGTTCAAAGTATTTGGAAAGTATTTCTGTGGCAAAGTCTAAATAATGTGGTGTACTAATGTGTGATACGTAGGTACTGTAATTTGAGGTAAGTATAATTTTAGGGTATTAAATTCATTTTTTAAGCTTAAGTATTTCTGATATATTTAACACCCAGTCATTACGTATAATTCAAACAAAATACACAGTGTGTATTGTACTCTAGAAACTAAACTTAAAACCTTCTGCAGGGGAACCTCTAAAAGTGCGGACTGCGGGTCACTCTGTAATTGGGCACAAGCCTGTTCAGGGGCCAGAACAAAAGAGGGGCAACAAATAAAATAAATAAATAAACATTGGTACAAAGAAATATGAAAAGTTAAAACTGAATATTAGATATGTAACAGAAGACATTAAATATTTATTTTATATAATTGGTAGGCTTTTGCAATATTAAGAGATTATCAGTAGATGGCTCAGGCTCAGATCCACATAACGCTACGGGCCCATAAAACACAAAGGTTTTATTGACAACCCGTGATTCTTTGTATCTTTAAAAATTTAACTGTGACATCAGTTACTGCTTGAATTTTTATTATTCGAAACTGCCATTATTTGACTAATAAAAAAATGCACTGATTTTGTCTTGTCATACCATTTAAAAATGCACTACAATGCAAATACAGGGTGTCTCAAAAAAGGTCGGATATGTTATCTGCGTAGTCAAGTAGAAACAAAAAGGGATTTCAGAAATAGAGTTGATTGGCTAAATTCAGGAATATTCGAATGAATAAGAGTTTCCTTTTAACGAAGATGTGCAGTCTGTGTGCAAGTGGAAGGAGGACACACAAAATATCTTCTTTACGTATTTTACGTTACATAGTGTTGTTTATTTAAATAATATTATTTGTTGAAGATAATACAAAATCACTCCTACTCTCTGAAACACTTAATTTGCCGACCTGCGTTTATTAAGACCTTTTAGCTTCTTTTCTATACGTTGATAAAATATCTGACCTTTTTTTGAAACACCTTGTATGAGCTTATGTACTTCCTGTTTTTCTTGGGGCTCCTCTCCATACGTTGTCGTACATCTTTGACAACTGTAAACAGTTCGAATCGACGGACGGCCTGTTCATTTGGCCTTACAAATGCAATTCTAATTTTTAAAACGTTCGGTAATTCGATTTTTATGATTAACTAACATAACATGCTGGTTAGGAATTGCTGTACGGAGGACGGAATTGCTATAACCATCTAAACGCGTTGTACTATGAAACTACCCCTTTAAGATAAACGCTTCATAAAAGCCACTCCTCTTAGTCTAAAAAGTAGGGTGACGATTTCTACTTATTCCGACGCACAAAAGGCACACCTTAAAAATTATTTCACCCTTAATATTCAATGAATTGCTAGAGATCAGATTTTGCAAGTATTTTTTAATAATTTCTACGATAATAGTTGGCTAGATAAAATACACAACATTCTGCAGACGATTTTTTTGGTCCGACTAAGAACTACAAATTATTATTCGATTCTTTATTTTCATGTTAAACAATCCCTAGGAACTTTGATTTTAATCTGAATAATTAATTAATAAAAAAGGCAACAAGGGAACCGCTAATTAAAAACACAAACTTATTTGAAGAGAAGATTTAAAACTCTCTCTTCTTCAACACATGCTCACATGAACGGCTTCGTGTTCTAACCACAATTCAAATCTTTTTCTTAAATGTTCTCTTGCAGAGTTTGGTATCGATTGTGATTCAATGCTTTGAAATGCATTTCTTACTTTCAAGATCATGTTTAATCTTATCGTGGAAGACCTGGCATAAACTGTGTTTTTTTACATATCCCCACAAAAAGAAATTTAATGGGGAAGGGTTTCTATCCAATTCTTTGGAAAATGGCATTTAAAAACTCGGAAATAATGCCTGCATTATGTGGAGGAGCACCATCCTGTTGGTAATACTTAGCAACATATTCCTGCAGAGGCAGATCTTCTGTTTCAGGAACAACAATGCTACCTAAAATTTCCAAATAAGATTTTGAATTTAAATTTTCTTAATCCGCTTGGAAACACAATTTTGTTATTTTTCAACGCACTAAATAGGTACATTAAAACTACAGCACTCTTGGAAGTGTAGTTCTTGATTTAAAAAAAAAGTGTTGATCGCGCTAGTAATGAAACATTCCGTTTTTATTTGCCATTTGCCAAACTCAATTCATCTGGGGAGATCCCCTGGTTGCATTGAATGCTCGTTATGGAAAGAAAATGGGCGGTAATGGTAGTTTTTTTAGGATTTTATGGATGCAACTAATATTTAATCAACGAATTATTGGGGTACGCCGTGAAATATCCAAGGATATTAATAATATTAGCCACATTTTCAACAATGGCTCTTACTCTAGAGCTAGGTAATTGTTTTGGGTGTACAAAGTTTCATCATCAAACAATTTCCTTCCAGTGTTCGAATGGCATGATTATTAGGACTCGGCCGAATATCGCTCAATGAATGTACGGCAAGCACATGCCGCGATTCACAGAATCCATGTGATAAATAGATGAACAACAAATTGATGTTATAAGTCATCTTTACAAAATTAAAACTAAAGCTGTGGGACTAGACGGTGTTAGCTTAAAAATGATAATCCTATGTAGTTCCGTAATATTACCTCATATCACTTTCATAATAAACTTTTGCTTAAAGAATAACGTTTTTCCCAAGGTCTGGAAAAGTGCCAAGATAATACCCCTATCTAAAGTCAACCGACCACAATCATATACTGACCTTCGGTCAATAAGTATTCTGCCTGTACTATCAAAAGTCTTGGAGAAAATTATGGCGGAGCAAATAAAGCATCACCTGAAACATTTTGATATTCTACCACCAACACAATCCGGTTTTAGACAAGGTTATAGCTGTACGACATCTTTGTTAACCGATTACATTTTTAAGGCTTTAGATTCGAGGAACCTTTCGCTATTAGTTTTGTTGGATTTCTCCAAGGCTTTTGATACTATAAACCACCAAATTTTACTCAGCATTGTAAGCTACGTCTACGGGTCTTGATGATGAATCTTGTACCTTATTGGACGGGTAGATCGCAACGGGTAAGTCTAAATGGTCTAACATCTAATGCGGCGACAGTAACCTCTGGAGTACCACAAGGTTCAATACTGGGGCCATTGCTTTTCATTATTTATACGTGCAATTTTGGTAAGTCACTCAAGCATACTATATGTTCCATCAGTACGCAGATGATACTCATCTGCAATATAATTTTAGTTCAGGTGATGCAATAAATGCAAATATGCGTATAAATGAGGATGTTGAACGATTAGTTAAGACCTCCGAAGAGCATGGTTTGCGTATAAATCCTCTGAAGTCACCAACCATTCTTTTTGGAAGAACTAAAGCCAGAAACACTGTGGCTAATGACATTAAGATAACTGTGAAAGATGTTACACTTTCCCCAAGGCCATGTGTCAAAAATTTAGGTCTGCATATTGATGTAGATCTAAGATTTAGAACCCATGTAGCCCATATTGTTCAAAGAGCTTTCAGCAATCTAAAGATCATATATAATAATAGGCACATATTTAATAAAAGGATAAAAATAATGTTGTGTGAGGCTTTAGTTCTTTCACAATTTAGCTACTGTGATGTTATATACGGAGCTTGTATAGATAGTGTAGATATTCGGCGTATACAGAGAATACAAAACTCGTGTATGCGTTTAATTTTCGGAATTCGAAAGTACGAACATATATCTCACAAGCTAGAGGCATTGGGTTGGTTAAATATGGCAAATAGACGAAAGTTTCATTCATCTGTACTATTTCACAAAATAGTTGTAAGTAAAGAACCTGCATATCTATTTGACAAGATCCAATTTTGTACAAATTCAAGATAATATACCTCTCTAATAAAGCCTCCTTTTCACAGAAGTGCATTGTTTGAAAGATGTTTTTCCTATAACATTGCCAAGCTCTATAACGATTTACCTGGTGTCTTAAAAAATATGGCTATCAACATCTTAAAAAAAACTTGTACACTTTCCTGCTAAAATGTCAAAGTTCCTCGTAGCGTGTGATGAAGTCGTTATTTATTTCTTATCTAATACTTTACTTCTTTACTTCTACTATTACTCTTCCACTTACTTATTTACTTGTTATTTTCCTTTGTCGTTCTTCTTACATAAGATTAATAAGAATCCCAAATTGTTTCAAATTTTCTTCAGAATACATTTTATAAGTTTATATATACCTATAATGGTCAACACTATATAAGCAAGCACGCTTATACTAGTTATAATTGTAAATTCTTTTCTTTTTTTATATTCACATAATTAACTTCACGTATAATTTAATTTAATTTCTACAATGCAAAGGGTTAAGTGGAAGATTTCCCGTTAGCACCTGAACTTCGCCCTTTTAAATTGCGCACTTGTACATATTATTATTAAGATATTCTTGTTACCTTATATGATTAGCGTGATTTAATAAACGACATGATTATTATTATTGATTATTATTATAGAACAATTAAATACCAAAACGTTTCATGGCTGAAACCACTGCGATCTATTTTTCGATTATTATTGAAAAACTTATACAGGGTGACAATTTGAAAACTTACCACCCCCCATATCTTAGTAAATAAACGAGATATTTAAAAAAATCAAAATCCGTTTCGGTAATTCGGAGGGGGAATCACAATATTCACAATGACATAGTTGGCGACGCACCCCCTCCAACCCCCTGCGCCCCAGCCACCCCAACTTTTAAATCTTAAATAGTGACCCCCCATGTGTGATACGTCGTTGGAAAGCTCTGAAAAAATGCTTTCCAACCATACCAAATAGCATCACATTTAGGTTAGTAATTATCGTGCAAATCAAAAAATAAACTAATATGATACATTTGAAATCTGTCGTATTTTTAACGCAACCGGCAAACATAGACGAACTAAGACAGAGAATAATTCAAGAATGTCGAAATATTGCAAAACCAACATTTGAAAACCTAAATGTAATGCTATTTGGTTTAGTTGGAAAGCATTTTTTCAGAGCTTTCCAATGACGTATCACACATGGGGAGTCACTATTTAAGATTTAAAAGTTGGGGTGGCTAGGGCGCAGGGGGTGTGAGGGGGTGCGTCGCCAACTATGTCATTGTGATTCGCCCTCCGAATTACCGAAACGGATTTTGATTTTTTTAAATATCTCGTTTATTTACTAAGATATGGGGGGTGGTAAGTTTTCAAATTGTCACCCTGTATATGCCAATTTTGCTTTCTATCAAATGTAATAGAAAGAAAATGGTAATTTCATTTAAAAAAACTGAGTTTTTAATCTAAGCCAAGTGTCATAATTTTGAAAATACACATCGAAAAAAAATTTACATCGATTCGGCATTTAGAGTAACTTCTAAATACAAATATTTAAAAACCTACCTATTTCACTTTCCCAGGAACGTTTAATTAAAGTTCCCAAAAAACACCCTGTATAGGCAACAATGGGTTATTTGATTTTAGCGCTCAATCAACTTTATTTCGCGAAAACGAGTGCCTAGCATTGATGCCTATTAATATACATATACCTACGCCGAAAAAAAAACATAATTTTTACAGTACGTATGTGCTCTTATTAATGAGCTAAGTGAAAAAACAGTGTTTTTGGGTCTGTCAAGATGTCAAGAGGTTGTTATTGTATTATATTTTTGAAAGGACAATATTATAAGTGGACTATATATCGTGATTAAATAAAAATAACGTTTAGAAAATAAAAATAATTAAAAACTGCTAGGTGATGATTTACAATAGACGTTACTTGAAACCCTCTGTATATTTTAGTTCTAATCTACTTATATTTTGTACTGCCCTATGAAAACATATCGCGTGTGTCCAATTACTTGTGCTAGAACGAATCGATATTGTCTTGCAAGTTTTTAATATAGATGTCTACCGCCAATATTTGCACTTGCAGAAGGATACATAATAGTAAATTAAAAAAAAAGAGAGAATGCCGCGCGTCTGAATCTTTTGATATTCTCTGTCGGTCGGTGAGATCGCCTTGGGGTGTCGAAGGAACTCGAAATAAATGTGGAAGGTATATTGAAATCGATTGACTGGTGAATGCATCGCCGTTTTATATGTTTATATAAATTCTTGAGGACCCTCGCGCTATTGCTCTACACGTATTGCTTCCTGCCTTTGGGACCGCTTTACATAGCTGGAATTTTATATACGACGTGCACTCGAGTGTATTTTCTATTTAACTAACTACTACTTCAAGTATAAAGCGCTGACATTTACAAATTTTACCGTTTCGGTTTTGGAACGGCGTCATTGTTACCAAAGTTGTGTTTACTTTTCAGACGTGGGTGCGCTTCGATGGTTCACTCGTTATTAGAAGACACGATAATTTATTTCCGGTTATACTTAGCTTGGGAGTCATTATTTAGTTTGAAGGGGCTTATTTGCTTTACTCTTTACTAGTTCTCTGTGGTTAAATGATCAAACTTGTCGTGAAAGAATGTCCTTGTGACATTAGTTTCTTATTTCAAAACAGACGATTTGACGGCACATGATTCTGTGCACCTGAACAATACCTACCCTAGAAAAAAGCAGAATCTTCAAGTGTCTGCAGATAAGGTTAGACTGCCCATTAGCTTAATAGCGCCTATTTGGACCCTACAGTCATAAAATACAATAAACCTCATCAGAAGATGTATCTCACCTATGAAGTTGCTACCTGCAGTCTGCAGCTCGTCTCCGTCCACCGTTGCCAGAGTAAGTCCAAGTTAGACCAAAGTAATCATTTTAACCAGAAACTGAGAGAAGAAGGAAATATTGGAAGGGTTCGTTTTGCTAAGAAAGTGAGTAATTTCGAATCAAGCAAAGTCTTGATGCGAGGGGTTGTTACATTGAAGTTTCGGTGTACAAATGAATTCCGATGGCAATGACTTCCTATGAATACCTGTGATTTCCTGTGAATACCTACTGACTTCTTACTGAATACCGATTGCATGTACACAAGAATTCCTAATGTATTAACCCCTCGTCTTGATGTGATAATTAAAACGTGCCAATTGCTATCCGGTCGGTTGCCGTTGGTATTTGCAGCATGAGAAGATGTTAACTGACTGACTAGCGGAGGGCATGCACGATAGAAAGACTTGTTGGTTACCGAAACGTCGGTATAAAAAATAGGAACAAAAATGTGTACACAAGAATTCCATCAGACTTCCAAAAGACTTCTAAAACTGCATAATAATTTGAATTCCAAAAAATTACATTGACCTATAAAGAATTCCATTGCATTGCAGTAATTTCCAAAAAGAATTCCAATGAATTCCAGTGAGAATTTTAAGTTGTCAATAGTTACAAAGAATTGATATTTATCTCGATATTTATAATATGCGCCTACATTTTACGATGTATAATGTTTTAAGGAAAAAGCGAGGAAATTTTTATGATCGTGAAGGATGCAGTAATGTACTACAAACCTACTTCTTTAACTCTCACACTCCTTAGCTCCCTTCTTTTTGCAGAGATGTATTATAGAAATATGTGGATAAGTTACGTAAATTATACTTGAATCGTCTCGTGACCGATGAGATGAATTTAGTCGCATGCAAAACATACAGTCATACCAAGTAGAAGTAGTCATTTGACGTCCTCTGTGAAAGAATGGTTACAAGCTGAAAGAACTCGCCTCACAGCATTACAAACACTTCTTTTGTTTTGCTCGCAATGGTAAAAAAGCACCAAATTATTTTCGTGAAGTATTCCTAATAATTCCATGGATTTCAAAAAAATCCATGAATTCTAAAAGAGTTCCACGAAGAATTCCAAGAGGTGCCACAATGACTTACCCCCCGGCTTTACTTTGTACTCGCTGTGGATGTTTCATTCGTACGAGTACATGACATTTTTTTTATGTGACTTTCTCTAGGCCTTCTCAGACTAACTGCATTTTCTGCTTTCTCCTTGTCTACTCAGTTTTTGCCTGAGCTTGACGTCCTAACTACTTCGGTTCTCGTTCTCCACCTGATTTTCATCGCACGATTTATGACACTTACTGACCTACAATCTACGTAGGTTTCCATGGGATGACAATGTCGTGCAATATGACCCGATGTATCCCCCAAATTTGATTGCGATCTAGCATATAACGACCCAAAAACCATCTACATTCACCAGCGATTACTTTTCCAAATAAAAGAAGAAAGAAAATGGTAGTGGTGAGAAGGAAAGTCCACTAACTCCGTTATTTAAGATATTCGAGAAGAAATTTACACCGAAGGCATCCTCCCAAAATTTTAACATGGACTTTTCGGACTTGACGAAGGGTCTTCGACATGCAATGTGGGGAAAGGGCCATTATTGACATGCAAAAACGAACAATAATAATTCATTATACATCGTCTAGTATAAAAGCAGTCGCAGGTAGCCGCGCACTGCAAAACTTATATCTTTTTCTTCGCATGGGCTAGGTAGAGATGAAAATATAATAACATAATTTGTGTACACCTCACAGCGGACCAGTTTTAATACACAAAATCCTCGGCTCCGGAGCGAAATTCCTTGAAATTGTCCCGGAGACGCCTAGTGAGAACGATTTTCTAGACTTAGACTATGCGCTGTAGTGGAATGAAAAATCTTAAAGATAGTATAATTCTAGGAGGGAAATATTTACATTCTGCGCATCCAGTAATGGTTAAAATGAAGGGGTTCTTGGGACTTATCCTGACCAGAACGTTGAAAATATAGCTAAGAGACTATAATTTCTGTCTGCCTGTGTCTCTTTCCGGGACCTTTAACACGATAACTTGAGGAAGGAGAGAGATTGTTTAATTTTCTTTTCGGATACCGACAATTGGATTGAATCACATGTTTGCTTTCACCAAAATGGTGGGGAATCTGCCGGTAATGTAGAAACTCATCTATCGCGTGACGTTCGCCAATATCAATCCTAATAAGATGGCGGGTCCAAGTAAAAATTGCGATCTATTCACGTACTGCGTATCCAGGTAGATCATAACGTAAAAGGTAATCCAAAAGAGAACTTAAAAGAAACAATGAGTCAACGGTGTGGAAAAGCTTGAGAGAAGGTAAAACCCCAAAAAAAACTGTTAAGAAAAATACTGCGTAATAATCTAACATACCTGAATTTAATGCAAATACAGATCCGTAAAAACGTTTTAATGGAGCACACCCACAGACATCAAGAAGAGAATGGTTACAGTCAAAACAATAAGCCCTTGTACAGGTAATACACGAAGTGGAGTACCAAGAGAAAACTAATTTGCACGTAAACAATGAGACGGCAGAAACTTCCCTGAGGAGAAAAACTTTAAGAAGGGATAGAATTAGAAGTACCATGGAAAATATCTGCACGACCTCTGTCGGCAAAACAAAGAATTATTGTGATCTTCCTCTCAACCATTTTCATTTAATGAATAAATTAATATCAACGGAGAAACTAATTTCAAACTTGCGATTTAGTAAGCAATCAACAATCATGGTGGCAATTAGTCTATTTTTTTATTCGTGAGAGCAGGTGGTACCTCTAATCGCCATATTTACCCATTGTGTTTATGTGAAAAAAACAAACAATGTCAATGTTGCTAAATAATTTGAATTTAATTGAACTTTTAAACAGAAATTGGTACCTGTTAGGTTTCCCTCGCCATGCTTATGATCTTGACAAATAGAAAGTAGATGTATTAGCATAGGGTTAGATTTCAAATTCCGATCAAACTGGTTTTTGCAATGAACGTTATTGGTTGCCTATGCAATTGCATACTTAGGCGTAATGCAAATTTTGGCAAGCTGTCCATATTTTTAAATAAAATAAATTATTAAAATCTGTTTTAACAAAAAGCAAAATGGTGCGAAGTCGCATTTGCCTAAATATCCCAATATTTGTAAGCACAATCTAAATCCGTTTTAAAATTTCAGGTTTTTAATCCGTTCACGACGGCGACGGCTGCGAGGACAAGAAAAACCACTACAATCATCATTTAAATCCGCTGGAAAAACAGCCGAAAAGACTGGCGGTTTCAATTAAATCAGGAACATAATCTTCGGTACGGTTTTAAAATCGGGTGTCCAAATAAACATTTCCCTTTTCCTTGTGAAAATACCAGTTGAACCGCGATGCGGGCGTCCCCAGTAGCGTTCTCCGTTTTTATAGGGTTTTTGGTTATACTGTGCGATTTCGGCATTAACGGCGAAGCTCTAAATTCGGTCGGATTCATCGATTTGCACCATTCGAAATGTCCAAAGAGTTGTGCGTGTTCTGGATCGACCGTCGACTGTAGCCATCGAGGATTAACGCAGGTGCCGAGAAACCTTCCAACGGACACCGAAAAAATGTAAGTAATTTTTAATTAAATTTTTTTTAATGTTCGTGATTAACTTAAACGGTGCATGTGCCATTGCAGATGTTTAATTTAGAAACGTAAATTGGCGACTGGACGTGAGTTACTGTGTTCATTTATTCACATTGAGTTATGAGATTTTCTTTTGGATTTAAATGAACATTTCGTTATTTATATACCTTGTTAAACTTCTGTTAGAAAGCTACAAGGTGTATTCGTTTTAGGGTACCTACGTACATTTATTAATAATACAAGGTGGGCACGTGCTTTGTTTTTTTCATATGGAATTCTTTTGAACGTCAACAGGCATTATTAAAGAGTGACATGAATTATACTGTGTAATATGTACCCATTTATTAAAAAGACGTCTCCGTTAGTCCCCTGATTTATATACATATTAATGAGTCATATAACGAGAATATGGAGTTACAAAAGAGTGGATTAGTAATTATGAGAGAAACTAAAAAGTCGGGCTCCGACCCAAAAGTAAAATCAAATGGAATAAAATGCTAATTTTTAATACTAAAACATTTGCCTGCTGTGATTAATTTTGTTTCTTTACAAGGAATGCAATTCCTAATTTATTCATGAGTCGAAGGTATGTATAGTAGATATTTTAAAAAAGTAGATGACTTAATTCGAGGTTTGACGAAACAATTTGAGATAATGGATGCAATCCCACTCGATCTGGGGCAGACTGTATATGACAAAAGGATCGTTTGGCGCCCACCCTCCTGTATATTTCGTTTATGTCACCCAAAAATGTACCATAATTCATAAAATAATATTGTAACGTTTGTTATAATACAGTTTCTACTTAAAATAGAATTCAGTGTACAGGATGTTCATGTAAATAGAAAAGGAGCTAATTTTTTTTGCGTATTTTATGACTAAAAGTTCATATAAACATAGGTCCGCAAACACTTCGTTACTGATCTACAGGGTGTTATAGTCCTACCGTACACTTTACAATTTAAATCTTTAATTTACAAACATTACAAACACAAGACAAACAATTTTCAATGCCAACTGTTAAAACTAATAAAAACGAGAGATTATCCAAATAAAGGTAGGGCCTACTGGACCATTTTTTAAATTATATGTTCATTTAGCTAACCACCGAAAATTGATTTTTATCTTTTTTCTCGATAACGGTCACAGACACGTGAAAATTACGAGAGACCAAAAAAGATGTGGTTTTTTTCTGAAATCGTGAATTAACCGGCATTATAGCTCAGTGGTAGAGCGTTGGGGTATAAATCCGGAGGTCGGGTGTTCGAACCTGGTTTGAGGTGAATTTTTCATCTGTGGCAGAGATGGGAATTTCCTTAGATCAGTTTCGAGTATTCTGCCGGCTACTCCGAAATAGGTTTTCCTGCAGTTTTCCTAATTCGTAAGGTAAATACCGGAGTAGTATAGAACAACTTAAGACCTTCTGCAGGGGCACCTCTAAAACCCCAATTACGGAACAATAAAACATTTTTCGAAAAAATTAAAAACTACAGTAGATACAAAGTACAAAACTGTGAATTCAGAGCTGGGCAGTATTCGATTTTGTAAATACTTTTTAGTATTCAAATCTTTCAAAGTATTCAAATACTTTGTAATTAAATACTATTTATGGAAGCAGTATTTGTATTTGTAACTCAAATACTTTGACAAATATTTAGTATTCGAATACTTCGCAAGGTATTTGAATACTTTGAGAAGTATTCGAATACTTCGCATAGTATTTGAATACTTACCCTTCCTTTTTTTACCAAAAATCGACTACTCCAAAATTTCTCGGGAAAACCCTTTTTCTTATTAATTTTGGTGCGTAGAATCCAAAACAATTCGTACTTTTTCGATTAGACTTCTCAATCAAAAGTTATAGACTAGAAACCAATTTCGAAAGAAAATTCAAAGGGCTGTAACTTTTGAACTAGTAGCCCAATCTTGGAACTGTTTGAAATTATGGATTCTACAGACCACGTTCTATAAGAAAATTTCCGGGTCGATCTAAGACAATTTTTTTTCGGGGCAAAAAAAAGACAGTGTATAACCTTCCTTTTTTCCAAAAATCGACTACACCAAAATTTCTCGGGAAAACACTTTTTCTTATTAATTTTGGTGCGTAGAATCCAAAACAATTCGTTACTTTTTCGATCAGACTTCTCAATCAAAAGTTATAGACTAGAAACCAATTTCGAAAGAAAATTCAAAGGGCTGTAACTTTTGAACTAGTAGCCCAATCTTGGGAACTGTTTGAAATTATGGATTCTACAGGCCACATTCTATAAGAAAATTTTTTTCCGGGTCGATCTGAGACAATTTTTTTTTCGGGCTCAAAAAAAGGCAGTGTATAACCTTCCTTTTTTAGCAAAAATCGACTACACCAAAATTTCTCGGGAAAACACTTTTTCTTATTAATTTTGGTGCGTAGAATCCAAAACAATTCGTACGTTTTCGATTAGACCTCTCAATAAATAGTTATGGACAAAAAACAAATTTCGAAAAAAAATTCAAAGGGCTGTAACTCTTGATCTAGTAGCCCAATCTTCAAACTGTTTGAAATTATGGATTCTACGGGCCAAATTCTATAGGAAAATGTTTTTTCCCGGTCGATCTCAGACAATTTTTTTTCCGGCCTCAAAAAAAGGCAGTACTTTTAAGTTATTCAAATATTTGAGAACAATTTAGAAATGTTTAGGGAAAGTTTTCATTGTCACAAAATCAAATATAAAAATCCGATACATCTGAATACCGAACTCGATAGTCTACGTAACTTAAAAACAATAGGGACCTTTCTTATATCCTTAAAACCATGTGTACCAATTTTCAAAGCGATCGCACGTTTCTAAACAAGTTATCATGCACATGGACGTCGGACAAACGGATGGTCAAAAATGGATCTGTTCCAAAATCGCTAGGATTAATTTAAGAAAGGCGTACGTATCACGTGCACGACGTACGATCGCTTTGAAAACTGGTACGCGTATTCTTAAGGATGTAACTGGTATAAGAAAGGTCCTGGTAGGTACCTCCTATATAATAATAATAATACGCTTTTACTCCCCTTAAATTTGTATATAACAATAGAGATATAAAAAAAGCTAACCCCATACAAAGTATAACTTGATTTTTTAAGTAGTATTAAGCCTTTTATCTAGTATATTATTTTAAATTTTTAATGTACATATTTGAGTGACAAGTATTTGAATACTTTTTACTGTATTCGAATACTTTTCAAAGTATTCGAATACTTTTTATAGTATTCGAATACCTTTGATAGTATTAGAATACTTTTGAAAGTATTCGAATACATTCTAAAGTATTTGAATACTTATTTTTTAAAGTATTTGAATACTTTTCAATGTATCTGTATCTAGTATTCGCTTTTGCTGGACGTAAAAGTATTTAGTATTCAAATACCTTTGATTTGTGTAAAGTATTTACTATTTAGTATTCAAATACTTTTTGAAAGTATTCTGCCCAGCTCTGACTGTGATACCTATATGAAAAAAAATCAGATGTTTTCCAGAAGATACCTACTCCTGTAAATAAAGAATTCTCCTGTAAATAGAAACATTTAGAAAAAGAAGACACACCGTATCAGCTTTAATGTCAAAATATGAATAATATGTATATGGACCACACTATAGGTAGGTAGTAGAGGGATATTACAATACAACTGTTAAATGCTTATTGGTAATATGTTAACATGTCAGATCTAGGGCGCTATTGATGTTGAAAAGTGGGTATTTTTGTATAATGGCCTTTTAATATGATGTGTCGATCTAGGAGGGTGCACATTATAATTTTAAAATGATAAAATACTAAAACTAAGGTAAGCCTTCTATTAAACTTCCCATCCAGCTATCCAAATCGACGTGTTTTTTCAATGTTTGATTTTTTATTAAAATTACAATGGGTGAGCACTTGAGCAGTTCGTTTTGAAGTGAGAGTCCTGTATTGCGAAATGTGCATTTTATATTAAGTTTTGTTAACTACCCTACACAAGCTCTACTGTTAATTTTGATCAGTAAACCTGTAAGTTGCCTTAAGTTCTTCGTTTCCAATCTATGAGCCCTAACAAAGAAAGTGACACGACACACTATATGAAACTAAATTTTCTCTTGTTAATTAACTAATCTTCCCGTTCCTCTAAAGCGCCCACTAATAAAGTCAATCTATTTATAACCGATCTTCAATCATATTATACATGTTTACGTTAATTAAGCCGATTTGTTTTTGGTCTCGTTCGAGCTTGTTAATTAAATGAAAGTTCAACGAAATATGTATAAATCAGAACACAATTTTCGAAAATTACGGCATTAAACCGCCCAGCTAATTCGATTATATTAATTGATACAAGCGTTTGCGGTCATAATTAATTATCCGTTACTGGCTCCACGTTCGTTGGGCAAGCCAAAGAGAACCATTTTATTGTAGTAATATACCTACCGATTAGTTATCGGTTTGTTTACGGGGGGGTGTGAAGCAAAAAGACCAATTTTGGAATGAAGTCTTGATACAACGCATGCATTACTGAAAAAGCGTAAAACAGAAAAGTTCGGAATAACGAGCTCAAGAGAGAGAATTAAGTGTTTATCTTGTAGAGGTGCATGTTTCTGAGGGCTGTTACACAAGAGCTTACAGAAGTTCTCAGAGAAAGTGACAGGTTTATTATTTTTCGAGTGGATTTTCTATCTTGGCGCAATTTGTTTACAGCGTTGTACCTACTATTTATATTTTAATGACACACCATGGAGGCGCTTAAAAAATTAATCCATTAAAGTCTGCTTTCATATACCTACATTGCATGTAAAGTTTCGAGGCGACTACGCGAAAATTAAGCTTTTCTTTGATGTTTCTCGTTTGCATACCTTTTCAAAGTATCTTCTGCGGATATGAATTATATAGTATAGAGCGTCTTAATAGGATTTTATGTTTGGAAACAGTTACGCGAGTGCTCTATGTGGAACCCTGCCTTTGTACAACATAAAAGATACTATCGCTAGACCTCCTTGCATGTTATATAAATGAAGTATCAAGCAAATTCATAAAATGTAAATCGTCGATGTTAATCTTGTGTCTCTCGCGATTTTGTATCTCGTGAATCTAACCACGTTTACTGTTATTTGTCATTCTGAAATTGCGATGCATATTACAATTCTAGTTTCTTTCGGATTAATGAGATGACAGAAAGACAGGAGATTTAGTGTAGAGCATATGAATTAGTACCAGGTAAGTGATCCAAATCCCAGCCGAAGTATAATCTTTATTTATTGATAGCATGAAAAATTTAAATACATATACGAAACTTGATAGCAAATACAATTTAAAAGCCAGTTGCAAAACAAAGAACTGGTTGGGGTACCAGCAGGTGGCTTATCTTTGGTGCAATAAAAACCCTTTTGTTAAAGCAACATGGATAATTACTCGGCTTGGCTTGTCAAATCAAACTATAATGACACAATATGTGGAAATCAGTGAATCCTAACTCATATATCGCACATTTTAAACCGAAGAGTTTTTGTTAGCAGAAGCTTGCCCCCAAGATAGGTAACTCGCCCCTCGTCCGAACTATCCGAGCCTACAGTTGAGAGTCGAGGACAATTACTTCTGGTCAAGACCATGTAATCAAAACATGAACACGAATTAAGTAAAATCAAAAATGAAAATGAAATGAATGCAAAAATTACTACCTGCATTACATAACGTTAAACACAACTGCATGTTGCTTTCGTGACCACCATTAAAAACAAGATACCAAACGTAACCGACATTCGTGCTTTCCGAGACAGCGTAGTTTCCTCTTGTAAAAAATCGCGCGGGTGCCAGCACTCTAGAATGTGTGCATCGTCGTAGAGGGTATACAGGTTCATTCTTGACGAGCGTGAGTTAGAAAGATATGGAGAACCTTTGAAAATGAAACTAAACTGATAAGTCCTTTGGGTTTTGGCACATGAATTGAACTAAAATATTTTCAAGATGGCGCCACTTCCGCAAATACCGGAAGTAGCCATCAACTTTCTTATTTTAAATAGGGACCCCCTATTTTTTCTACATTTTTGGATTCTACGTCGAATTTGGAGTACAACGTACCATAGTGAATCCTTTACTCCAAGGGCTTCGTCGATATACAAGTTTTTATGTCAAAAATTAAATTTGCGGGGGTAATTTTAAAAGTTTATTATTCGAAAACGGTGAGAGATATTGTAAAACAGTTTTCACTGCTTTATTAAGGAAAGATCGAATTTTCTTATGGCGTGCGTAACCGTCTAAAAAAGGGAGACTACGTCACTTTTTCAAAGCTCTCAACTTTTAAATTTTTAAATATCCCCATTTTATTCTTCGCTGTTGTTTTCCTTTTTCCGAGACCTTTAATTTGATACAAAATGTCAAAGGCTACTTGTTTGTTTTGTGGTTTCCAGATCCCGAGTGAGTGAAATATAATTCTGTTGTCCAGTACGACAAAATACTCGGTTAAATTCAAATTCAGATGATGATCGGAACATGATTTTTATAACCGATGAGACGGGAATATTATTTGGTTACCCCACCCGAATCAATTTGATAGGGGTATGAAAGTTCGCACGTATCTTAAAAGTAAAAATAACTAGCAATCTACAATGGCACAAAATGTTCCTTTTTTTTTAACGTTTCGGTTAAAAAATGAATCCAAAGAAGGCTTCTTATCTCATCATCAATTGGCTATCGGCTATTAATTATAGAATTTGTGACATACAGCTGTTTCTGGGTGGTTTTTAATTTGACTTTTCCACTTTTTCATCTACCGATCTGGCATTAGAGAGGAGAATTGTAGAACAAACGGTTATACTGTTAGATGGTGCTTAAAAAATGTAACGTTTTATTCAAGTTGCTCTTAGGTACCGTGTGTGGATGAAGAATGAAGAGTTAGGTACTTAAAATTTAAATCATAGAGTGCTCGCATGAAAGCGTTCAATTAGAAAGTCATCAAATTATGCTAAAGGGCAAAGTTGAGTTACTCATAATTGAAGTATCTACGTTGATGAAACTAACAAATATAAATCAAACAGCAACTTAATCATAATAAACAATAGTAAATGGGCATCGTCCGTGTAGTGGTTCGGCACTTTAACTAAAATCGATAAATCTAGATCGACAGTAATATATTTATATTTATGCGTAAGTCCTATTCTTAGATCCCTCGATATTGCTAATAATCATACATCAGAGTTCGTATAGGTATACAACATTAAAGCCGATACATAAATCGTGATCATGATTAGGAATGAAGTAACAGTTTGCAAATGCTTCCATTGATTGCACTGAAATGTTTAGGGATGCCAAAACGGAAATGTTAATTTAAAATAAAATATGAGCGTATTTGGAGCGTGTCAATTTAAGTAGAAGAAATACCCTTACATGGAATGGATTAACAAGCAGATATTTAAGCAAATTAATTTTTATTACATTGTATGAAATCCAATCAAAATTCTCATTAGAGAAATACCAAAAAAATAAGTGACCATAAAATAAATGTGTAATAAAGTGGCATAAAATTACACTCACGCATACACGGCTTCTTCTAAAGTTTGGTAGATGATGACACAAGATGTCATGTACGTCGACTACTTTATGTACTCGTCGGTTTTTCAACAAGCAGATGCTACCACAAAACTGATAATTGGACTATAATAAGGCTTGGAACGTGTTTCGAACATTTCCTGTACAAACAAACGTCAAGAATAATTATCTTCGTATTTTTAAACATTCGACGACGCTGCGACCAAAATTCAATAATCCAAAACTGGTCAAACGCCCACGTAGACATCGAAATTTACATAAAACAATTATATACGCCAATAAAAAAATCGAACCGCTTAATGATACGCCACTGGTTTCGGTTTAAATTAAATTCTTATACGAAAAACAAGATTATAAACTTCAAAGGAACAAATATTTCGATAAATAACTTGCTTAAGGATTAACAACGTTGGCGTCCGAACAAACAAGATGGTCCAAATTTTTTTTTCAAATCTATTTATATAATCGGCGTTCGCTAATAATTTTAGTCTAATAACTTCGAAGAACTATAAATTTAATTTGCCATTCAAAAATAACCTCGCTAAGTTTCCGCTCATTAAGTAAATTCTTCTTGAAATTTTAAACGATGGAAATTATGTAAAATGGAGACGATTATGCAAATGCTCAGGAGGTAAATGCTGTGACTTTGTACTCGAGAGTTAGACGATTAAAAAATCAGTCGGTCATTAAATACATGTAATGTGTTGACAATATTTAGGTTTACCGTTTTGAAAATATGCGCCTTACTATGCCGTCACCCTCTACTATTCTTCTGAGCTCTTCTCCACT
This sequence comes from Photinus pyralis, assembly GCF_008802855.1. Lineage (NCBI taxonomy): Eukaryota > Metazoa > Arthropoda > Insecta > Coleoptera > Lampyridae > Photinus > Photinus pyralis. The sequence continues at coordinate 43,842,889 of NW_022170249.1, forward strand.
TATTATAGGCATCATCAGGGCTTTGGCTATTTTAATTTTCATCCATTTTTCTTGCATTATGCTACACAATATCTTCTTGAAGGCAATAAAATCTCGTTTGTCGCTTATATTTCTCCTGGTATTTTCGATTGTGATGCCTAGGTATTTCTCATCCCATTAAACCCATACCTTTCTATTTTTTTGGGTGCTATTTGTCCCATTCTCAAAACGTTAGTTTTTTCTACATTGAATCTCATCTCAACATCCATTTTCTGGTCCATTATTTCTTCTTTTCCAACTCTTCGTGGGGTATATCACAAGATTCAGTGATAAAATCGTGGCCACAGTATTTATGCCCTCACGGCACACTGATGATCCATGTTTTCGGGTCGACTGGACATATTCTGACTGATTCCAATGAATTGGCTTTATGTAAACGTCAATTCACTAGACTGGTCAGGTCAGCTACTGGAATCCAGTCAATGGGCTCGTGTAAACAGGGCAGTATGCTACATTTTTTAAAATTAAATTATACACGCATATTTGGAACTTTTCTCCCCAATATTTATAGAACTCCCTCATTATGCCATCGCTGCCGAAGTTTCTTCCATTTCTGATTGTATTGTTTATTCCTGGTATGGTTGGTGCCTCATGTTCCAGCTCTGGTTTTTCTCGCACCTCCTCTTCGTCTTCCAGCGGTTCTTTAAAGTGTTCTTCCTAAGCTTTAACCAATTGCTCCTTCTGCACTTTCTACTATTCTCCCCTTTTTGTTCTTTAAACGTACTAGTCTGATATCACCTTTGTGCCTTTATTTCCTGGTAGAATTTTCTTGGGTTGTGCGATCAGCATCAATTTCCTCCATCTTGTGTTTCTTTGTGTGCATTATTACTTTATTGCATTGTATTTTTTAAATTTCAGGTCTAGCTGTTTTGATCCATACCTTCCGCTTTTCTTTCCTATTGTTTTTTCTAACACGTTTCTTTTTTGTCAGATCAACAACGAATTGTTATGCATAACATATTTAGTACAGCCAAAGAGTCACAATAAATATCGTGACAAGACTATTGGTAACGTCTTGTGAATAGTACGGCACATAAATCTTGCGATAGCAATGCCTAACGTTTGACACTCGGGTACTCGAATACTACAAACTGTAATTAACACTAAATGGAATTTGGAAATTAGTAATTCGAATGACTTTAAACTGGGAAAAGCAAAATTTGGACAGACAACGAATTGTCCGTACAAATCGGCGATATATAAACGCATGTATCGTTTACTACATTACGATGCACAAATAACTAAATTTCCATACAACAGCAATAGTCTACTTGATTAGAAATGTAAATAAACTAACACGAACAAATTCTTCGTAATGACGCAAGTAGCGTAAACAAAGAATCGTAGATATCGGTTTCGGAATAGGTCTCGTAAATTCAAAAATTAATTTACAAAGCACATGTATCTAAATCTTCGTATACAAAAATGAACTAATATGAAAGATTTAAACGTAATTAATCTTCGAAACGACAATGAAATATGCATGGAAGTCTATACCAGTCAATTGTCAAATAAGTAGAAAAAGAATTTAAGAGGATTTCAATGGGCCTTATAGAATTTTACAGAATATCATAGATTTTGGAGGGATCTTTGGACGATGTCAAGAGATATCTTTCATAAAGAGGATGCGTCCAATTCGTTATATTAAAATTTAATAACCACCACACATGGATAAAAGATTGGAGGATAGTCTGGGAGAATGGCCACTTTAGGGAGGGATTCGAATTTATGTTTTAGCTGTCATGTTCAAGAGGTAAACGGTTGAGGAATAATGCGATAGTCTAGAATTACTGACATTCGTTTATTAGGCATCGCACACGTTTAGACGTTTCCCCACGAAATTGGTGTATAGGTAATGGTTTCAATAGAATATTTTCAGCTAATTCAGATCTAAATGTATGCAACTTTCTTAAAAAAATTTTGGCAAGCATTTTCTACCGAATAGGGAATTAATTTTAAGTTAAATGAAATTACGTGGGGAAACTTTCAATGTACGGAGCGTAGAAAAATATACTCAATACTCATGTAATTGCCACCAGCCCAAGATCCACCTAACTGCCTATGACTAATTAGGAACTGCTGCAAGGTAAAGGTACAATTTATTATTTTCTGGAGCCCTCTGAAAGATAAATTCATTTGCCTGAAGTTGATCGCCATTGTCTTTGCAGCAAATGACAGCGACGACCTAGAATACCTATAATAGGGACATGACCACCCTGTTCGCTCAAATTTATTCAGAGAATCCGAAACTGAAATATGTACTTCTATAAGATTCTCTCTCGGTACATGCGCTCACAAGAAGAACCCCGTGTGATTTTCCCTCAAAGGGTACAGCTTTAAGGGCTAATTAGCGTTAAAAAGCCACCCCAAGTTCATTCGCATTAGAGTGGCAATGGTGAGCGTTACTTAAGGCTATTTTAGCGGAATTTTTCGAAAAGTTATGGTTTTGTTCGTCCGTCTGTCTCTTGTCTAACTCGAGAACGAAAAGAGACGGCGATGACAAACCTTCTCCAATCCATTTTTTCGAGTTCAAGGATCATTGCTATGAATATGACCCGGATTAAAAGTGATGGTTTCTCAATACGAGCTGCTAGTGGCAAAAACTTCCCTTATTCAAAGTTGTATGCCATTCCTCTTGTATTCTTTCCATTATTAGAAAAAACTTTCTTTACTGAAACATCTACAGGTTAAATATACAAAAAGAAAACAAAATTCGACACTCACTCTCGAAAACAGAAATGTTTTCATCGGGCCCAATTAGTCAATTAGCCAAATACCAATTCAAAAATTTCCATCGTTACTACTTTCTTTGGTGCGCTTAATTTTTGGGGTTGAATTTATGTTTTTGAAAAATTGAACTAACCATGCAGTTTGGTATTTCTTAAATTATGCTCCATTTACAAACCAGAATTATTTGTTAGAATTGGTTAATCTTTAATTTTAAGGGGATGGAATATGTGAGGCGGAATTCAGCCTTCCTTCAATTTAACATTGGACGCTATTTTTCGGAAGCTGGTGTGGTAAAGGGTGCAAATTTTTATAGCACCACTACCTGTGAACATGGTAATTGACTCCAATATTCAAAATAGTTTGGGAAGTTTTTGATTTGTATTTGTATTGAACGGATTTAAACTTAAATGCGATAACGTTATGGCAAGTCTCTGGCGATAACGCTTGATAAGCAGGTGCAATTAATTGAACATATGTCAAAAGCGGTTTCGCCAGGTATGGTTTTGACTGGTAAGAGTGGGGAATTTGAGTTAATTTTACGGTGCGTCGTATCAGTATCGCGAAAGTGTTGGTGTTTGTGGGCATTTGTTATTTTGAAATAATAATAATTACAGACTCCTCGTTAAAATATAGTGGCCCTCCGTAGGACGTCAGAGCAAGTTTTGAAAAAGGACAAAGAAAATAAGGTAGGAGTTTGAAATTTTGGTTTCTGAAAACCGTTTTTTGCTTTGAAGATTAACTTCTAGTCCAGTTAGTCTGCAGTCTAGATAGTGCGTGACGAATAAACCAGATGTCTTTTTCAATCTTTCTTATCTAATTTTATGCAAAAGTTTTTCTATCAATAAGACAGTTGATGAGTCGTTTTCTTTAGTCTAGCCTAGATTTTACACTACAAAATTTCCACTTCCATTTCATTGATTCGGAAAGATTTTCTGTACCGATGAAATCAGTAGAAAATATTTAATAAAGCGCAAATAGCGTTTCATATCACGAAAAGTCCAGTGTTTCCACGTTATTAAATTTACGGTTTAATTTAAGACGACCTTTTGGAAAGTAGCCACTGTGAACTTGTGATGCCTTTAGTGTTAATGATTAAAAAACGAGCTTTCCATGATACTTTTCAGAGTCGCTTGTTACGTGGCTCCACTTCAAAGATGTACCTACTATACGTACGTATTCGATTCAATTTTGGCCTCTAAAGGGAAATGTATGTTGCATCTATTCAAATGACCTCCCACATACAACAAACATATTGCCTTTCAGGGCCCGGTAACGGAAAGGAAAATGTGTATCGTTTTTTCGTCTACCTTAATAAAAAAAAACCACCCGTTTCATTGTACGAAATCTAGCCAAATATTGCGATGCGTTTGCGATAAACTGGATCCGGAAATCGCGTCTCGTCCATTTCACTCCCGAAGAGGGAATATTTGTCCCCTTAAAAATTAGGCACTTTAGATTATTTATATTCTATCCAAACAATTCGTTCCAGTACTTACACTTAATCGCAATAAGATCTCTGATTTATCTACTCCAAGTAAACTCGTCCTAGGAAATTTGTGATGTGGTGGTAGGAAAATTTTCTTGTTGTTTTTACATTCACATTAACTTAGCCCAAGAGCCCAAGGCTCCACTTTCGTTCGTGAACAAATCCTTTTCTGGAGCGAGTTTTCTTAGGGGCGAATGCTTTGGAGCGGTTTTTTACTGAATACTTTAGGGAAACGAATATACCGAGTATTGTAGAGACAAATGTTTTGGTATCAAATTAGTGGTGGTGAATATCGTAATGTCATTGAATAAAAAATTAAGTTTTACTCAATGATTTTGTTGAGAAAACGGCATAAGCCATGTAGGTATTCATTGATCAAGAATTAAGTATTGTACTATTGTACTTTTCAGCAATCGTTTCGAACGAATGAGTCCTTACAGTAACCTACTCTTTCTTTTTGTAAATGCTAACGTTGCTTCGGGTTTCGGATCTGTCATAGTTTTGTAAAAATGTTTGTTTGAAAATTTATTACACGACAATGAAAATTATCAAATTAGGGGGGGGGGGGGGGGTGTTAGTTACAAAATGGAAGAACAATTTTTAAATTCGATTTAAAAAAAATGTTCATCTTGTCGGGGTCGCCTGTGATGGGATTCTATTTGATTATAGATCCCAAATATCAATATTTTAATGGTGTACCATCTTGGGGAGAGTTTTTCATAAACTCAGAAAGGGCATACCGAAAACTAGGTAAAGCAGTAGTATCCTGTTGGGAGTCGCAGTAGTAGAGCGAGGCCGGTTACCCCCACAATTTTTTTTGGCGTGCTACGTTCTGCGCTGTGATTAACTGTATCATTTTGTTGCGATAAATTTGAATTTGTGCAGGGAATTTGAATTTTTTAATTGCCAGATGTCTGCCATTTTGTGTCGATTTTGTTTCTAGGGGCAATAAGTTCCTAGTTGGGCGGCCATTTTGACATTTATTTATTTATTTATTTATTATCCCTCTCTTGTGATTGGCCGTGTCATTTTAAATATACAGGGTGTAATGATTGTTGTACACGGAGTATTTGCGGTCGGCCATTTTGTTCCGGGAGAGAGAAAGAGAGAAAGAGGGCACAATTTTCTAAATATAAATTCAATGCAAATTGCTTCTGTCTGTGATAGTCATAAGTTGCCTAAGTATTTCTGGAATACAGCTCTTGAACGTGTACTGCGTTTATTATTTGAACTCAATTATGCTTTAAAACGTCAATGACGAAATAATGTCTAAATAAACTCATTTCTCTTATGCGATTTGCGGTACAAAATGCAAATATTTTTTGAAACATGTTTTATAACAGACCCCTGTATACAGGGTGGTGACTAGCGTAACGCATCATAGTGATTTCAATGTAAAATTCATAACATGCGATTATTGGCTCTCCAAATTATTTTAGAGCAAAAATGTATTAAAGTTTTTTGTAGAAAAATTTTTTTTACGCCAATCAACCGTATTAGTTTTCAATTTTTTTCATAATAAGGACGGAAAATTGGAAAAATAAAACCCGCATGTTTTTCAATATAATCTGCGATGCCATGGAATTTTCTAAAACAAAAAGATATCCAGTTATCAATTAGCAGCAGTTCGAAATGGATTTTATGATCGACTTTGTTACTGTTTTGCAGTTACTTATTCGAACATTTATTGTAAATTTTTATATTAGGAAACCGTTTTTAGTTCTTCGATCTTTCTTTATGTTGAATTCGCTGTTCTAAATATAATACTTTTTGATAGAATTTGATTTGTTTTATAGAAGACATTCCATGGCATGACGGATATTGGCGTAGTTTTTGTATTATAAAATTCCATGGCATCACAGATTATTCAAAAAGATGGGGGTTTTATTTTTCCAATTTTCTGTCTTTATTATGAAAAAAATTGAAAACTAATACGGTTGATAGGCGTAACAAATTTTTTTCTACAATAAACTTTAATACATTTTTGCTCTAAAATAATTTGAAGAGCCAATAATCGCATGTTATGAATTTTACGTTGAAATCCCTATGATGCGTTACGCAAGCACCCTGTATATTTAAAATGGCAGGAAAAAAATCGACACAACATGGCAAACATCCGGAAATTCAAAAATTCAAGTTCACGGCATAAATTCAAATTTAGATTACTGCAACAAAACAGAACAGTCAATCACAGCGCAGTACGTGTGACGTCAGAAAAAAGTGGTGGGGATAACTGGCCTCGCTCTACTCATACTTAAAATTAGTTTGAAACAACAACAACAAGCAAAAACCATAGCGAATGTAATTTAAAAATACGCTAAAAAATTGGGTTTTGACACAAAATTAGTCAACATTTGTTGTTGTTCAAATAGTTTCTTTTGAACAAGTATGTACAGGGTAATGCAATAATATATAAGCATATATAATACGTACAACATTCCTCGATTATTCTGAGAATACGCCTACAAACAATATACAGGGTCGCTATTAAAGTTGGAACAAAAGCTCTCACGCTCAAAGCGTATTAGATATTGACATGCAAATTAGAACGCTTCCATTTGAAATTTTTTTTTGGCACATGGATTTTCAGTGCAACTGCCATCTTAATTTTTTGTAAATGGCAAAGTAAGTCATGTGATACGCCATTAGAAAGGTTATTTTTTTCTCTTTCTTACTTCTTTAAACATGTATGGCATTATACATGGTGTTATATTAGAAAATAATGGAGAAAAAAAACTCTGGTCATGTTTTTTGTCAGTTATTAAACGGCTGATCTTTGCTTTGCTCTCTAATCACGTATCACATGCCCTATGTCGCCATTTAACAAATTCAACATGGCCGTCGCAATGTGCCAAAAAAAATTGTTTAACCTCAAAATATGCCTCGCCGTATTAAGAGTAGTTTCGTACTCTTCTACACTCCAATTCGTCTCGCTTATGCAGATGCAGTTAAACTTCAGTAAATCATCCCCATGGATGAATCGTATATGTATTCCATGTATTTGTTATAGTCGCACAAAAACGAAATGTACTCTTTATTAAACTAATAATTCTAATTAGTTCGCGATACATTCTCCCGTAAATACCTCGAGACGGGCCCCACGTTGTTGCGACTTTATTTGTGTTTATTAATAATAATTTATTTAATGTCTACAGTAAAGCAGCGTTGCTTCCGGTCAATAAACCTAATAAAATTGTAGGTTGCGGCGCGCGAAAATTTTTTTTCAAAAAACTGTCCCGTTATTTTTCGTTTCCGTCTGCCTAATATACATATCCAAAATATCAACAAAATTCGTCGTCCGTACGTACAAACGGAAGACATGTTATTGTTCACGCCTAAAATTCTAAAACGTCTAAATTTTAACATGTCCAAAAAGGATGATCGCAGAGTAAACTAGTTCGAGCTAGGAAGCTAAAAATATGAAAAGTTCACATTTTTCACATCAGGACTGCTTCGCGCTTCAAAAACAACTTTTCTGAAAACTCCCCTCGTACTTTCAAATCTTTCCCCCCCAAAACCCAAATTTAGGTAGGTTGTGAATCTTCTGACGCCAGCAGTTGTATAGTTCGTTACCATTTTTCTTCGCATTATATCAGATCAGTTGACGATAGAAATTGTGCTTTTTCCATTGGTAGTAGGTAATTCGCAAGATACCTACACATTTGTCGAGATTACACATTTTTGAAATCAGAAATGAATGATCGATGAAAAGCGCTAATAACATACATTGGAAAAAATATTTCACTACCGCTACTGCGTTGGGTGTTAGTATGTCAGTTAGGAAATTGAAGGGAAATTGGTATGAATGGGAAAGAAATCTCTACTGACTTTGAGATGGATTGTTCGAACCTATTTTGGGCCTTGCCCGAAAAATTAAATAAAAAATACTTCGAATAAGGAAAATTGGTTCAACAAAAGCTCAACGCCAATTGATTGATCATTTGTGATTTTTTTGGCTTTTTATCGCTTATTTTAGGATATTGTAACGTACCAAAATTGTTTGCCATCTACCGATATTTCTCCACATATCTTGTACTTACTCCATTCCACATTTTTTTGGATTTCCAACTTTCATTTTATAATTTACCGCTGTCTGCTTTTATGCTGCCATTTACATACCTCTTTTCACGTTTTACTGACCAATTACCACAATACTGAAATAAACACCCGTGCTCTAACCATGTGTTGTAAAGTACATTCTTTCCACGTACGCAAATTAAATTATTATATCTGCTTTCAGGTTGGACAATATGCGCTAATTTCTGTAAAATTATGCCGTGTTTTCTTGGAGCGTTTAAGGAAATGCGGCCTGAAAACGTCCCTTTCAGTATGTAAAAGGATTAAGTATACTGACTATCGATTCTTTAACCACCCACTTGACCTACATAAATGTAATAACATTGTTTAAAATTCTCCGAAGGTTCATACGCTATATGTAAATCGCACAGGGATGGCTTTGAATTTCATCAAACCACCCCATTATTAATTATAATCGCAGCGGAAATTTCTCAAGTTAAAAAAGCTCCCAGCGTCTGCTTTAAATCCCGCACTTCTTCGTAATTATTTTACAGAAACTGAAATGTAACACTTTGATGTGAGATTAACAACGTAAGCATTTAGAATTTTATTTCATTTACAATTCAAGAAGTAAAACCATTTTAGTAAAGGAAACCAATATTCAAAGAGTTCCGACGTTTCGCCTCAAGGCATATTTCGCTGCTGCTGCTGCTGCTAATACTTTGTTCTCTTTCGCTCCTTTTACTAAGTACTTATAGACCGCTTCAGCTTTTAATTAAATGCATATATTTTATGTACTGTGAATGTACCCCCTTCATACACGCCATTTTCATTTAAATATTTAATCCAATCGCTACTATTGTTTGCAGAAAGTTTTCAAATTTAATTATAATTTCGTTAAGAACGATGATGTTAAACATCCGTCGGACTTTTTTTTTGTAAATTATACGATCGATGTGTAAAATTGTTTTAATTGAATCTGTAAAAAACGTTGGATAATTTAATCATCCGGTTGAGGAAACATAAATTAATCAGTGGATTTAGCTACAGGCAGTCCGAGAAAGCAAAGGGTACCTACTATAATATCGGTTGTAAAGCAAAAGCGTGGTTTGTTTTAATTTTTTAAACTTTGCATTTAATTCGTTATTGATCCATTTAACATTGAACTTGAAGTAGGTAGTATGTGGATAGCAGTCAAAATATTATGGTTCAACGCTCTATGATTTATTAATTTGCTTAAATACATAACCTTAATGGCGGTATTAATAAATAATAACTAATGTGATTGTAAATTTACTTCACCAGAACATAAAAAACTATCAATGATTTGCTATTAATAAAAATTTTATGGTTATTACACATACACATGTGTGGGTTCCAACTGTTTATTATTTCGTACCTACCCATACCTATCGCTTTCGATATTGGTAAATTTGAAGGTGTGAGAATGTTTAACATTATTCATAATTGATAAAATTTGTGTGACTGTTCTTAGGCATTTAAAGGTTGTTGACTTTCTAGGTGTTGCCCGTACAGATTATCTGAATGGTACTGTTTGTTTTAGAAGTTTGCAAAACTTCCATTGTTTCTTATCTTGCGTTTGTTACACACACTTTGCTAGAAAAAAGTATTACCGTTATCTTATTAGTAAACGATATAGTATCGGTTAGTCATTCATTAAGGAAGTATCGGTGGTAGTTTTTTTGAGCTAAAATATAATAATACCTTTATAATTCGGTTGCCTCGTTAGATCTTTAGTACCTCAACATCTTTTGGATAATAAGAAAGCAAATAAAAACATACATCAATGCAAATATTTCGTTAATAACTTCAACAGTTAACGAAAAACAATTTCTGTTTTCGGGGGTGGATTTACGCTCAGTAGGGTAAAGCATAGGGAGGCAAATTGATCACGATTGAGCAATATAAAAAACTCGAATATTCTTTTGCCTCGGAAAGAATTGGTTTAATCTTTGGTTGTGTTCGAGTGGTCAAAATGAATGGATAAGTCATTGCTACATGTTCTGCACATTCACAGATTCAGATTTGAACTGATTTATTAGTTAATTAAACGTTCACCTTACTTTAAAATCCTTTTACCTTTAAATGAAAGAAACTTCCCCTTTTTATGTAGACTCCGTGCTCGGATCCCAAACCCTATATTTTCATAAATACGTTAACAAATTTAGTAGCCAAGTTTCAGAATATCATATTTCAAATCTTCCAAAAACCAACTTAGAATCTCCGGATCTTACTACATTGTTTTTACAGTCCTTTCAAAATCTTCAAATCCCCAAAATCATTAACATATTCTCAAATCTTAGTAGAATCTCATAGAATCATTCTTACAATGTGTTGAAAAAATTTAAAAGGTACAAAGACCCTGAAGGGGAAAAAGTCCTAGACAAGTTAGGGCTTCAGGGCTATAGACCCTTAACTTTTTCCCCTTCGGGGTTTTTGTACCTTTTAAATTCTATGGGTTACGACCATGTACCGTTTTCGGTCGATCTTTATGTTGTAATTAAGTTTCGTCGCTACAGGTGAACTCAAATTTGTTAAAGCATTACATTCTAGGGCCTGATGATGACATTTGCCGAAACATGTCGCCATTGATTATTTATATCTTTGTATAATAAATTGAAATTTATGGGGAAGGTTTTGTGATCTTTATTCCGGAGTATCACATTTTCCCAGTAAAATGCTTAACTAAATAGATTAAAATGAAATCATACTCACTGACAAAAAATATTTTCGAAAAACAAAATTAAAATGAACGCGCAAAACAGTTTAATGAATTTAATTAACAATGCATTTACAAAAACTCACTTTGAATTCGATATTTTCATCTTATGGATACGTTCAAAGGTTTCCTCTTTTCTTACCCTATCGATGGGGTTAGTCAAATCCTTATGTGTGGTTGTTTAGAGAAAAATTAAAGAAGAATTTTTGAGGAAAATATTGGAAACTTATACAATATTTGGAACTTACCAACCTATTGGACTCCTTGGATATGGACGTACGGTATAATGTTGTATGTTAAGAATGTCATTACCATACTGGAAGCATTTGATTTTTTTTTAAAAAGGCAAGGTTGGTGTTATTAGTCTAATTCATTTATTGATTTTTTATTTAGTGACGACTTCCAAGTCATACAATTTTTTTTTCGAAAAATTCGGGTGCCAGCAATCGCATCTGGATCCGTCGAAATTTTCCATTTCCAGGAAATTAGTCCGATAAAGTATTCTCGCACGATTAGGGCGTCGTGCGCGGTTGCCCCCATCCTGTGAACCAACAGTTTTCCAATTTTTGTGTGTGCCTCTTACATCGTTGTATTCGTAATCTACGCAATTCTTGTCGAATACAGTACAGGAATGCTATTAAGAAGGCAAAAATCTATGCAAGTGATCAGATAATAAAAAAATCAACAAACCACTGCAAAACTATGTGGACGCTCATAAACGCGCAGAGAAAGACAATCAAAAAGACAATACCATCGAACATTAGTGCAAACAAGCTTAATGAGTACTTTATTAATATGGCAGAAGATAACTTGAAAGAAATTCCCATGAGTAACCTTGATCCTATTGCTATTGCAAACAATAAACTCGAGTATGTTCCCTTCTCCTTAAAAGAAGTATCGCCCTGTAAAGTAAGAGATGCGATTCTCTCTATAAGAAAAAGCCCAAGTAAAGACTTTTATGGATTCTCATCGGTCATTATTAAAAATAATATCGACCAGTTAATCACCCCAATAACTAAATTAATTAACCTTTCCATAACGTCGGGATGTTTCCCCCGAGAGTTGAAAGTAGCATTAGTTATTCCCGTTTTTAAATCAGGAGATGCTCAAGATCACAGAAACTACAGGCCAATATCAATGCTACCTATTTTTTCAAAAATTTTTGAAAAAATAGTTCATAGTCAAATAGCAGATCACTTTGAATTTAACAATATACTAGATAATGACCAATACGGGTTCAGGAAAGGACGAAGCACAATCCAAGCTTTGAGTAAATTTGTAAACAACACCCTCGCTTGTTTTGAAGAAGGTCTCTATTCACTCGCAATATTTTTAGACTTATCAAAAGCATTTGATAGTGTCTCGCATAATATATTACTTAGTAAACTGGAACGGATTTATAATTTCGACCAAAACAGTTTAAAACTTATTGAATCATATCTTTCGGATAGATCTCAATGTTATAAATGAAAATATCATGTCCGATAAGCTACATACGAAACGAGGGGTTCCTCAGGGATCCATATTAGGACCATTGCTCTTTTTAATCTACTTTAACGATTTTCCCCAATATATGAAGCCACATGCCGACTGCATTCTGTATGCAGATGACTCCAATATTTTCTCAAAACGGCAAAATTTTGATGAAGTTTTAGCGACCAAAGAAGAAATAACATCTCTGGCCTCTACATGGTGTATAACCAATGACTTGATCCTAAATAAAGGAAAAACAGAAGTGTTACTAACTACGTTAAGGCATCACACCTTTGATAACCCTAGTTTTGTAAAATTTTTAGGGCTAGTCATTGATGAAAAGCTAAGTCTGGCGGCACATACTAATAGTATATGTAAAAAAATCAGTACCAACATATATGTTTTACGAAGACTGACCGACAATGTGTCAAAGCCAATTTTATTAACAGCATATTATTCGCTGATACACATGTTAATAAACTACGGCTTATTCATATGGGGTAACTGCGCCACAGCCAAAGATGTCTTCGCCCTGCAGAGAAGAGCGATACGTATAGTTGACTCATTAGGTTATCAGGAAGAATGCAGAGACTCCTTTAGACAATTGCAAATACTAACCCTGCCGAGCATGTATATACTAGAATGCATACTGTATGCCAGAATTAATACAGATAATTTTAAAACCCATGCAGACATACATTGTCATGATACCAGAAACAAACACAATATTAGGGCAGCTCACGCTCGACTATCTAAGACGCAATGTAATCACCAGTTCCAAGCTAAAAAATTCTTTAACCTTCTACCAAAGAGTATCCAATCATATGATACAAAAAAACTAAAAGTAACTCTTAAACGATACCTAACATTAAAAGCATATTTTTCCACACAAGAATTTGTAAGTGAAGGCTTTAGAGAATCAGAGTGATTGTAAATTTAAATTGACTATTGTATTAAGTAAATAAATATAAGTACATTACATATGTTATTTAACTAGATAAAACTTGACGAATGTAAGCGCTACTGTGCAAAACATGAAAAATATATTATTATTATTATTATTATTATTATTACTTTTTCGAATCCCTAAGCTTCAACAGATTCAAAAATTCCCGTACGTGAAATATCGCGGGGTGCTTTGTCTTCAACAGAGTTCGTTAAAGCGTTATAGGGAACGTTTCTTTTCTTCAAAATTATTTTTTTTAAACAAATATAAATTGGAACAGCCATGTCAGACTTGGTTGAGTGAAAAGGAGATTATGATAAGAATTGGAATGGCGAAGACAGCGTATATGAGAAAGAGAGTGGTGCTTCAGTAAGATGGCTTTAGAATTGAGAAAAAGACTGGTGACGTGTTTAGTTTGGAATGTTCTGTAGTATGGGTGAGCTATGAATATTAAACAACAGACAATTAGAAAGACTGGAAGCATTCAAGATGTAGATTTGGGGGAGGTTGTTCAAAATAAAATGGAGTGATATGCTTAGAAATGAGGAAGTATTAAGAAGAGCAGGAGAAGAAAGACAACTGTTATGCAGTATTACAAATAGAAAGAGAAATTTGGTGGGTCACGTGTTGAGGGGTAATGGAATGTTTAGAGAATATTGGAAGGGTCGGTAGTAATACTGAATATAACCACGCTAAATGGAAAACCCCAATATTCTACATAGTGTTACATGGACGTCTTTGACAAAAGTAAATCCTGCGAACCAACAAATTAACGTATCTCCTCCGTGAAGGAACCGATGGATCCCGATGTGATAGACTGGTTGCTTACGCTGCAGAGTTTACCTATTATGCGATCATTACTTTTGTCATTGACCGTACATGGTGAAACAAATTAATTGAGAAAAAGTTGAATGATGTGATTGAGGGATGTGTAAGGGTTAGATTTAAACTTCTTGTGTATTTCTTTCATTTCCGTCGAACTCAACGTTGGATACCCAACAAGATACTGTGCCATGTTGGAAAAACTTTAATTCCATAACTATTTGGACATGGCAAACCGTGTTATCCCAGGCGATTAACGGACCTGTCGCATATACAAATGCGTCGTTGGCAAATTTAGGAGCTAATTCTCAGTAATACCGCAATTTGTAAAATGCGTTTGCCCAAAAGAGTGCTAGAGTTGATGGGAGGGCTTCTAACCATGCACCCGACTCATGCTCAGATTCGGCATGTAGAACGGCTTTTGGAGTGACTGGCAGCTACACAAAAGTTACTGATATTTTTTATTTACAAGTGTTTTCCAATAATTTAAAGCTTCCATATGGTATTCAATACCAAACTCTTCCAAAGACTGATTGTTAAGGATAGTTCCAACTATATTCGATTGATAGATTGAAGCGAGGAAGGCAGGTAACGATATATTCGATTTCTTAGGCATTCTGCAGATACAGAGAGGGATGCCTGAATCCATAAATTTGTTAAAAATTTGATGTTCCAAATTTTGTATATTTCCTCGCTTTTCTTGAAAATCATACACTTTTCGACAAAAGCTTTTCTTTAAAACTATGCTTGGGTCTCGACAATCCGAACAGCCTTTCCCGAGTTACCGGATACAAAGATGACGGCAACAGATATAAAATTATGACGTCATCACGGGTGACCTAATCACTTCTCCCGATAGAAATTTGATGGTACGTGCATGAAGAAACAGGAAAAATCTAATGCTGGTATCACAAACTGGAACTTTTTCCATTGTACACCATCAAATTGTTAAAACATTTAAGTATGTGATAATATTTTGCAGATGTTTTCTTTGTGTACAATTTCATTATATTTAGAGTTTATTTGTTAAGCATTATTCTTTTGTATAAAATGAACAGGTTTGTTAAAAGTTAAGGGATTTGGATAAGACAATAATTGATACCATTTTGTTTACGTGATAAGATAATAACAGTTGGAACGTTTTATTATATGGAAGAAGAGGAGATAGAAATTGGTGTTACCGAAGAATGTTAAAGATCCCCTGGATAAACAGGGTGAGAAATGCAACGGTCAAAACATTAAAGAGTTTTAAAACATTAAAGAGTTTTAGGGCAGCTATAAAAGCAATTCTTTTAATTCAAGCACCATATACTGTGGATGAGTTTTTAACTTTTGTTTTCGAAACTAGTTTCTTTGTAATTATTTTAACGTGTTCTAGTATTTTAAATTGTGAAGTTATATGTTTACTGTGTACATTTGACGTATCTCATGCAATGGCTCACATTGTCAGAAATAATAAATAAATATTGAATATTGAATATTGAATATTGGTGCCTTGTCTGTGAACTACTCTGAAAAAGAAAAGAGACTACTAAAGACAACACTGGAAGGGGCCGTGGAAGGTACCAATGCTAGGGGCAGATCCGGGTTGGAATACAAGGATCAAATAATTATAGCCATGGGCTGTACCTCCTACGTGGCACTGAAAAGGTGGGCTGAAGATCGACAAAAATGAAGAACTGCCACAGATCAACCCTTGGGTATATAAAAGCTGCAGAAAGAAACGCAGTTCAGGCTCTGAGACGTCTAGACATTTTTAATATTACCAGTATTTATTGGTTTTCCACCGTTTCTAATACTTCATAAAATCATTGAAATTATATAGTTCAATCTTTCATTCAGGCTTTCATTTGCTGTTTGAATACTGAGCTTTTGAAATCGTACGTTGTCGTCGTATGTGAAGTTAATAAGTAATAACCAGTATCCCGTTGTGCGTCAGTCAAGTTCTCGCAATACAATTTGAGGTCGATTTATATCGTTTTAGAAAATAAGTACACTAAAGATTATCATCATAATTAACAATTAGGAAGATAGCGTCTAAATTCAACAAAAAGAAATCCGCACGATGCGAAGATCACACAAGTGTTTAAAAAGTAAGTGACATTTTTTAGAAACACTTTATTTCTTTGATAGCTGAGGAACGCCCGTATATTCCTCCCTGATTCCGCTACGTCTAAGGCCACAAATGAGAAAATTCTTTTTGCCTTTTTAATAACAGAATAGAAACTTTAAAAAACTTGTTATAGTTTTGTTATAGTGTTTTTTCTTTACAGTACATAGTAAAAAAAGTTTAAATAGAAATGAAATGATGAAAAGTACGTAAAATATTACAGTTTGTACATTTCAGCGTATTAATCAGTTTATTGAACATTTATTTAGTTGGTCTCAAACTGGACTTATTGATAGTGTAGCGAATATTCCAGAAATCTCGATAGACGTCGAGGCCCCATGAAGGACTGGTCATCGGCGATGGTACGCAATCTATCCCGGAAATATAACGTGTTTTGTTCTAGAACATTCGAGAAGACTCGCGACCGCTCGGGAACACTCGACTACACTATACAAGCAAATCGCATTGCGTTTCAGGACAGTTCCAATTTCCACGCCTAAGTAATAAATAGTTTCCGCTGCTGGACGATAAATAATATTTTAATCAATTAATTTCAATACTGGTAAAATTGATTGTTAATTAATTGTAAATAAATAATTAATTCACGTAGGTAATTAAATTTAGGTTAATTTAATTTAGTGTTAATTTCCGCTGTTCTCGGTTTTTTGCTTTTTTTCTGATTTGACCACCTGAAGTTTAATTGACTGCCATCCGTTTCATAGTAGCTAAGAAGAACTGACACATTTTCTTCTAATTTTCTGCTTACCTCGTTAGACTTTCGTTCGCCTGCGAGGTATTTGTATTTGACGCCTTCTTAATGAAATCGTTAATTTCTGGGATTATCTTTACTATCTCTACCATAACATTTGTATCTTTTATCCAGGTATAGCTAGCTGCAGCTTTCAATTAGATGTCGCTTTCTACGGGAGTGACCCTTTCGCGCTAGCGATCATAAGCCAATCTGAAACTCTTTATTTAATGGATCATCCCAGCGACATTTTACGTTTATTATAAGGGTTTCAGTTCTTTGAGATGTTTCGTAGAGAAACACCGATACCGATTCTAAATTTAGCGGTTCCGGTTCCGTACTCGATTCTCAGGTCTCTAAATTCAAATAATTTGACATTATGCTATACACCACTGCAGGGTCTAAAAAAATGGAATTTTGCTTTGGTACCAAGCTACGTGTGGTAAAGTTTATGACGTAGTTCTGCAACATTTCTCATGCCAAATGATGTAATAGAAATCCACTGTAGTCTACTTAGAGTATTTAAAGATCACGAATGCCAAGCCTATTGCTGCTAAACTGGGCCAGTTCGAATGTAAGTATACCATTTATTTCAAGAGATCACGCCTTCTATTGGCTCGAATCAAAAAATTTTATTTTCATTGTAACAGTAAAGCTCAATTTAAAATAAGCACACTTCAATGTGAACATTTGATTCGGGAAAAAGACACTTCAACAGATCCCTTTAAAATTAGGGGGTAGCTTTTCTCAGTTGTGCTTGAGCGGCAGTTGTCATGTGTCTTGTTAACATTTTTGGCGCTAGTGTCGGTGTCCGGTTGCGCGTCCAAGCCACCGTCGCACGGGTGGTCCTCTCCTGATTTATAACACCGCCAACATTATTTAAATACAAATACTTGACACCGACACATCGCTACATCTCTTACCAACCCAGAAACTGGTTGAAGTCGAACTAAGAAGGAAAATTCTAACGCGAAGCCGATTACTAAAATAACTGCTAGTTAGGGCTCGCGCCTGCGACAAGTTTAATTGCTTGAAATTATCGCTTTGATGATATTCACTCCGGGTACATGCGGTGCGTGTATCTTTTTCTATCTGCTGCGGTATTATCACCATTAAAATAAGAGGGACAAAGCTGAAGATATCGATTTCAGCGGTAAAAAGTAGGCGGCTTAGTTTGCACAGTGAAAGACTATAATTAAAAAGCCTTTTTAGTAACATTTTTTAATTACCACCGCAAATGAATAAAACCGTTTCCACCTTCACCTCAACACCGCTTGCAAAAATCTTAGTAAGATAATAAACTCACAGTGCATGTGAAATTCACGCACTTTAAGCGCACATTAATAGTTTTACGCACATAAACAAATTGCACTTAAACTACCGTCACGTTTGTTAACCATTGTTACAGGAACTTCTCGCTTAGTTTCAGATTTGACATCAAGAAGTACGTATTGTACCAAAATTTTCATATAAAAATAATGGCAAGCAGAGAAGGCGTAACTAATAATCTACTTTAGTATAAGATTAGATTAAATAAATATATTCTCGGTCTCCCCATTCAGCTGCAGTTGCAAAAGTATTGCTAATCATTTTAATTAATTACGAGCAGGTGCAAGATGTAAGTATGCTCATTAACGCGAAAACACAAATCGTCCTGAAAATTAGCTACCATTTAATTTAAATGAGCTTTCATAATAGTCATCGGATAGCTAGAGAGTGCATAAAAATTTAAGTTTATAAAGTTGTTTTGTTAGATGCACTAATTTTAATGAAACCGAGCTGTTTTCAATTCAATTAAGGCGCTATAATTGTTTAACAAGTCATTACGCATATGTTACTCGGGGGCATCTGGGATGATCAGTTTTAATGGCCAATTTATTGACAATATAAAGGAATTGCCATTTTGAAGAGATTTAATTGCGGCTTTATTTATGCGCATATCGCTTGCCATACATGTAACAATTAACCATGTTTAGATATTCTTTGAGGTTAATTAACATTTATAATGTGTATCTACTCTCTGAAAATATTATGTTCTTCTTGACGTAATATTCTTTTCCTAGCAATTATTTTGGAACGCTTTCCATCTTAGTATTTCTTCATTCTAATTGGAAATCTGCCTGTTTGAAATGTGCGACGAATGATTCTATCTGACATTTAATAATCGTCCGAAATCATCACTATTTGCACTTTTATCATGAATAATACAGCTCTATTCTTCTTCCACACACAAAAGAGACATGTGAATATGAAGGGATTTCTATGTGCCTAAGAAGCCAGTAAAAATTTACATTGCATCATAAGTACCTAACTCATTGTTACAACAATTTTAAATTGTCGAAGAAAACTTCACCCTATAACCTGATATTTACTTGAATCGTTAGTTGAAATCCAAATCTCATAATTTCTTGGATAGTTTAGCCCATTGTTTAAAAATATAGGTGATCCGTGGGCACATGCCCTCACATTCTACGATATTTGCGACACATTAGTTGACAAAAATTGTTCTATTGCTCCAAAGTTGCAGTTTGGTTACAATTAGTGCAAACCATTGGGATATGTCATCCATTTTTAGCAGCCATCAAGCATAAAAAGTGGCAAACTAGTAATAACCATTTTGGTTACCATCGGAGTTATGGATAAAATATACTGAAGTCTATACATTATTTACTTATGTACATTCAAATATATGCATTAATGCACAGTCCATCGTAATATATCTCTACAACATTTACGTTTCACGCCAATAAGTTTTAAGTATGTGATAAAATTAATTAATTAAGCTTTATTTTTATAGATGGAATGTTTTATCTTTAATTACAACCCTATATTTAAAAGTGAACGAGTTTTGTAGGCAATATTCTTTGAACTATATTGTGACATTTTTAGTTATAAATTGGCTTTGATTAACAATAATAATAATAATTAAATGGAAATATTAGGATTAAGGGGGAAATGAAGAGAAGGGAAGCAGTAGGATAAGGAAAAAGAAGAACTTATAGAAAGGATAACGAAACTAGAAGAGCAAAATTCGAATAAATAAAGAACAACATAAAGATAAAGGGAGTCGAGATGGAAAAAAGGCAAGAGAGATAGAAAGGGGACGGAAGAATGGCTAAAAGAAAACCTACAAGTAGAGGCGAATGTAAAAGATGCGATAACATTTGAAGCAAGAGGAAATAAGGTAGGTAAGTTTTTTTCAAAGTTTGGCGATCATGCGCGACAGAAAGATATATAGAAAGTTATTTCTTCTTGTCTAATACCAATGGCAACTCTTGCCCATTAAGGTGAAGGTTAGTAGGACCCATTAAATTCTCCCCCAGTCCCTTCTCATGTTTCCATCAAACTCTCCTGAAGTTGATCTCATATCCTTCTGTTCTCAAATTCCCCTTAAGCTTCTCTAAATGTTCTTGTAAGTTGCTTAAAGTTCCATCATGTATCCGTAATTGTTCCTGTTGAAATATTCCTTGAGCTCGTCCTCGTTTATGCCTCAAACTTCCATTACGGCCCTTATAGCTCAGTTTAGAATACTGGAGTACCGCGTCGGCATCGTTCTAAAGGCTTTATATTAACCAATTTGAATTATTTTGAAAGGTAGTTCACATATTTCCTGGTGACAATAAACTCTAAATATATAATTCTCCACTATTATATTAACGCAATAATTAATTCTACTATATACTGTTTTAATAAATTTTATTTACGTTCGTCCTATAAAAGGAATCATTTTTACCCCCCAACAAAACTACTTGTAGGTTACGACACTGGCAGGCGTGCTACCTGTCCTCTTTCTTTCCTTGTCTAAAGATCTTTAAGCAACTATAATAATGATTTTTTTAATTTCCTAACGTCATAAATGCTCACATTTTTCAGTATAGTAGGATTCATTATGACAAGGACTTTGCGGCTATTTCTTTTGGTTAAGGAAACTTTGTTGTAGGTGAAAAGCGACAGTTCTAATTCTAATCGCTAATCTTTGTCTTGAGTGTTGGACTGCTACCTTTAAAAGTGCCATAAATAATGCACTTTCGAATCTCATTGTTATTTAACCCAAGTACATCGTTAGATACAATTTAGTGCTGCAGGCTGGACACTTTCAAATAGTAATCTAGTGACGCTAAATTAATAGGTACATACTAATATTAAATTATAATTGTTAACGTAGATCAAAGACCATCAATCACGCGCAGGTCAAAATCTGGAACGTATTGCATAATCGTAATAATTTAAAGGGAACATTTTTGACAAATTCATCTGGTAACCCGAAGTGCCGACTAAAAATAGTTCACGCTCATTTCATGTACAAACTTCATAGAGTAGGTATGTAAGTAAATATTGTAAATACAGATCGTCATCTGCCAACTTTCTACTCGTAACTGTTATAATTGGACAGTAGTGAATTACTATTTCATTTCCGAGACCCCTAAATAACGAGCAGGGCATTACCTTGGATGACATATTGTAGGTTTCAAAGATTTCGTTACAAAATTAATCATTCTTTGTTAAACCAAAAAATCTCTTAACAAGATTATTGTTTCATACGAAGATAATATCATTATGTGTGGTTTTAGAGGCGAACCCACTCGAAAAAATTATCAAAAAAGAAGAAATAACGCGCTTTCACATGAACTTCTTGGCGGACAAGATTAATTTTTTTAGCCAACGCAGTTTCGTGAATCATACCAACGCATCTGAAATACCTTTTTTTATACCTAGAACGCCGAGATGGAAAATAACAATCAATTAGGAAATAATCATCTCATCATTCACTTTCTGATATATATTATTTGCATATTTTTACTGACACAAAATTAGTTATAACAAGCAAATATATGATGAAACATTAATATTGTCTACTATGTTACAATATTAATAGTAGTTAGTTTAAAACGGCCTTTTGATTAATACGAACAAATTAATAAAATCCTTACAGGAAATGTTTCTACGACCACAAGTCAAATATTTACATAAAATGAACAATTGGGTATCCGGGTATCCATATAGTCAAATTGCTTTCATTAATCAAGTTCAGTAATTTTTCATTTTTTCCCTCATTAATACGTGCGCGAAAAAACGATTAGGTTTTGAATTTAAAATTTGACATTTTATGAATTATTTTGTCTGGTAGGGCAAGGATCCACTCGTACTGATTAATCCATCGACGTTTCTATTTTCGCGTTTGAGTTTTGGTAAATAAGAGGCTGTTACGATTTTATTATTGGATTCTTAAGCAATTTCTAATTAATCACAAATTTGTGAATTATAAAAATTTCATCTCACGAATGCAACCTCTTTACCTACTGAAGGCTAGGTACAATTTAAAAATTTGATAACGTGTGTAATTCTAAATTCCATCAATTGGGTAGATTAGTAGGTATGCGAATAACGTATACCCTTACTAGTATTCGGTTTACCCCGAAGTGGCCATAAGTTTTAATGTAGGTGGGTATATTAGGATCGATAGACACTTTTATACCTGTTTCGTTGTTTTCGATCATTTATCCGAAGTTAGTCAGTAAAATAAATAATAAATTTAACGTCAACATACAATTGAATGTTTTTATTCAACCGAAACTATTGTAGTAAAAATATATACCCTGGTGAGCCACTATGGTCACATTTTGAAAAAATTGATTCAACGATAATAAATTTGAATTTTGATCATTTCAAAATTGTAAAAATAAGCAAAATTTTGTTGTAATGAGAATAAATTTAAAAAAATGTTGGTCAACTAGATTAAATAATTAAATTGAATTGTTTTTCGACCAACCTCATATAAACAAACAACGTATCGGATGTAAACTTTTTTGTAGAATCCAGAAATGTAAAAATATACGAAAATACACTTAGTATACCTAAATTTTGGGTTATTTAGGAAAATTTAGGAATTCAATTCTTTGTTTCTTAAACATCGTTAAAAATGTTTATATGTATAGCGCCACTTACTGTAGTGAAACTAGTTCGGTTTACGCAAGGTGATAGCATGTAAGATATTTGTAATTATTTAATAATATTTCTGATAAATATGATTAATATGCCATGAAGAGAACAAAAACAAAAATTTCCAAAGATGCGGAGAATCACACGGTGCCAATTTAAATTGCAGTGGTTGGTTAGCAACTTTGGTTTTCCATTGGGACCGTGAAGTCAATAAACAGAATAGTGCTAATTTGTTGCCTAGGATTAAATTCTGGGATGTCGACCGAAGTTAAGACCAGCTTTGACGATTACCAATACTATCGGGTTTTGTACAATTAATTAAACATTATGTAGTAACAAATTAAGGAACATTTTTCTTTTAAACAGGGAGCCTGATGATAACGTTTTAAACTCAGGTGGTATGTTATTATAAATTTAAAAATTTGATAGGTTCGTTTAAATAAACCCCTAAAGTGGATCTTAAAAAAATGGGCAGAGCACCTCGGTTTGACCCTACGGGATCATTGGATTTGATCCATTTTCAATAGGATTGTTACATGTGGTCAAAAGTGCAAAGTTTGAACTGAATAGGTTCAAGCGTTTGCAAGAGACAAAGAGGTGTGACCCCACGGGGTCATTGGATTTGACTCATTTTCAATAGGCTTGTTACATGTGGCATGTAGATCAACTGTGCAAAGTCTGAACCGAATCGGTCCAAGCGTTTGGTAGTTATCGTATTCACGGGACTGACAGACGGACACCAGCCTTTCGCTTTGCTCTGACACTTAATAAAGCAGTGGAGTGTTTAGGAGGAGAACCACAGAATCTTAAAATTAAATTGTGAACGTCCGTTCGAAAACGGATTTTGTTATACCTAGAGATACGCCGGTTGCTTATTTAAGAGCACTTCTTATGAATGACATAGTGTTTTCTTCTGTTATTCATGTATAGCCAGTTCAGATCGCCCAACTTTTGGGAGATGCGCTCAAACTTGCGTATGCCAAATATCAAGTGCATAATGCTTCTCTTATGTAAGTGTTAGTTTTGTGTACTATATCTGAACGACTTATCAATATAGGGGCCAAAGTTTTTACTTGAGTTTGAAAAGGTATGGTCGTCTCATGCAAAGTAAAGTTGATTTTATCTTTTATTTAATTAATTTTGTCTTCATTCCCAAAAACCATAATTGAAGATTTTGGTGGGTTTATGAATAATGAGTGCATAAGTGAAAATGATTCAATGGAGCGGAGGTCTTCATTTATTTTACGAGTAGCTGTGAAATACTCCCCTACGCGAAATGAATATACCATTTGTGTACCATCGGCAAACTTCTTCAATTTGCAATTTGTTAAACTGTCGAGTATATATTGTAACAAAGAGTACTCTTTGATTGTAAACATCAGGGGGCCCAAACTAGACCCCTGCGGGACCCCTTTTGAAGCTGATAAAAAAACTGATTGAGCCGCTTTAATTTTTACAGACTGACCCCGTCCAGTCAAGTAACTATGAGACAATTTCACTGCTTCACATGACAATACAAGGCTTTCCGGAATATAGAGAGAAGAATGCCGCAATTGACAATAGACAAGCTATACTCATATGGCATTAGAGGCGTGACGCTAAATTTATTGAGATCCTTTATTAGTGATAGGTCACAATATGTTGCAGTTGTGCAACTTTCTTCCTCGGGACAAATTATTGAAGTTGCATCCGAATTAAAACCAATCAAGTATGGTGTACCCCAAGGATCTATCCTTGGTCCTATATTATTTATAATCTGTATTAATGACCTATTTAACTGCTTCGATCCATCTTCATGTGATATCACCACATATGCAGATGACACTAGTGTGAGCGTGGCTTGTGTTGAAGAAGAGTTAGAAATTAATTTAAAACGTGCGTTATCAACTCTTATTAATTGGTTTAATGCAAATAAACTTTTACTCAATTTGGAAAAAACAAAAATTCTTCTTTATAAGAAAAATATGGGTTTGGATATCGCTCCACTGCGTTACCAGTCAGTTCAATTAGAAAGGTGTCAATCCTGTACCTTCTTAGGAGTTATTATAGACACAGAACTTAGTTGGAAAGATCACATTGACCATCTGAGAGCAAAATTACATTCATCGATTTTTGCATTGTCCCGTTGTAAAAATTTATGTGACCATAAAACCCTTTTGCAAATCTACTATTCAATATTTGAAAGTAAGGTGCGGTACGGTATCTCATTATGGGGAAATGCTACTAGTTATAGAATTGCTAGCATATTTAAGGTTCAAAAAAGAGCAATCAGGGTAATGTTTTCGCTACAGAAACGGGAATCCTGCAAACCGTATTTTAAAAACTTTCAGATTGCAACCGTCTATTCATTATATGTGCTTGAATGTTTATGTTTCGTGTTCAAAAACAAAAAATTATTTTCATTAAATTGTGATAACCACTCATATAATACGAGAACGAAAAATAACTTTTCTATAATGAGATCAAAAAGTAAGGTGCATAACTCGTCCTACCTACAGATGGGGGTGAGATTTTATAATGTCCTTCCGGCACATGTCAAATGTATTACAATGTTGGCTCCTTTTAAAAACCAAATTAGAAAAATTCTTCAATCAATGGTGCTATACACACTGGATGATTTCTTTACGAATATCAAAAATGCTAGTCATATTTAAAAAAAAAATATACATATATATAAATAAATTTTAATATATATACCTATTTACATTTCTTTTTTATAGATATATTTATATTATTTATTGTACTTTATTGTGTTTTTTATTTATGTTGTTATTGTGTGACAGTTACACCACATTCGTGGTTGAAATAAATTCTCTCTCTCTCTCTCTGATAGTGCCGAAGGCCTTGATATAGTCTTAACAGTGCCAAGACAGAGATAAGTTTGGAGTCAGTAGCAGTAATAATGTCATCGACAGTATTGAACAAAGCTGTGGCTATAATTCCCCCTAAAACCGGATTGGTGATCAGGAATTATATGTTTTGCGTCAACGTATGCTCATTAATTATTTTTTCTATTACTTTGGTTTGGGCGAGTCTTTGTCAATGGAGTTATGACCAGGCTTCCGTATAAATACTTGTCAAAAGTACCATATTTATAACGTGAGTAAGGTATGGGTTCGATAATAGGACAAAATAGTCTGAATGCTGATATTAATTCCATCGGAACTATAAGTTGTTGACTTGATACCACATATATATATATTCGCAACGGTACTTGTTTCAACAGTAGGGA
Organism: Photinus pyralis; assembly: GCF_008802855.1. NCBI lineage: Eukaryota > Metazoa > Arthropoda > Insecta > Coleoptera > Lampyridae > Photinus > Photinus pyralis. The sequence continues at coordinate 43,869,172 of NW_022170249.1, forward strand.
ATTTAAAATAACTCCTGCTAGGCTTTCTTTCGGCTAGCCAACATTTTCGAACAGAGGGCTCAGGTCCGAGAAAACACCATTCACCATTCACCATTGCTGGGTGAATGATTTTTCATTCGCATCCGCATGCCCCGTCCGCACGCACACCAAGGAGGGCCAGAAGGTTTATTTGGCTCAAAAACCAATCATGCTATATTTTCAACAAAAAGTATCATCAATTGCTAGTTAGTCATAGATTATAGCAATATAAGAACAAATTTAATAAATATTTTACGCCCCCACATACAACAAACCGAAATCTCCAATCCGCCGCACAAACCAAAAACCGAATCGTAATTGAATTCTATAAAAGGTTTCGAGTATCAAAAGGATAAATTTTATTCATTTTTAAATGTTTTCGGCACTATTTGCGCTGGCACCGTTGTTTTTTTAGAGACCTCAGTCGTCAATTGACAAGAATTCCTTCAAATAAAGTTACAATCGTCCGGATGTTCCCTTCCCGGACAATTTCCCGAAAGACAATTCCTCGAAAACAGTTGCCCGAAGAACAATTCCCGAAAGGAGAATTAACCGAAAATTGTATTTTATCACAACTTTATAAATTTAATAGTACATCCCATTAGTCTTAATACTATAATAATTAAGATTAACGTCATTTATTGAATCCAGTCAAGCGGTTTAAAAAGAAAGTACAAAACTGATGCTGATTTTGCTTTAAAGCTCCGATTATTGTCAGTCTTAGCATTCATTCCTACTGCAGACGTTGTGGAGGTATTTGAAACCATTATAGTATTAAGACTAATGGGATGTAGGGTCAATTCTCCTTTCGGGCAATTGTTCTTCGGGCAATTGTCCATTCGATCAATTGTGTTTCCGGAAATTGTCCATTCGGGCAATTGTCCATTCGGGAAACTGTTTTCGGGGAATTGTCTTTCGGGAAATTGTTTTCGGGCATTTGTCCTACGTTTACTATCTGGGCGCTTATTATACTAACTCTAAAGCTAAGGGCGAGTATAATTGAGCACGGTGTCCTCAAGATATTGCGTTCGGGCCGTTACTCTTCTGCATATTTTTACAACGTTGTGCCCTTTTTATGCAAGGTTTATTATTCGGTGGATGAATTCATGTTGCACGTATACCCTAATTATAATTGTATGACTTGTCTTATAACCGCATGACAAACTCTTTCGATCGAATTATTAAAAACGCGGCGGTTCGCGAACTTGGGAGGTCCTGCTTCGGTAGACTGGGACAACTGATCTACTTTCTAAATGTAAATTTTTGCTGCATGAATACCCGGTGTTTGTTCCAGTTAAACTAGGAACCCGGGTGGTTTAAACCCTTACTTAATCTATAAAAAGCGCGAATATCAAATTTTGATGTGATCGGCCGCCTTATTAATGTGTTATCTCACATACCTATAGATTGATGGATAACAATTCAAAATTATAAAGAATTTGAAGATAGCAAATAATGTGCATACGCTTAGCTACACCGGCATCCAATGTCCCAGAAGTCAGTTGTCTCGGCGCCCAGTTGCCCCGATCCGTACTTGTAGACCCTCAAACAAATATCGACAATAGGAACAAACACATTTGTGTATCACAAACGTCACAACTCCCGTGATTGAGAATTGTGATATACTTTCCCGAGCAGAATAAATGTTTATTTATAAAATGGGAAGCGAATTTGTTCTTCGGGGACAATTAGAGGGCTACTCGCAGATTCTTTAAACATTATCGACAACTGGAATAAAATAATTTCGTGTATGTATCTAGAATCTCAAATCTGAAACGCTAAATAAATACAGGGTGTTAGTGAATAAGTGCGACAAACTTCAAGGGGTGATTCTGCATGAAAAACTAACGACAGTTTCCTGTACAACTTTTGTCCGCAAATGCTTCGTTTTCCGAGATTTAGGGGGTTAAAGTTTGTCTTCTTTTTGGAATGGGGCGTGGATTTTATGCAAAACGATGAACATAAAAAACAACAAATGCGCTTATATATAAATTGTTTATTCATTCTTGAAAGATGCTGCAAAGAGTGTAGGATTGTTTGAGAGGCATTTCAGGAATTCTTTAAAACTTTCAACATTTATGTTTCCACAATCCCATTTTATACAAATATTTAATTATTAACAATGATTAGTTGGATAATATTTTCGCGAGGCTTTTAACTTGAACGTTTACTTGTCTTAGTTGTATAGTTCTGAGACTATTAGTTGAATGAACTGATGGAGTGATAACTGAAACAGCACGAAATAGAACTTTTTGTCGCTACATTTTCTTTCTTGTGCATCCAAGTGGTAGGTATGTTCCATTTTGTCCCAGTTGAGCTAGGAACCGGCGAGTAGTAACCGCCTTTTTTATGCTATAAACTGCACGAATGCTAAATTTTGATACGGCTCATGAGAGCGTTATCTCACATATGGACCGATGGACAACAATCCAAAACTATAACCGATTTGAATATAATTGATCAAATTACCCATATGCGCCGTTCCATCGTCCAGTTGTCCTGGCACCCAGTTGTCCCAGTGCCCAGTCGTCGACATTTGGGCGCACCCATCAATTGTCCGACTCCGCCAGTAAAGTACTACGTCTGTAAGACCGATTAATCGATTCCAATGTTACTTAACCAAATTCTTATAGAATGGAGGCAGTACAGCTCAATAATTTGATAATAAGGGGGTTGATAATAATTCTTTTTTTAACCAAATTAGTTATTGCATTATCAATACCATGTGACATTATTTTTTCAATTTTCATTTGCGAAGTGACAATTTAATAGAAATTCACAAACGGAACACGCGTGCGCTGAAAATCTGAAAATTGCTTTGGACACGTTCAGATCATACTTGTATGAACAACGTAAACGACAGTCGAAATTTTAACTCCAAAAGAGAAATTAACCTTTTCATTGCCTGTATTTTTAATTAAGAGATAAGGTTTCAATTATGAGTTATGGTACTTTAATGTATAACTTAAACGATCCACATAGAAAAAGAAAAACACATACATCAATTGTTTATTTAAATGCATCCTACCATTAACTATACAACGTAATTCGTTAATTGAACATTGCACATCATTCTACTAATATAAGGTCTATCAGTCTATTTAATTCCATAATTATTACTAAACATTAAAGGCTAGCTCGTATATGAACTACAATAAATAAGCTTAGTTCGTTGTACAAATACCAGAGTGAATCTCAACTAAATTGAAACTAAAGGAGCTTTGGTTTGTACGCACTCGTACAAATAGCAAAAATGGGAAGCTTTCGTCGTTCAGGGACTTAACGGCATTTCATCCTCGTCGCAGGGCACCGTGGAGTGGTTGTACAACCCTTGCGCCATAAGCTGCAAAGCGAGCGGATGTTTCTCCCCCGTCGACTTTTTAATTTTCGCCCTTTTATTTTGAAACCAAATCTTAATCTGCGCCTCATTAAGACCGAGCTCCTGACTTAACTGCTGCCGCCTTTTTTCGGTGAGGTAGCGATTCTCCGTAAACTCGTGCTTCAATCTCGCCAACTGCGCGCCGGAAAACGCGGTACGCGGCCGCTTTTCTTCCACCGCCTTTGTAACCTTTTTCGTGCGACGAGACCTCGGTCCTACAACGAAAAAGGTAATAATTATATTTGTTGGAGTCGTTTAACAAGTTCTATGACAAAGTAACAATTCTCTTTGCATTTCTCACCCGTTAACGTTCGGAAATGGGGTCGACATTTGTCACTAATTAGAGCAATTGTGGTTTAGTTTAGTGAACGGCAAAGGACATTAGGGAGGTAGTAACCCACGTGAAATATGGGTCCTGAAGGGATGTACGTTATTATGACCCTATTTAGTTTCGTGGACAATGAGTTGGTGTTCAGCGCCATAATTGAAGTTAGTTTTTCGAGCGTTTAAAAATAAGGCGCGTTTTAAAGATAGTTTAAAAAACACTTATCGGTGTGTTGACACGAGGACGGATAAATTTTAATACTTTGGTGGCAGATTTATTTTTAAATGTAAGTGCCGAATTGAGCGATAGATGTTGCATAAACTAAAAGCCTGAACATGATTTATCGCCATGTTTTAATATTAGGTGAGAGATTTATTCCTGGTTTGAGTTTTCCACCGAACCCTAATTATATTTCAGTTACCAATGTCAATATTTTTAAATTAGGTATCGTCAAAATACAATCTCGTCCACCCCCAATAAAAGATTTAGTATCTGCGTATGATTTGTACCAGAAATTTCCATTTAAACCCAAAAAAACATTATATCCTAAACTCTCATTTATTGTAATTAGCGGACTGGACTACTTCTATCAAAAGAAGGTGCAAACACATAGCGTGAAGATCAACTGAAATGGACGCTCGAGTAAATGCTCAATGAAGATCGCATCGAAATTATAAAATAGATCTTCTTCAAAAAGTCGTGATCGTATTTTAATTGACGTAGCGTGTTTGTACTTTAATTCTAGTTGAAATAGTGTAGGCATGTTGTGTGAACTTTCTGCTAATGTTACTAATCGCTTCCTTCGTTATTTAGAGACATCAAAATAATGAATCTACCTTAAAACAACAGATTTTGGATAGAAGACACAGAAACTCCTTGTGCGGTTAAGTTATCGAATTAATTGAAATTATATCTTAATCGTGTGGGTGTTAACGACATTCCTACGGGTGGATCTTTTAGCATTAGAACGTTTGCTTACTTTAAAAATATTGTACTAACATATAAAAAAGGTTCTTATCGATTATCGATTATTCGTTCTCATTGTTTTACAAGTATATTTAACATAGGTATAGTAGCTGCATTACTGTGGTCCATATATTTTGCGCGATGTGTTCTATATTTCCAGAAGAATAAGTTTTTGTGCCTTCAATTTCAAAGAAATTTGAAATTTATAATGAGGAATCCCAAATTAACATAACACCCTACTCAAAATGACTTGAATTTCTGCCTGTTTTGTACTGATTTCTTCACCTCACTATAGATCGTTTCTAAATTGAAATATTCACTATCCATTGTTACCTATATCACTGCATTTTGTAAGGAGAGAGATCTTATAAATGAGGTTCTCCATATTAGCCTGTTGTAACATGATAAACAAGCTCAAGACGACTGAGCTTATTATGATTCACTATTTTAGCTTGACCTGATGATGACTAAAAATAGTTGAAATCAGTCGTTTATAGAAAACATTTTAGTTAATTCCTTCTTAATGTTGTTTATTAGGAGAGGAAAATTAAAATTGGTCCAAAAGCACATCGAAAATGCGTAAAACGTATTCTAAACTCTTGAACGTTTATCCACCGAAATGAACCTGTTTAGTCTTAAGTAATTATTTGTTACAACGTTGTGAGTTAATGTTATAACAATAAAGATGTAGAGCCATTGTGTATTAATTGTACTGCACCCAGTAATATGGAATAAACAAGATATCTCAATGGATGTCAAGATGGATTCATCGAACATTACGTCCTTAAGAAAGTTTATGATCATCTAAATGTACATATACAGGGAGTCTATAAAAGAACTCCGGGGTTTAAAAAATTAATATTTTTTAAACTATAAAAGATAGCAAAATTTGATCAATTCCTTTGAAACAAGCAGCTCAAAGAGTTTTACTCATACGAATTGGGAATGTTTCTCTCAACAGTTGGCAGCGCTGCGGAGCGTTGACCGTGAAATGACGTAACGGCTGCGGCAGGCAGTCAGTGTCGTCTGGACTAACTAACTAACGGAGCTCACATTGAACTTTACTAAGTTGTTAAAAAATCTTGAAAATGTAAGCTTTCTAATCATGTATAAAACATGTATGTACGTTTTTTACTGTATTAAAATATTTTGTCTTAAAACCCCGGAGTTCTTTTATAGATACCCTGTATTTCAAAAAGTTAGTTTATAAGACCGTTAACAACAGTCATTTCCTCTAAGAGTCTTAATTTCTAGGCTTCTTTGAAATCTTATAAGGAAAAGCCTTTGATCCTTAAGGAGCATTAATGAGTATCCTGTGCCTAGTAGCTTTTAAGGGTTTCTAGGAGTCGCTAAGAGTATTATATATATTGTGGGACCTTTACGAAACGATTAGTTGAAAACCATAGGTTTGAGGCTTGAAGAAGTTACGTAGGCCTTAAGGTTCTTAAGAGTCGCACATAATCTCAAAGAGCATTCAAGTGTCTTCGGGGGCTTCCTAGAGTCTTTTAGATTGGATTTTACAAGCACTTAGAAGTTTTTGCAAGCCTCTAACAGTCTTTGGGGTAAACGGTTTCTTGCAAAACCTTTGAGAATCAAAAATGCGCAAAAAGTAAATCTCAGTTCACATTAAAGCTTATTTTTAAATTCATTATACAGGGCGCAATATACCATCATGTAAAACAAATGCATTTTTCAAATAAAACAAAAATTCATTCTTTCTTCTGTTATAGTTACGTAAAAAATTAAAGAAGAAACACAAATTTTAGGTCATATAGTCCCCAGAGGAAACATTTTGGACCACTGGTTTATTTAGGCAAAATGTAGGTATATGTTTTGGTTATACTTGTATGTGTGAGGCACTCTTTTTCTAGCAGCGGCGAACTTTAATTCCGCGATTGCTTTTCCTGATGTACTTAATCGAAAAATGATACTGCAGAACTAAAAGCAGTTGTTCACCTGTTCGACTGCATTTTTTCCCTTGAGTTAACTACTTTAAATGGGAGAGAAAGGCCTCCTATAGATATTTTCATTGGATTTAAAACGTATTTCCAGCAACTGAACTTTTGGTATGTTCATTACAGGGGCATAGAACTTGGGATTGGCGTGTAGATCAGCACAAAATGAAAAATACAGACATTTATGATGATAGGTGGGTAATCCATTTTGAGAATCGTATTGTTATATAACATCTCCGTTTTTGGAAATTATAAGTTTGGGCAACCTTTTTAGTTTTTATAATAATAATTTTTAAGAAAATGCCTTGGCAGCAAGTGACCAAAATGTTGTAATACTGCCAAAGTCTATTAAACCGCCCATTTCTACCAGAAAAATATGAAAACTTAAAGAGTTGACCCAAAGGTTCTTTCATTAGAAAATCCAAGAACATTTTTGATAATCAAAATAATAGAGAAACTCCTGGTTTATTTCTCAGATTTCATTTTACACCCCTGGAAACGGTGAGAGTACCTATGAATCTAAAAATAAGAGAGGAAAGGTAGAAGAAATCACGTAATCAGGAAATAATCACATAAGTTCTATAAATATCTGCCTCTAATAGAAATAATAAAAATACACTTCCCTGTTTTAAATACGTCATAATTCCTCAAATGCATCCTTCAATGTACATTACGCTCCGTGTTGATTAAATTAGTAAATGACAAGGAGTCAATGAAATCGATAAAAATTAGGTACATCATAATTCAGTTGCAATGCAAACTAGAAGCTCGCCTTTTTTGAAATTCTAATTTCGCTAATGCCATTTTAATTTTTCCCGTAGCAAATAAGGAAGCCGCGGCCGATTATCTATATTCAATAAATTATACTCTAGAATGTGCCGCCAAAAGGAAGTAATTTATTAATGAATATCTATTTAGGTTAATTGGCGATTTAAAACTCCAATGTATTACCTACCTACTTAAAAAATTATAAAGTACCTGTAACATTTATTGATTTAAACAAGGAAAATATCAATTACTTATACACAAAGAAAGGTATATAATTTTATTTAATGATTTTGTAAGCGGGTAAGAACTCATTTATTAGATCGTTTTTTATCCGCCAAAAAAGTTTTATCTATCACAAAAGAATTCCAAATAAGGGTGCAACTCCTTCATATAAAATGCGACATTAAACAAAAGAAATAGAAATAAAACTGCCGTCAGGTTTTATCAGATTATATCAGCATACAGTAGCCTGGTAACTAATTGCTTGGAAAAATGTCAACTCTTAAAACAATAGGGCCCTTTTGTGATTGATAAACGTCATTATTGTGAAAAATATGAGCTTTTAGTATTATATTTTCAAACGTGTAGTGTTGACGTGACTATATATTTTAGATTTTTGTGTTGACGTTTCGCTGATCCTTCACCGATTGTTAACCATTCCTTTTTCTTCGGTGTGTAAACGTAGTCTACCCATAGCTATGAATTGGTAACTGAGTATTCAATCTGACCAATTAATTCTGAACGGAAGAAATCGAATCAAAGTATGCAAATTAGGTATACTTTAAACTGCAAGTTTATTTCTTACTGCATGGGCTGTGATATTCTATCCCTAAATGTCTTTTACTTTAGAAGAAGACGGCGTCGAATTTTAAAGGTGGCAATGTAGTTTGATTTGAAGTTGCTATATTTTATAATATGAGAGGACCGGTCAATATTTAATTATCTCTCTGTGCATGGTACCTAGAACTTTAATATTATAATCATAGCAAAAGAGGTATATACAGAACATGTCCGGTTATGTAAAAATAAATTAGATTCCCTCTTCATTATTATGTGAAAAGAACGGTTCTCCTATCACCAACCACTTCAAATAATCACATAATAACATATCCAGTCAATTTTCAAAAGAAACCTACATAATTATCTATCAATTTTCAATGTAATGCTTACAATGTATATTTCATTAAACTGGATTTGATTTGAAATATTTGTTATTTTAAGTTATATAACGCAAACCTTTTTTCCCATTTCAACGTCATAACCTAAATTTCCCACTATAGGCATTGTTAAAATCTATGTAGAATTTGGTTCTTTAAAAACTTCATTTATCAGGATTTCAGAATCATATTTACTGCACCGTATTATGACGAAACACACTTCTGCCCTCCAATGTACTTTGTCTTCTATTTGAAAGTGTCTATTTTTATGCCGGAAGGATTAAACGATAAATGATTAAATGAGAGAACAAAAGTGAGAGTCAACAATGAAATGTCAAACACAATTAAATAAATTGTCACCTTCAAATGCACATTCTATACTTCCTTGAACAGCCATTGTGCCGTTTTTCGTATATTTTTGTGGAAAGGTTTCCTCTTCCGTTTCGGTTCCATTTCTACACCAGTCGTTTTGCACAAAAATCTTATATAACATCTGACCATAAATAGCATATTTCATCTAATTACCATGTTAATTGTGCCCTTGTTTAAAAATTATAAATGTTACAGGCCAATTTGTGGAGAAGTTGGCATGTTTTGATTCTTAGACCTACTTAAAAACCGCATGAAGCGTTTTTTAGTATTGCAGATGTGCACGTCTTATAAGTCTTCCAAGATAGCGGGTCAAATTGGGTCGGTGGTTCGCTTCTATCGAGTCCGAGTATCAAAATGGGTACCTATAGTGGGCCCCCTCCTTCTCCATTATTGACATAGAGAAATTCATTTACATACTTTTATTGAAATGAAGCCTAAAATATATGGATTAGGAAATATTCAGCCTGTGATGTACCAGAAACGTCAAACGACAAGGTTATTTGCAAAAAAAAACGATATTTTGCATTATTTAGTATGGGCAATACATATAACGTTTTCTACAGATAACCTGCACGTTAAGTTTAACGTTAGTGATACATCACAGGCTGCGGATCCAATCTGATCACGGATTAATTACAAAATTTGCTGGGGCCAACACCACATGCCCATATGCGTTTCTGTCTTCAGCTCTTCCTTTGTCTAAGAGTATGTATCTACCAAATTCGGTTCCAATCGGTTCAGCCGTTTAGACGGAAATGAGAGTACAGACCGACAGACAGACCGATATCATCGAGATTTTGTTTGATTCGCATCCTGGTGCTTTAAAACATGTATTTCTATCAAAAAGTGGGTGGTCATTTCTACCTTAATTCAATACCTCCCTTATTAACGTGCGAGTGGTAAAAAATTCAAGAGACAGTATTCCGACGCACGCTCATCTAAAGCAATGTCACCAGAAACTACGTTTTGGATAGAGCACGTTGAGAAACGAAAATATGGGCTTGGAAGGAAATCTCAAAAACCAAATTTGACACTCTAAGAAAAAAAAGTTATCTACTATAATTTTATACGTCCATAAAATATGGAAAGGGGGAAAGAACATCTATTGCTACTAGAAAAACTCAAAGCAACATAGCAGACCAGGAAAAGTGAAAGGAAGAAACACAAGAAGAGAATAAAAATACGTTTTAGAGACGAAGTAGTCTCAAGAATTTAAAGAAAGTTTGTTACATGTTTCAAACTTTTTAGATATGGCATCGGAAAGAAAAGCAAAATCACATATTTAATACTCGACTCAACAAGTGCAGTAATACTTAGCACCAGGACCAACAAGTTTAATGTACGGACCGGACCGAGGATCGGTTCGAAATCGGTCCGGTGTTCGGCTCGGTACGGTCCAAAGACCACCCACCGAGAAAAAAGTTCAGGGGTAGAAAATGGAACGTGTCCTGTAGATTTTCACTAGGTATATCATTGACATGACCAATGATGTTCAGCGTTAACTTATACCTAGTTTTAAATATCAGTAAAACTGCGGAGAAAAAACTTAAAAAAGCTTAAATTTAACACCTAGGTTAACACCCTATAAATTGGCAACGAAGCGTTTGCGGACCTATGTTTATATGAATTTTAGTGATTAAATAAGCCAAACAATTAGCCCCTTCCGTTTCCGTATTTACTATTTACATCATATTTAGAAACACCCTGTATAATTTTCGCAAATGTATTTTGGAGAAATAGGTACTGAGATTAGACATGATTATAATTAATAAGAAAATTCTCGCCACCCTCCGCTCTACGTAGGGCGTTTAAGAATGTACCTATATCTATACCTAGGTACTGATGCGGCATCTGATATTTGTGAGCTTTGTTTACCCCGCTAAAATCGACAAGGTAAAATAGCGGGTATTTCAATAAAATAAATTGAATGTGAGCTTCCTTTGTGTTAAACGGGTAGTGCGAATGGCGAATTAATACTTCACCATGATGAGTATCTTTTTCGAAGGAGAGTCATTGTGGAACACGTTTACGTTGTGCAGCTCTAGAAAAGATTCAATGAATTTGACACAAAATTATAACGTGCTTTTGGTTCATAGAGGCCTTTATACTAATGATGCCTTTGTTTTAGTAATTAGTCTAATCTTATATGTATATGTTATAGCATTGAATAAAGTTTTATTCAATGGTTTATAGTTTCAAGTAAAAGTAGGTATAATACTTTGAATAATTACCTGCACTTAATCTTCCAAACTATTAAGTCGAATGATCCGTATGAAACTCAAAACAGTTAAGTATTAGGTGATGGAGCGCAAGTACTTTCTTTTAGGTATATATAGGATCCAAAGGCCATCTCAGTCTCACGCGAGAACCGCAGTTATGGAACAAATTGAAAATGGAAGCATTCTATTTAACATAACAAATAAGGTATAACCTGTAAAATAAAACTAAGCATGAACACGTTCTACGTGCAATAAAGAGCATATAATTTTCATATCAATGACAATAGTTTAATAAGCGCTTCCGTAACCTGCGGTTTATAATGTACCTATACAAACAGTTCAGATCGTTCTCCTGCAATTAATTAATACACCATTTATTGGTAATTGTAACATATACGCATGAAATGTTAATGGATTTAATTATCGAAGCCAAAATTAAATAATCCTTGCCGGTTTGGATCGGATTTTAAACGTACTACCCGCGGACACGCAGAATGCATGACGTAGCGCCACCTCTTGGTACAATTGGCTAATTTTATTCAGAATTCAATTACGAATAAAATTAAATTTTTCAGTAATTAAGGATCGAAAATTATATACCAACCCTTTCATCTATCGCACAACCTCAAAATTACAATGCATTACCACCTAGTAATAAGGGCGCGAAGTTGTCCGACGGTATCCGTCCTTTTCGTACAATATCATCAACTGTTTCATTAGGGATAATGAGGAACCGTTTAATTAGACGTTATAGAAAATAATTTAATCGACAGGTGGAAGAGGTTATAAAAAAAGATTACCTGAGCTGGGTCTGTCCGAGTATCTGGTGCAATAAACCCAAGCCGGCCATAAGGTAGGCAACTTGCTGTCTTCGTGTTTGGTTTCATCTTGGCTTTGGCTCTTAGTTGGCGGCGGACTTTTGGGCTTGACGGGTATCTCGACCCGAGGGTGAGTTTTGCCGATTTGCGAGACCGTCTGACATAAGCTCCCCAATGGCGCGACTTTCCTTTCCGTTTTCTCGTAGGGTTTAAAGTGGATCTTGCCGGAGTTTGTTTTTTGTAGAGCGTTTCTGCCAAAATCCGGTTGGAGGATGTTTCGAATCGAGTATTTTAAATGCTGTATTGTGGGCTCGGGTTGTTCCTTTGTACGTTTTTCTGATTTTCGATTATAATCGTAGCTTGGACTAGATAAGGCGTAGGAAGTAATGCGAAAGAATGGTTTTTCGGTTTCGGCATTTTGATTTGTTGGTTTTAAACGTGCGTTATCGTTGATGTGAGGGATTGTTGTGCAGGTGTAAGGGGAAGTGCGTGTTGACTCCGGCGAATTAGGGGAGTTTAAGGAATTGTCGCTATTCGGACTGATTGCGGCTGCATTTGGACTGAATCGATCTTCTAAAGCCATTTTTCTTTTAGATCACTTACATGCGATGTCTCTATGAGGACGCAAATCAATGGAAAACACGCGCACTCACTATAATACCTTTACACACTCTATAAGCAAAACACTTCCATCAAGTGCTTTCTTGTCTAAGTACGCTGTCAAACTGAGTGAGTTTTCAAAATAGTCATCTTTATTACTTTAAGTCCAATGAAAGGCCCCGCCTTCATATACCTACATTTTCTTTCTCTTTCGTAGCACATGTAGCGGATAACATCCATCCTTTACGTATCCTTGGCATTATCCCTATGTAAACTTATTTTGCCTGTCCGAACTGTAATCATGTCAATCTTAACGCTTTTCAATTAAAAACCGGCCGACATTCCCGATCCGCTCAGAAATTAAAAAAGAAACTACGAATTAAATCAAGGGTTAATTAAAACAGAATTATGTAGGTACCTACAATTATACCCTTTTTTTCAAATCGATTTATTAAGGGTTGCCGTTGTCCTTTTCTCACTAACGGGTTTAGATACACTGTTGGGAACACTACATCTCACTTAGAGCTTTATTTTTTGCTGGAAGCTTTGTAGGCGGGCAAGCATTTTGTGATTGGACGTAAAAATTTGGAGGGGATTTAAGCGCCAGATTGAGACGTAAATATGTTTGTTTTTTCTTGATCCTAAGGCGGAGTCTGCATGTAAACGATGTAATTCAATATTCCTTTACACGTCGTATGTACCTACCTTTACATAATGGATTTATCAGTTTTAATTTGATTAGTTCTGATTTTGACTTTTTTCACATTTCAATTCGCAACAATTTTGGAACTGAATTGGTTTTTTTGCAGTCACTTTAATATTTTGATGTAAAAATACACCCACATGCAATTCAATTTATGTTACCTACTTACATTTAATCAATGGTAATCCTTTGATATGAATAACTAGCATTGTATCGACTAAGTAGTAGTTAATTTTATTAATACCATTGCATGAAAGGAGTTCTTTAATGACAGTTTTATGACTTGCAATGCATATTGTAGGTATATATGTAAATATTATTCTCGTACTTTAAAAGCACGGTAGGTATAAGGGGTAATTACCATATAAAGTTATGGCTCATGGAGCTAATCGGCAAAAACGAAAATCTTCCGACTGCAACTTGAGGGATTATTTTATTAGGCATAATCCAACATTTTATGCGTGTAACGACCTTTTCTATGATAGGTACCTAATTGCCGGAGATGTTTTTCCTTCTCGAAGACATCCGGCACCCAAAGTAACTGTATCATTTCAGGGAATGCCAAAATAAAAAGGAGCAATATCAAATAATATCTATACCTACCTAGCTACCTACCTATTCATTATCTTTATATTAAATGGAAAAGTGAAACAATTCGCAAGGAGATTCCATATAGGTATGTACGAAAGCTCGGCGTAATTGCTTCTTACTACTACTTGCAACTTATAGTAAAGGAGGTTTGTCTTATTTTTAGGGGAATTTTTCGAAAGACATTCTCCTTCTGTGATGGTTTTGTCCGTCCGTCTGTGGTCTGTCTGCCTGTTCCTTGTCTAACTCAAGAATGAAAAGAGATAGCGATGTCAACCTTCGCCAATCGATATCTAAGCTGAGTTGAAGGATCAGTGCTATTGAATATAAATTAGAAGTTGTTACCGAATACGAGCTGATGAGTATAAATAATTCCCGTAGAACCTATAGGTACCTACCTACTGAAAATTGTACCTAATGTGACCGCAGTAGGTACACTGAGAAAAATAATTTTTACTTTTAAGTAGGTACCTACCTTTTGCGATTTTTCCATTAATTTTAAAAATTTATACGTTTCATTGTATGCAATAATCCTAATTATCATATTTTTAACATTTTTGAATAATTGTTATCTTATACAAGAAGGTAATTTTACCAAGGTTGATTTTTTTCAGTGTGTGTACTACCTACCGACTGTATACCGACCTAGGTTTTAGTTGGGCTTAATTCCATCACACACATACCTAACTTCGGAATTGTAATTGTGTAAATGGAAACCTTGTAGATTATTTTATTTTTATTTTATAGTGATCGGAGTGTTAGCAATTGGCTACTCTTCCCACTCAACCCACTATACAATCACAAACAGCCATGTCTTATCTGGGAAACGAACCCAGGATATAAGTACAGATATATAGGTAAACTGTGTGGCGCGATCATAAGCGTTTGCTATATACCTAGGCATGACTCATATAAACGCAGGACTTATTCAAATAAGGGAAATTAATAACATTTTACCTATTTTACACTAGATTTGTTGAATTAAAAATTTTGGTTTAGTAGGTATAGGTACCTATACTAGGTACGGTATTTTAACAATTAAAAAAATTACAAAAATAAAAACTCTTCCGATAGAAACAATGTTTCCCTGCATCCGATTCGAGACCAACCTACATACTTCATGGGTATATATCGTTGGATACGTCTGGCTTATTCAAGAAAACCTTGTGGTTCGATTGGAAACACTTTCGCCACTTATAAAAGTACTGATATTGGTGTTGGAATAAAGACCTAAGGAGAAGACTTATAAAAAGGAACAATACCATAACAAAGCACCAACTTTATTCATCGGCAAGCTAAAGCCATATGGTAAATACAACCAAGAAAAAATCAGGGGCCAAATCAGTGGTCTCTACAAAACAATCGCGTATGTATATCTTTTCTTAGTGCAACATTATACGATGCCAGTAGAGAGCAGTGGTGTATTAGGGTCGGAACAACGTTTCGGTACCTTTTTGCATACGGAACGCAATTCCAGTAAAAATTATACTGACCATCCACTGGCGCCACTATCTTTGATGATGAACTCCCATGCCTGCAACCAAAATATTTATGCCATACTTCCATAAAAATTACCTAATCGCGGTTAGGTGATTGCTTTGATGTTGGACGTGTTGGAAGAAATGGCGATGCTATCGGAAGCGGTACAAACAAGTTCAAAAAGCAGGTAATCGTAAACGAAAAGCGCATTTCCACATTAACAGTCTTTGTCCGAAAAAATTAGTTACTTCGGCCAAATTCGTTTTCAGCAATTTAACCAAAAAATCCGTCCACAAGAAAGTTAGCACTGCGCATGCAGAACCTATTCTTTGGCATGCCATTTCAAGTTGATTTTATAAGAATCATCTTAGCGTATAGAATTTATAAATACAAAAATCTGATACAACTGAATAGGTACTGAACGATAATCGAGTACCTATACTTCATGCATCCATTAATTTTGCAACACACCTTCTTAAGGGGTTGATTCTGTCCCCTCAGATCAGCATAGCGTGTAAAACAAATTTTTTAATTTGGTATTAGTTTTACGTTTATTCGAGGTGCGTATATAGTCTCTTAACAAATAAAAAAATTGGATTGCGCAAATGCCAAAGCTTGGTTGCGCAAATTTTTTCGTTCGTCTGCATAGCTGCTCGAGGTTTAAGGGATATGCAGTTGAAAAACAATAGCAATAGCGTACAAATGAAAAAGACAAACTGAATTTTGATTTTATTTTACCGTACTCACTATACCTACCGTCACTAAACAAGTTAAAAATCACATGTTATTGAACAAATTTGTCCTATCTTCAAATACCTTGTTGGAAATAAAATCGATATTTATTGAACTACGTAGGTACAACTTTATAAGAAGGAGCCCGAATTGGCTAAAATTTTCTCTCTAATGGCCCTGAAAGTGAAAAGATTTTGGAAACGATTAGAAAATGGGAAATGTCCTTTTAGCTATATTTATTTAACAAGGTATGAGCAACAAAATTTTGATTGAGAGAAGGTCGTGGAAATTATAGGTTACTTCTAATATTAATTAGTTTGACGAAGATAGCACGTACCCATTGAGATGAATGTGTGATTGGTGAGGTTCCAACCGCCCAACAGGCGTTTCAACCATCAATAATTATGATTCTGCATATGAGCGTTCCGGAATCTTTTCATTCTCTTTAACAATTATGTCAGGTAGAAACATCAACGCTCAGATGTTAAGACTACTGAACGATAGTGCTCAAGGACTAAAACACTGTGAACAGGTCATATCTGAAAAGATGTCCCTTACACCGATATTTCACTAGCATTGTTACACCCACTCGTTTACAGATTTCACTCTGGGGATAAACAGGTAATCAGCAGATAGAGTGAAAGATTAGTTAATGCCTATTGTAGAATATGTCTCTTCCAGTACTTACCAGTATCATGTCATTTAATATTTCCAGATTTCTGACGGCACAGGGAGAGGAACTAAATGACTAGTGGACAATTATAGGTAATGTAGTAGAAGATGTTATTCTGGCAACTTTAAGGGTATAATTACGACAGCGCTCAGGATTTCCCTATGGATTGCGGTGTGTTAAAAGTAGATACCTATTTGTCTAGGTATACCATAAGTAGATTTGACATGTCAATAAGTACCTACATAAAGGTAATAGATTAATCCAGTAAGATAGAGGTTTTACCAATTACCAATTACCAACAGTTTATTAAATGTTTGAAACTGTCCGACGTCTATCTGTTCCATCGAGATCTCGGCTCCTGGGCTTCTCGAGATTTCGCTAATTGATAGCTGCTATGGTCTATATTTGCCCCTTACGCATTATTTATACAGTTGCGCTAGCCGGCAACACCCACTAGTACTTTTTTTTTAAACATTTTTATAAATGGTTCTGTTATTTGAACCCTTACTACTAAAAATATTCCTTTTCTGTATCTTAGTGTCGTCGCCAAATTGCGACAAACACAAAGAGGAAAGCTAAGCCACAGAATATCAGGTACCCATTATTTATGATTAAACATTTTACATTCAGGAAGCCAGCAGAATAAGGTTCCGCAAAGATCCTGTTACTAGTGGTAGGGTATACAAAGATCTCGAAAAACGTAATAAACCAAAAGTAAGACCAAAAGTCATAAGCACCTATTAAGAATTTAAAGCATATCAAAGTATATTAGATTTTCAACAAGAAATTCAAACGAAAAATGGTTAATTTCAAATTAAGAAGAGTTAGTGGTAGGTATAGGTCGTCACTACTACTTTGTGTGTCATTTAGTTTATTCGAATTCGTGCACTTTACTATGCAATCTCATAATTCTGTGCATTCCAACTTTCTATATACGATAGTGAGATGCTGGTACAGATTGGACTACTGAAGGTGGTAACAAAATAATGATCAAATCTCTCTTAAGAGTAAAAGTAGTCGATGGTAAATTTTCCACTTGGCAAAGCTTTGCATGAGACCCCCATACGAAGTTAGTAATTTTTCGAGGATATCCTAAACCTTTCGTTTGTTTGTATATTTTGCCCGAGTTCCTATGCCCGTTTTCTGAGCAGCACAAGTCTACAGAGGTATGTAAACCATTAGGTATATCAAATGTAGTGATGAAAAAGTGAAACCTGAACCTGAAATGTTTTTACTTATCTACAAATTACACCAATTTAATTGACGGTTTCCGGACTGAAATTATTGAATAAATGAAGATTTTTCACTACCAATTTAGGTAAAATGAGAGTGTGACAGGAAAAGTACAAAATTTAATTCCTGTGCAGCAAGGCAAGCCTATGTGTTTGTCGATTTCCCAACAAAGTAGGTGAATTATTGCAAATTTAAATTGCTCTACCAACTTAACCAAAGAAATCTAGGAAAGGTGAAATTTCTTCTAAGTACGCAATCGTCAATTTATTTCAGAGGCTAGCCGTAAGTCATTCTACAAAATATTTCAAAATCTCTATTTTAGTTCACAGAAGCGAGGGTTAACCTCCTTGTATACAACGAAGCTTGTTGAAGAATATGCATAACACCCACTTCCACATAGTATCAAACAAGCTTACATACCTACTTCAGGTACTATATGTATTATGTATGGACATAGAAATTTGGGTCATTCGTATAATCCTATGGAGGTCCATATTCTACCAATCTATTCTGTAGCTGAAAACGGGCATTCAGAGGATTTACATCCTTATATCCATGAAGTATTCCCAAAACGATGTCCACTGGAACTTGACTTTGTTACGACCACCCTATCCCACAGAAAAATTGATACTCGTCTAACAACTCCATCACTGGAAAGAATTCTGGAATATCAGACCTGTACAAAGCAAGGTATGATGAAGTGAAAGCAATTCGTCTTGTTATCTTGTACTTATGCATACAAATAACTAATTGTTAACAACATTTTTCTGCGCTTCTGATATCCATAGAGAGCAACATCATATTTTTAAAATGACTACTATCGCTGTGAAATATTACGATTTTATTAAATAAATGGTGAATACTGAACATTGAAAAACTCCTAACAGTAGCTAATCACTGCTGGGTGTACCTAAAAAATGTTTCTTATCGGATCGTGCACATCCGTTTGGTCGGCAATTTCTTTATTTTTCACATTTCTCGTAAAGTGCACCAAAAATAAATAAGTATCATTCGCCTCAAAGAATAAGCGTTTTACGTGGAAGCATCTCTCGAAATGAGTTGCCCGTTTATAACGCTTACGTGTCAATTACAATTGTCATATAATCAGCCTTCCGTGCTATGTTCACGTGCCATTTCATAAAGACTTAACACAATCTTCAGCCGAGATCAAGGTTTCGAGCAATAAAACTGCATAGCATAAATATGCATTTTCAATTTGAATGACAAAGGGTATTGTAATAAAACCGTTGCAGTCTCTAAAAACAATCCACGACGGAGGTAAACAATTAAACAAGAGGCAATAAACCATCCCTGACAGCGCACGTAGACCTTCAGTTCCCTCCTGAAAACAGTATACAAGATTGCTACATCACTCTGAACTTTTTTTCGATTACAAATTCTTTTAATCAATTCCAATTTCAGAGTAGCGGTTTCGCATCTTATTTATAGGAATCGTGTTGGGAAATACTTTCAGGTATCATTGCAAATTGCAATTTCTTTCAACATTACAACAATATTAAAAATCAAACTAATCGAGGAGTTGAACACTTTATTTATGTAGCGTAATTGTTTAAATACAGAACTCCAGCTTCGGCCAAAAGCATAAGGTTTCGTCACGGATCTAAACAAACTTAAACATAGCTGTCAAAATAAGGCAAAATATTTCACTTTAGACATAAACACGGGGCGAGACAGGTAAACTAAACGAAGCAGGTGTTTGCTCTTATGACTGTAACTTACCTGTCTTACTACACCCCATTCGAACCATGCAAAATATTTAATTTACGTATTTTTTGACTTACACTTGAAAACTATTAGCTTGACATGATAAAGTTTCAATGGGAAAGCATTCCAGTCTTCGAAATGTGTTTGTTACGCATATACGACCTACTCTTTTGACAGGTAAAAGTCTCACATCTAAAAGTACAAAATATAATGGTTGATTAAAAATTTTCGACATAAAATGTATTCGTCTATTTAAAAGAGCTGTACAGCATAAAGTTTGCGCTCGTCTCAGAAGACGATCGATGTTTTCCCAACCCCGGTATATATATACACACTTTGATTTTATTTACAAGTGATGTAGAAAATTGAATTCCGCACCCTCGACTACAAGGTGTAAGATTCCACCCCACCAATCAATCGATAACAATATCACCCTAAATCGAGACCCAATAAAGTTCAAACTCCCTTATCCTTAACTGAAATAATACACTTGAATGGCCCTGCGGATGCTAAAGCAAAAACAGAATTCGCTTAAAACTGAAAGGGATGAGTATGTACTCTTTAATTCAATGTTCGGGTGATATTAAGGGCGAAGCTTGGTTACTTGAGGGTTAATTTCGTGAGTGCATAACAGCTTATTTCCTTCTCTCCATCCCGTAAACGTTTTCGTGAGATTACCAAATTTATGTATAGTCGTCTCAAAACCAATTAGAATACTAACAATGTTCTAATAAAAAACTTACTCTCATTTCTAAAAGAGAAACTAAATCCGGACATTTAATAACAAACCAATCATATAAACAAATTACTGGCAGGTGTTATGTCTATCACATACCCACCAACTAATTATTTATATGCTATTCCTTTTTCGTGACCGGATATGCTACTCGTCCCACTCCATTCAGTAGGTGTCTTTAAGATTATTTTTGAGATCCATAGCAAATTGTCCCTCTTTTACTGCTAATGATTTCCTTTTTTAACCGGTGGATTAGCTATATAGCGCCATAAAATCCGTTAAATTGTTTATAGAAATACTTTATTAATTAATGCGCTCCTTTTCATTTCATTTATGCCAACATATTTTTAGGTTGTGGGTTGGACATTTCAATATTTAATTTTGAAATGTCTTGATAACGTTTTTTATATAACATAAAATTTCATTACGAAGTGCGCGATATCATGTACCTACAAGTATTCAACATAAATATAAATTCTTTCACAACTAAAAAAAATAAAAAAAAAGTATTCAACATATCCCAAAAAAATTCATTTTTTTCCGATTACAACGCTAGGAAGATGTGCGAAATTCTGATATTTCGTCTTGGAAGCGACATATGTATTGTTTTTATAAGTGGGAAAGAAAATGCACAAATTCCTATGACAGGACAAATACTCATCCAGATTCGTCCCTGAAGGGGATGATGAATTTCTTTTCCTATCGGCTGACAACACGGAAAAGGGTCGAGAGTTCAATGGTTAAACAGTTAATTATTGTTAGGTGAGCACGTATTAGTTTGAAGATGTTAGTTACATTTTGGTTTTCGCGCAATTGAGCTTCTTCTCCTTTAATTATAATTTCCGGTTTAAGATCTTTGCTCGCGATAAACAGAATTATCTATTCCCCCCATGCTTAAGTAGTCACGAGAGTATTCATTAGAGAGAAAATCACGGATTAAATGCTGATATGGCTATTCTTTAGGTCCTCTACAAGAACCAGAAGTCTTAAGTGTCACCATGGTTATTCGTGGAGAGTGTAAGCCTACATTTCTGTAAAATATAAAATTGCGAAAGATTTGAGACCTACAAGGAACCTGAAAGTTCAAACTCTGAGGAATCTGAACAAACCCAAAGTGTGGTGGTAACCCAAAAGTATACAAAATTAAATGCTTATTTTCTATGTCACACTTCCTGTCTGTACTGTGAACCTAGAGAGTTCAATGGATAATATTGCATAGTTGCATACAGAAAGGTGGCATGGATTATTGCTTATGATTAGTTAGTAGCTACAAGTGGAAGACTAGGGTTGAACCTGTTGATATCGTCAAAATGTAGCTTTATTATTATATTTAAACAAAGTACTTAAATAAAACCCAAGATAAATCATTAAGAAAGAAATAACAAATAAGAAAGTTCAGATGAACGAAATAATCTGAAGAAACTAAAGGGCATGGGAAATTTGCATAAGCAGAAAAATTCCAAGCAATCAAAGTATTTGGGTGATCTAAAGAACCTAAAGAAACTAAACAATGTAAACAGTCAGACAGATTTGGAGGATCCGAAGAACAAAAATAGTTCGAAGAAAACCAAAGCAGACGGGATGGATTCGAAGAATTTGAGTTACCATATGAAACATCCAAACATGCCGAATTCACAACGAAGCAAAGTTACTTTTTAGTTTTTTAATCAGTTACATAAATTGAAAAAAAAATTGGAACAGCTGTTTATGGAAGTGTATCTAATCCAATTTAAATATAACAAGAAAATGCAATTTGATAAAAAGCCACTCTGCTAAAAACAACTCATAAGTATTTATATTTTTGCAAGAAGTAATGTAATGATTCAGCCAATAAATTAGTAAATCCAGTTTTTTGCAGTATTAATTAATAATTCCTTTGCATTTTAGTAAATAAATTTTACCATCTTTGTTATAATTGCAATTGGGATTTTCATATGTTAGGCTACGTTAATTTGTTTCTTTTACATAGAATTGAATTAACCAACTACACATATCAGGTAGTAGCTAGTGTTAGAAAATTAGTAAACAAGGGTTTATGCCAGGGTTTATGCACAACATGAAATACTATTTGTATATAAATAATTTCCATACATACCAGTTTTAGTAATTAGTACTGTAGCGAACATTTATACCACAATTTCCATATGTAAAAGGTTAGAGTTTAAGCATTTGCACCTCGAGTAGTATAAAGAAATAAACGAAAATAGCTTTCAGTCTTTGTTACGTATACGTTCTAACTTAGGCAAAATTTTTATGCACTCATAAATTAATTGTCTCTGACAATATACGCTGTGATGAGTAAAATATTTTCACCCTACACCACAAATCTACTTTGCCAATTGCGCAATTAATAAAAGCGAATTGTGATTGTATGTTGTCCAATTCAGGGAAACGTAAACGTCTTCCCACGTCAATACTTTAGATAAAGTAATATTAGCATTAAGATTACTATCGAAGCCGTCATGTTGTACCTTTTGTGGTCTTTCAGATATAGGTATACGCCAAAGTAAAACCGCCGCCTTTGGAAAATTTATTAATTTCCAATATCTGTAAGTAAAATTTATTTAACCAAAAAGTCGGTTGTCTTTCAAATTATACCGGCATTAAATAACAAGGGTGTTAAGAGATACGCCGGCCGCCTATAAGTACCCAGATAATTTGTTCACACACAAACCACAAATATGTGCCTAATCTGCGATTACATTCCACAATTTTCTCACGTCCTTCATCTTTCAATCTAAACAGAAAAAAATCATTATAAAGCTATGAGTAACGAAGAAATTTACGTATCTTTAGAATGCGTTGCGCTATACCAACTTTCTTCGGCTTGATTTTTATAGGTCATAAATCTGTACGACTCAGGTGGGCTTTCAGTCTATTGTTTTGTATTGTACCTTGTGTATAGTTATTTACAGAATTAAAGGTGACAGTCATTCAGCACGGTCATTCAAAATTGTCGTTTCGTCTGTCACTGAACAATCAAGGCATAGTTTACAATCGCCACAAGGTCAAAAACCTTTCGATTGAAGATAGGAAATATTCTTTGATTGAGTAGAAATTGGAAAGCTTTCGGACACGATTTGACGATTGGCAAGCATGCCAAATTACGCATCTTGCGCTATTAAAACTTTTCACTTTAAGTATACCTAAGCATGCACTCAAGCAATATTTATATATATCATAATTTTGCCCCTAATTTCCGGCAAAATGTAAATTTTGTAGGCAAACAAACAGAAGTATCAGATATTTACCTAAATACCTATGATAGCAAATTTTGAGAACGCTTCAAAAATCACCACCACATGATTTTTATCGGCCCATAAAATAACCAGTTGGCTCAAACACACAATGCGGAATTCACATAAATATTTTTGCTATATTGATGAGACTGCACATTAATATTACGTACACAAAAATACACGCTATCAGGCTTCAGAAAATTGCCACGACTTACATGGACATACTCACTTAATTTCAGCAGAAGATTAGCATTTCGACTGTAATTATTACGTGGATCTTAAATATTGGGACCTTATAGGTATCTTTTCTCTGTTTATCTGTCAAAATTAATGTTTTTCGAACTCTTTGCTGGTTATTAGAAGTTACAAATAATTTTTAAAAAATACTTAAAAAACAACGTAACTAGGGGCAACTATACCACACTATTTTTGGGGGCAAGAGGGCGCTAGGTAAAACTGTACCTGTGTTTAAAACGGAAAATAATCTCTCACCCTCGTCCGAAAAAGGTATAAAACATATTGACACATGCCACATATAGAATAATACATAAATAACGTGAAAATTCATTAAAAAACAAATAATTAACAAAATATTAAAGAAAAATAATTTAAAGCGTTAAATGGCGTGATGGAGATGGAGAATTTGCAATGATTTAAACTCGGATGGAGAATTAAAGTTATTGCGACAGTCCCCCCTGTAACCAGCATTTACTATATTCCTTTACATGCCCAGCGTTCTTTTTATTGCTGCGGATGCATATTGATGCCATGCTTTCCTGCATAAAAATAAAGTTTGTGCAAAATTGGCATCTTTTTTTCAATTTTTTTCAGAATTTTGTATAACGAATTATATTTCTGTACATTTTTTTCCGGGGCCCCTTTTAAGTCGGGGCCCGTCCTCATTGCGTACCTTTGAGACATTGTAGTTACGCCACTGGGTTTATAGCCGGCAGGTGTATATGAATATCTTCCTTTTTGTAAAGGGGAATAACGCATGCTATTTTTAGGACATCGGGGAACGTACTGCATTGAGAACATTGATTTAATAAGTGGAGTAAGTTAGCACCCCACTTTGATGCATCTCCAAAATATTGTGCTCATTTTGTGCCAATCTGTTCACCAATCCACAAGTTTTGTGCGTCTTTCGTTTCGGAGAAAATAAAAATTTTCCGTTGGGGGTGCAACTTAATGTTGGCACACCATCATCCTTGTACCTCCTCAAAATAGCATCGACTTGAAACCTACGCCATAATTTTTTCCCTTTTTGTGATGATTTGTGCGCGAATCCCCAAGTTTTCAGCGCCTTTCGTTTCGGAAAAAGTCACAATTTTCCTTTGGTGGTTCAACTTAATGTTGAACACCAACATCCTCGTATCTACATGACACTAATATCATAGGTTTTTGCTTGTTTTGCTCTGATATGTGCGGCGAACAGCGATACTATAAGGTTTTGGGCGCCTTTGTTTTGAAGCAAATTAAAATTGGTGTAGTACCCGCGCCATAGAAACTTATTATCATATTCACGCCTTCCCTAACTAATTTTAATTTATACTGCGTCCTTTCACTTCGTCAGTTGTGCGCCGTCCATATACCCCTTTGTACGTTTTCTACGGTTTATGATATACACTCTGCCATTATTTCCTTGTATGTGCATTTTCCCCGTAAGCGAGTCGAGTGTCTTACAACAAATACATGAAGTGAGGGCGAATTGTTTCCAAAATGTGCTATTGTTTGTTTGTTGTATAGGTAGCCTATACCTTTAAGATGTGCGGCAAATGTTGTTTTAAGAAGGGGCTTCCTCGTGAATTATTTCCCGAGAAGGAAACTTTTCCTACTAATTACCGCCATTCTCTCTTACCCTTTACCAAAATCGTGGGGTTGGAAGGGCGGGGGGAGAACTGATTTCATCCTTCATGGTACTTTAATACAAGGTCTCAACAAAAGGATTTAATTTCCATTAACCACGTCTTCTTCCTCGTCCCTTTTGTGATCGGTTATAATTCCTCTTATCTCAAGAGGGGAGTCTCGAGGGAAAGGTACTTACAAGGGGCATTTGGAACGTCTGAAAGAAACATATTCATTGGTAACGTTAAAACTTTTGAGTGGAAAGATCTCGAAAACGATATGTCGGAGAACGGTACTCCCGAAGAGAAAATGAACAAATTAAATATCTTATAGGTAGGTGAAGTCGAAACGAATATCTCGAAAAGGAAGTGGAGGAAGGGAGTACTCTCAAGGGGCAGTCGGCACGTCTAGACGAGACATATCCACTGGCAATGTGAAAACTTTGTCTTTAATTTACAAAGTCTTTGTTTATGGTGGTATGATAACCACAATGTGTTTGTGCTAAAATAGTAGTTCTCGTTATCCGTTAAAACTAAGAAATGGTGACGTTAAGTGCAATATTAATCTCCTCCGGAGCTGCCAACGTAGGTACATACGCCATGAT
This sequence comes from Photinus pyralis, assembly GCF_008802855.1. NCBI lineage: Eukaryota > Metazoa > Arthropoda > Insecta > Coleoptera > Lampyridae > Photinus > Photinus pyralis. Next base: position 43,895,306 of record NW_022170249.1, read on the forward strand.
ACTACATTGTAGTATCATGTACATACGCTACAATTATAATATTTAAGTGTGTAAACTGCACCAGGTCGACGAAATTGTGTACGATCCCTCTATATAAAGACCAAATTTTTTCCCTAACTAAAAACTTCTTCAAAGAATGTTCCTGCAATCTCGTTTATTCAAAACCGTCTCACCTGATAGGTGGTCAATGAACAATTCTGCAATCCGTCAGCGGTAATATCTCAGAGACGTTATTAACTCCTCTTCGCCACCGAGATGAACTTAATGAATTTGACGAAGCCAAAGATACAATTTTTTGTCTAAAAAAGGGCAATTGCCGAACAGCACATTGCAATTAAATCACTTTGATTTAACGCCAGTTTCAAAATTTCGTTTTGCGCATGCGCATTGTAAACTTTCTTATTTATGGAGGGATTTAAATGAAATTTGATACATAGCCACTTGGAGGAAAAGCAAATGTAGCGCCATTTTCTAAATTTGCTTTTCCGCATACGCAGTGCCAACTTTCTTATTTATGGAAGAAATTTCGTAGGGGTGTTTAAAAAAATGCGTTTTACCTGCACAAGAGTTGTGCACAATTTGTACTTGTTTTGTTTACTCTGCGTTTTATGGAACCAACAAAGCCAGACAATTCACTGGTATCTTGTGAATACCCACGCGCTCTAAATCAGATTGCTTATCGTTTTTAAATAGACTCGTACCTACTATACCTATGAAGCGATACATTATGCAATTTGACCCATATATAAAATTCCAAAAAATTTATACGGCCCAGCGTGCTCCCGTTACAAAGCCGTTTGAAATAAATTATACGCTGGAAGCTTATTCATAAATAGTATAGAGCCTTGTGAGACTCCAGTTAGTAACGGCATACACGTAAGTACTTCGCCCCCACGAATTCCATAAAATTTAATTTCTCTACCAATAGGTTTGATTTACTGTGTCAAAAGCAGATGAGAGGTGTACAAATAAGTCAACTGTAGCTGTGCCTTTATCAACGGCAGAGACTACATTAGATACAGATTCCCATAAATGAAGCTGTTCCAGTGGACATATTTATCCCTAAACTTTGCTTAATTTTACCACGCCTACTGCTTTACAATGAATAAAACAGACTACAAGGTTCAATTACCACTAACGGACCCTCAATCTCAAAAAATTCTTGAACGCATTGCTTCTATCACATGGGACACAGACCTACCATAATTTGCATCAAAACGTGCTTCACATACGCTAAATTCTTATTTATTGTTTTCTTACAACTGATAAATATTATACAGGGTGACAATTTGAAAACTTACCACCCCCCATATCTTAGTAAATAAACGAGATATTTAAAAAAATCAAAATCCGTTTCGGTAAGTCGAAGGGGGAATCACAATGACATAGTTGGCGACGCACCCCCTCCAACCCCCTGCGCCCCAGCCACCCCAACTTTTAAATCTTAAATAGTGACCCCCCATGTGTGATACGTCGTTCGAAAGCTCTGAAAAAATGCTTTTCAACCACACCAAATAGCAACATTTAGGTTAGTAATTATCGTGCAAATCAAAAAATAAACTAATATGATACATTTGAAATCTGTCATTTTTACAACGCAACCGGCGAACATAGACGAACTAAGACAGAGAATAATTCAAGAATGTCGAAATATTGCAAAACCAACATTGGAAAGGTTCGACAAGAGTTTGAGAATAGATTATAACTGGCGATCAAAAATGAGTTGCTGTCGAGTCGGCTTTGGAAGTTCAAGTTAAATACGATTTTCCATGTTTATTTTTTGATTTGCACGATCATTACTAACCTAAATGTAATGCTATTTGGTATGGTTGGAAAGCATTTTTTCAGAGCTTTCCAACGACGTATCACACATGGGGAGTCACTATTTAAGATTTAAAAGTTGGGGTGGCTAGGGCGCAGGGGGTGTGCGTCGCCAACTATGTCATTGTGATTCCCCCTTCCGAATTACCGAAACGGATTTTGATTTTTTTAAATATCTCGTTTATTTACTAAGATATGGGGGGTGGTAAGTTTTCAAATTGTCACCCTGTATATAGGAAAACTAAAAATACAATCTATCGACCTAACTTCTAACATCTAAATTATCTACAAAAGCCAAACAAAAGAAAACGGCTGCTATTAGAGCAAAATTATTTGCCCCAAATAAAAATTAAATAAAAGGTTAAATCTAGACGTGTGGGAATCCTGATGTTTCATTGAAATAAATTTCGGAACTTGACTATAATTGATTTCTTAGGCATAGTGTATATACCTATGTGGACAAAGGATAGTTTCTCAAACGTTTCCATTATAACTTTTCAAATTAACACACTGTGTATACATTTTACGTAAGACAAAACCAGGGCGGTTTATTAAACAAACAAAAGCATACAACAGGAACCACCAAAGGACGAAAAGCTCAATATTAATTCGGGGAACACCGTAGGTGTAATTACTACGTTTCATTCCTAAAACCCGTCTATAAGCACAAGAAAATCTATGCTAAGTAGGTAGTACAGTTACACTTTTTGCGGCACTTTTTTATCATCTATAAGAAAGTGTTACAACTATATTTTTGTTCTTCTGCCCTATACACGCACCTAAGCTTTAGTCATAGTAGGATATATACTTACCACCGTAATGATAGCTACACAAGATTTATGCGGATAAATTCCTACGTTAGTGTTTCACGGACAAGCTGAAGCCTGCATATATTTTGCAAAGGTAAAAAATGTCAATATCTTAACATTTTCAACAATTTTACTATCAGTCTCGAGGTCTGTTAGAAAACCGCAATAAAATCATCAAAAGCATTCCGCGCAGAAAGATCCGCATTTTTCTCTTGTTACAAATACAATTTGAATTTAAATTGGCCGTTTGAGATTATAGTTGGACACGTTCGTTTTAAAAGAACACACTGCGGCATCTCTGGCCCAACAGCTTCAACTACGCAATCCATTAGAGGGGGATGGAAGAGCGAGGAAAGATTTCGACGTGTGTGGTCCGCGAGGTGAGTGTCTCACCTGCTTGAGAGCGCCGCGTAACAAACTTCTTTTTCTATAATCAACCGACATTTTCTTTCTCCTTTCATCCGACGATAATGAGCCTTTTTGAAGGCCGCAAATAATATAATGCTGCAAGCTTCATTATTCCTTAATAAACTTCACTATATCGATGTTTTTCAGCGGTTTTATGTAGCTTCAATTGAGGGTTTCGGCTTGTATACGGCGGTTTTTCACGCTTTATTATTGACATTGGCATGTTGTAAGAATCAATTTACGTTTTTTTTTCTATTTTAAACTTTGTACATAGTCTGTATAACAATTAGTTAATAGAAAGTCATGGCGAAGAAGACTTCGATGCTAGATTAGTACGGATACCGAAAGTCATCCTGAATGGAATTTTAGGTATATGCAAATTTACACGTATGCATAGTCTGCAAGGTTAATGTGCATATTTTTTGTTAGAAATTCTTGATGAATTTCGGCTCATTAGGGCCTTTAGTTTTTTGAATGTTTATCGGAGCTATCTGAACATATTTAATTATATAAGTAGTAGTGTTAACTTCTTGAATATTTAGCCATTTAGCTCTTTTATCTCGGTCTCCATCCAATGTGGCTTTGGTTGGTAATTAGAGGAAAGGTAATAAAATTAACAACGCGCTGTATAATGAAGTAGTTACTAATTATGTCATCCAGGCCGATACCTACATTTATTGCACTCATTATCTACACCATATTCCTTCAGTTACAAAAAAGTAGGTGATTCAGTTAATGACATTTTTAGTAAAAATGTGCCAGTTGGATCAGTTTGGGCAATTCGTCATATAATGGTGTCGGGCTTTATAATCACGTGCGGAATTTTATAAGCGTCGTAAAATATAGCCGTTTGAGCAGTTTCATTTGAAAGCTTACATTACAACACTTAACTCACACTTATAAAACGGTTTATCTTCGAATTATCTGAGGACGTTGTAATAATGTCGACATCACCGAGCGGCAAAGCTTCAAACTACCAGTCATCCCCGGTAATGGCCAATTCGTGCCTTATCTTTTGCTATAGTTACACTCGCTGTAAAAGAGATACGGTTTAAAGTATAGAATGTAAATTGTGGTCGATGAGTTAAAACTTAAAAGTTAAGGCATCCACTTTTTTCGAAACACTTTCGCTGATTTTATAATTTACCTCCTGCAGAGCGAAATGCAAATTCCTGCTCAACACTTCACTATTAACAAACACTGTAATAATTAAATCATTTAAAGGAAACCTATCATCGTCGGACTGGGTAAAAATGACTACAATGTAAACCCAAAAATTTAGGTTATTTATCCCTAATTCTCTAATGCGGATTTTTGGAAAGTTACTGGCTTGTACGTAAGTATATGATTTTCAACACAATTCACCTACCTGTTGTAAGTATATTACGACTATCTATTGCAAATGATTCTAAAATATAGGTACCTTGCAACAAGACATTTACGTATAAAATGTCTAATAACACAGTGTTAGTTCTCAAATCCCTGTCAAAATGGTGATTAAAAGCGAGCAAAGCAATGTGTAACGTCCTATTGCATGCTGAATAGTAAGTGTAGCTTTTTTTATGGAATTCGTAAATTGAGATTGATAAATATCACTTAAATAATTATGACATGTACAAGCACTGTCACAGCGGTGTCGATTGAATGCGACCAAAAGTCAAACAGAAAAGCGATAGAGCTTGCCTCGTAGATTTCCCTTCTCTCTCACATGCAGTATCCGCGCTTAGCATTGGCACGCGCAATCCATTTCTATATGTCGATGAATAAACCGGTCACGAATGTGTCAAATATGTCGCCGCGACTGTTTGGCCGCCAAGTCCATAGTAGAAATCTTCCAAAGGCAATAACACTTTCAAGTCTAGAGGAACACCATGATGATCTTGCACTTTGAGTAGTTCTATTTACACTTACGCTCGCCCATTACAAAAATAATAAAAATACAAAAAATATGTACAGGGTGTAGAAACCGTTTATGCACCATAGGGATTTCAATGCTAATTTCTTTAAATCGATATATTTTCGCCCCTAATTGATTTAGAGAAAAATTGTGAATAGGTTTCTTATATAGCTTGAACAATTCTACAATTACATCAGTGTACCTGATTTCCTAAGTGAAACAAAATGAATATTTGGGCAGCCATTGTAACACCCATAATTATTAGTTGGATGTGGTTTAAACGTATCATCAAATTGTATCATTAGACGGACACGTCTATAAGCAAAAGGTTAACAAATGCCACACGTAGGCGTGGAATATCATGCAACAAACGTTCCTCATACCAAAATGCTGCTTTCACCACATATCGCTTAATGACCTGCTGTAAATTTCGTTACTAAATCCTACACGTTTAAACTTGTTTAGTAGGTATTTAGTAGGAGAGCTGGTGGACATCTTTGGGTAGGTATTTGAGGCACGCTGAAAATTTGGCCAATACCTACTTCTCCAATAATACCTAAACAGAGAATTTCAGACCCGGCTGAAGGGTAGCGGGAGCAACCCTTCTATTCTTAAAGATAGAAATTTTGTTGTAAAAAATGTTTTCGTTACATTTCGAAATGTTCACACCTTTAAATTTAATATTTAAAGAGCGCGAAAAAATCAATAAACCAGATCACTTAGTGGGACCCTACAGTTTGAAAAAATTTATACTGGTTGCCATTAATACATGAAGACCCAGTGTACACAAAAGTTGGAGCGCTTATGTTCTCGTGTTTCTGTGGCATCTGTCGCTATACATGGTGAATCTTTTAAAGTGTTACAAGGCTCTATTTCTAAAATTATAGTTGTAAATATTTTTAAGAAATTTGGCTGACTTAATAAAGATATGGGGGGGAGGGGACAAAAGTTAACATGTTTTTTTTTATATTTTTCCTTTTCTCAATTTTTAAGGGTGGGGGTGATTTGGTCTTCTTCTATCCACTTATTCTCCATTCCTCTCCTCTTTTCCACATCTGAACCTCGCTATTAGTTTAATGTTTTTCTTTCCCTCCTTAGATACTTCAGCACCGGACATTTTAAATCAAATGATGCTCGTTTGTTTTTTAAATTCTCTATGTACATTTTTTTGTTTAAGTGCTTCCCTGGTTACGGAACGGGTTATTTCAAATATTACAATACAAAAATCACAGATTTCGCATCCATGCAACCATCGGAGCCATACCAAGAGCTGCATGTGCAAGACTGTGCAAATCGCTTTGGTAATTGGGTAGCAAGACAAGTGCAAAGAAGTAACAGTTTTTTGTAAAATCTTATTTTTTCTTGCAAAGCCTCTTTCCAATACATGCAATGCAACACAGGCCCGTAATTATTTGCATAAAATATTTGAAAACAAGTGGATTGGTAGAGCAGGTCCCGTCAACTGGCCTGCTTGCTCCCTGGATTTCGTTTTGTGGAGCTTTATAAAAGATAAAGTAATGTCCATCGCACCTACAACTTTAGATGCCATGAAAGACCGAATAGGTTCTGTCTGCTTATTAGTGACACTTAAAATGATAGAACGTGTACGAAATTCATTTAGACGCAGATTTCGAAAGTGTTTGGAAGTTCAAGGATGACGCCCGGTACATGAACGCACAGTATGGAAACGTGATATAAATATGTGAACTTCGTTACTAAGAAATGGTAGCTTCCAGATTTATTTATTTCTTCTAGAACTTAGAAGTGTCAAGTGAGTAATAGAAGGTAAAAGTAACGTTTTAATTGGTAGAGCCGTGTAAGGAAAACCAACTGCCGAACACAGTTATGAAGTTTCTCATTTTTCCCGTAGAGATATTTAAATTATTTTTGGAGGATCCGACAACCCACGGCATGGGGAAGCAAAGGAAAAATTGATATTTTAGGATTTCAGCTCCGTTAATTAGATATTAGCCGATTTCAGTTTCCCTGTTATTTTAAAACGAGCATTAAAGCTGCAAGGACGTGCAGTTTATGCATTATCGCAGACTTTTTGCGATTGACCCGAATTCCAGGTAACAATGGGCATTACTGGGCCACCAAATTTGGAAAACTGTATTCCGAAAAATTAAGTGAGTATAAGTACCCATATTTAATTAGGTGTGTTATAGGAAAAGTTATCCGAGCCAGTCGTAAGTGATCTGATTAGAAGCGCGCTTAATTGTGGTAAATTTTAAAACCAATTACAGGTTTTTAGGTTTATCGCAGGCCACACAATTAAACAAAGAAATTATAATATTTAGATGTAAATAGCCGAATACGCCGGCCGACCGGAAAATCCACACACTTAGGGGGATATTTTGGCATTTTTGCTGTACATTTTGAAACCGAATTTATTACACCGTCCTTTTATGTTAAAGGTAAGCGTTTGCTACTTTTCTGCTGTAAATTATAGGAGGAGAGGGGGGGGGGGGGTTTTGCTTTCCTGCGTTTGATTTCCCGTAGCTTCAACTAATGAACTCATGTTCGGTTGGTTCTGCTCCCGCTAGGGAAATTTCTGCGTCGAAATTCTGCTTTTAGATTCTGCGCTTATGACCGACCGCTGTATGCCCGTAAGAGCCCTGGAGCTCCGTTTTCTTCTAGTGAGTTTATCCGTGGCAACCGCTCCTACCGCGGACCCTTGACCAGGAGCAAGGGAAAAAAATCTCTTTGGTGGCGCTCGAGTTCCCATCCCGTTCCCCCGGCTTTCGCAGCTGTCTCTGTTTAATTAAAATTTAATTAATCTATATACATACTTAATTGTGATTTAATTTTTATTTAATTAAATTTTAATTTTTTTAATCTCGCTAATTGTCACTAACTAAACTCTCCTTTAATAAAAAATTAACTACCCCCATTACTGACAATTTACAATCTGAAAATATAAATTGAGCTCGGTTGGAGGATAATACTGAAATCAATTAATGGAAATTGCTAATTTCCTCTGCATGGCACAATTATATACAATTTATTTAATACTTTTAAATTTATCAAACCGGTTACAGTGAAATCGAATCTTTTCTTTTTTTCCCTTTTTTCTTTACTGTCTAAATGACAAGACACCCTTAAAGAAATCGGTTTATGTCAGACGGACTTGTCAATTTATTAACGAGCGTCTGTCCGTCGGTCTACACGGTAACTCGCGAACGAATTTTCCAATTCTGTTATCAGTAATAGGTGGACAATGGTCATGGGACTAACTGATTAAAATTTGGTCAATACTCGTCAACCAGAAGTGACCTTGACTATGTCTATGTCTAATTAAGCAAACTTTCTAAGCCGATTATGACCGAATTTTTTGAATCGCCCGATATGCTGTGGGTAGACGTAAGTGTACGTAAGGGGGTCATAATAAGTACGTACATAAATTTACAAAGGATGAAGAATTAGTTTTCCGAAATATTATTTAAATTATAGCTTCATTCCAGGTGCTCAAATAATACCTTGCGTCTATCCCTTTCGTGTTTGGTAGTTAATACAATCATTTATACCGTCGCACTTCGATTCAAAATAACGCAAAGGTTTAATTTTACGAAGGGAGCAGGAAATTCAAATTACTCCAAAAATATCATAGGCATAATTTCTTTTGTACCATGGTGTTGATTTGCTAAAATTCTTTATTTAAACTTGAACTGAGTAAGTATAATTAAAAGAGATGGATTAATACCTACCTTTGCCAAAATTATTTTTTTAATGATCTTATCCACCCATGACATAATATATACCTAATAATAGTATCTAATTATATAATAATACCTAATAAAGTGGGTACTCTATGGATATAATCCGAAAAAGGTTTATATAAAGACAATGCAAAGGACAAATTGCATAATTGAAAGATCATGTTTCACCGAACATTAAATGAACGGTATTCATGCATGCTCTGTCACATCGCTAACAAGAGAAGAGCCCATGACAATGGATTCATTTGACAGCTAGCGTTCGTCACGACGAAGACACTCACTTACCTTTTCATTCCATAGAACGAGCTCATTAAAATACACTGTAATCAAATCACTTTAGGTAGGTACCACCAATTATAATACTTTATAACACTCTATGTATAAATTTAAAATTTATTATGGTGAAAGAAGTTTGTAGTTAATACTTTACAGCTTATTAAATAATTTAATCTGAGACATAACCAGCTAAGTATCATTCGTCCAATGGGAAAATACTAAGCCACAATCACAATTTTCAACTTGGGTGGTCTACGTTTTGTTTTACTCATTTTAAAGCCGCCTTTATAAATCGTATCCTCGCCGAATTAGCCGGTCTGGAAGCTGCCTATCTTCTACTTATCATCTCGCTTCCTTACGTATAATTATGCATTTGTACATTCCAAACCAAAAACCCGAATTTTTTTATCCCTTTCCCCTCCAGCGTCATTCTATCGAAAATTAATCGAATTGAGTTGTAATTGGTAATTTAGAAATTAAATAAAAACGCGCCTACTACTACTACCTCTACCAGGCCGCTACGCTACAACCCGAAAAACGTAAAATGGCCGCATCCGATATACATTTAATATAGGCTCTTATTAAGGGCAACGAACCGCGCGACATCTATAGATGTATGAAAAATGTTGTAACGCAATTGCCGTTTAACCCTACAATCAGTTACAATCTATCAACCAATTGAATTATACGGTTCCCTGATTGACATCATCTACTGATATATTAAATCAACACTTTCTTTTGTTAAAAGGCCAAGAAGTCAATATATCATTTGTTACCAGTCTAAATTATCATTCATAAATCAATCAGTATTAATCTTGATTATTTGGTGTGCTAATTGCGTGTTCAATCAGTTCAAATTCATGAATGTTGCATATAAAAATTACACGTTTCTACCTTTGTGTGCAATTTATCCGACGGCTCAGTTTGGGTATTAAAGTTGTACTTACATTGTTCACTGTAGAAAATAACCTTTTTTGTCGATGTTTATACGCAATAAAGGGCCTATATGTCAGGTTTTTAATGTTCTGTATGAATGGTTAACAATTACACACCCTTATAGTGAAACGGTCGATTTCCAGAAAACATGGTGCTGAAAAAAATTTAAATAAATCTCCACTTCTTATAGAGGGTAGAATCTAGACAAATCGCAAAATAAAATAAGTTCTAAAATTTTTTAATTGCGATTATTTTATTTCACACACCACAAGCAAAACGTTGGACAGAAACAGAATACCTTTTTTCCTGAAAATATCGTCACCAGTTCGAAATTGGTGTTGTATAATTAAATTATATAGTATCATGTATTTCTATTAAAATGTTGTCACGTAGATACTTGCTTTGCTAAAAGAAAAAGAGAACGAGTTTTCTTATTTTATGTGATGTTCGTTTAGTGATTGTATTAAATACGTATATTCCTCAATTTTCTTTAATTGAATTTATTTTTTATATTTGTATGGCAATTATAGGAATCCAGGCCCGTGCTTTATAGTCGTGGGAAATTGCCATATCAATTACCGCACTATCATCATTTATGTTCTATGTTTTAATTGGTAATATTGGCGATTTGATATGTTTTTGTAAGTTTTGTTTCTTTCATCATAATTTTCTTTTTCGTGGCATATAACCGATTTACAAAGAGTAAAATTCGGTTTTGGTAAAATTTATCCAGAATTTTTATTTTTGCAAATAAGGAAAATAGTTTACTTAACAATGATGATAGGAAAGATGAAAATATGATAACTTCTTCATTTGCCATTTTTTTTGTAATTATGTCAATTTATTATTTTTCGTCTGTATTTTCAAACAAAACATAGCATAATTAAATTCAGCCCGGAAATAGGCACATTTTTTTCCTTGTTAAGTGACATATAATTAGGAGCCTGTATTCGCCTACGAATTAGACGCCCAATTAGCAGGAGAGTAAGAGAATTTTTGACATGGCACTATAAGTTCGTGATGCATCTCCTTGTTCAAAAACCTTCAAACTGCCACCAGCCCCCTAAAAATGGAAAGGAGGGGGAGGAGCTACAGACATTTATGGAAACGTCGAAAGAAAGCGAGGAGAAAAGTTTACTTTTATAACAAATACTACAATAATAAATAATACAAATATTTTTATAGCAAATTTAAAAAGTAACGCAATAAAAATTACAAGTTAATTCCCAAAGAATTACGTGAATTCCACAAGAAATCCATGAATTCCACAAGAATTCCAACAATTCCAAAAGAATTCCATGAATTCCAAGAGGTTGTACACCAGAATTCCACAGTGGTTTGCCCCTCGGCTAGATTTCGGAGGATTTCAGGGGATTACGGCGAGATTTCGGGACAAATGTACAGTGATTTCGGGAGTGGTTACCCCTCTGATGTTCACATTCAAGAAGTTTCGACCCTAAAACTTGTATTACTCAGATTATTTAATCCCTTTTAAAAAGCAATAGAATAGAAAAGCGTAGGTATATTCAAAAATAATACTGTGTCATTGCCTTCTTTTACTGAGAGAGCAAGAAAGAGAGGGAGGACGAGGGCCTTTTTTAACAGAATAAGAGATATGCCAGTCTTGTCAGATTTGTAAGGCAAGAAATTAGAGCACTTTTAGTCTGAAGGATGCAGTTGAGTTCTTGATTTTTGCAGGTCTTCTACACTACATCATTTTCGTACTTTGGGAGACGAAAAACAAATTAGCTTTTATAGCTATTCAGATAACTAGGTGTTTTATACAAGACAGAATCCTTTAAACCATAAAACACCATGTTATCTTCAAGATTTTTTTATTAATCTTTTATCTTGAGAGAAAAATATTTCTCAAAGCTGGCGTAGGTAGTAACCATAGCAATAGAATCAAAACAAGTTGTAAATCAGCATATGCATGATTAAAGCGCATTTTTGGTAATGCAGGTCAGTATTTTATTAGCGAAGTTTAAAATTATCGATCTCACGAGCTGCGTTAAATAATTAATTTTATTTAATTTCAATTGACGGTATGTCTTCATGTTGTAAAACAAATCACAAAGTAAATAATAAGTTTTTATACTGGTAGCGCTATCTAACGGTAAAATTATAGCACCTCCGAAACCCATATCGAAATTATTTTCTTCAATTATGGATCTCACAAGTAATCTAACTCAAAATAGACTAGTGCCTGCACATCTACACTATAGCAGAAAGCTTTTAGTGAAAATTTGAAGTCTCTAGCTATTGTAGTTGTGGAGATCTAACGCGGACAGCCGGCCTGCCAGCAATGACGAATATAATAGCGTATTTTTTTCAAAAATGCGCTAAAAATTAGGTACAAATGAAGCGGCGTACTTTAAGTAGTATATAAAGGACGTTACCATTGACGACGTACTTTATAAGAAACAATGAATTTTATTAACTTAAGACTTAACAAACGAGTTTAAATGAATAAGAAACGCTTTAAAATGTCAGTGTTATAAAAATGTGTTTTTGTTATAATATAGTAACTAATGACACAGGAAAGTACAGTCGCCATCGAAACATCATAGAATGTCAGCAAAGAGCATTCCATGAGGCTGGTTATTCAGTCATCTTAGAACCTCCTCATCTTTTTGGAATTGATAAAAAACGACCCGATGGGAGAACTTTAACACCTTGGATGGAAGGACGATGTCTGGCATGGGACTTTACTTGTGTTGATACCTTATGTCCTTCGTATCTCTTCTCCTCGGTGAAGAAAGCAGGTTCTGCAGCCGCTTTAGCTGAACGCAGAAAGAAAAATACTTACGCTGCTTTAGAACCTAAATTTATTTTTAACGGATTCGCTGTAGAAACCATGGGTCCGTGGGGAAATGAAGCGAAAATGATGACAGCGGCAATTGGTAAAAGACTCAGGCAAAAAACAGGAGAGTCCCGCTCAACCCAGTTTATTTACCAACGGATAGGTATAGAAATTCAAAAAGGCAATGCCGAATGTATTTTAGGAACTTTACCTTTTTTTTGTAATTCTTTTGATGAAATTTATTATGTTTTAAAACCCCGTTCTTATATGTAATTTGTTATTGTTCTATTATTTTCATTAAACGTTTATTTATTCTGAAAAAAAAAACTGAATATTAGAAGATAAACTGGATTATGTAACATAAGCGACCACGGGCCAACTAAATTAATTATTCAAATTAATTTTGCAAATAAGTTTATCAGAAATTCAAAATAAAGGCCACGCTATAGTGTCCCCAATGAGTGGAAGAAGATTTTAATAAATATCACACCATTATTATAAAATGCAAAACACTATTTTTTACAAATCGCACACGTGTGACGTTATATGTATAGCGAAAGCTCGACCAATTAATTTAACTCTCATTAGAAATTCCACACACACTCATTAAAACGCCCAGCATTTATATCACATTCACTTCTCAAACGTATTAATTATCTTGACATATTAAATACATCTGCCCGTGAACATACGATAACTGCGCTTTTGACCCGATTTGGTTCAAACTTTGCACAGTTGACATATATACCACAAATTCATTTCATTTTTATTTTTAGACCACGTAAATGGCTTCACTTGGAGTTCAAATAAGAAGAAAATGAATATTAATATTTAAAAAAATGCGACTGTTTAATTATTTTTTTCGTCGACCTCTCGATAACAATATAAATTACTCCTTAGTGACGAGTACAATGATGAAGCTTATTAATCGTTAGCAACCATTAATGGTTAGCAACCAACCATTATACGTTAGCAACCATTAATCGTTAGCAACCACTTATACATAACAACCATTTTATTAAAGGGAAATGACAATTATATAACAATTCACTTTCGGCAACAGCTGAGAACTTCCATCCACCTAACCATTTTAATCTCGGTTTTAATGTAGTGAGATCAGCAGCCAGTATGGTCGCCAAACGATCTCAGCAAAACATATCCTGATGTATGTATGTGTAGCTCCTCGGATAAGGTATTGTTAAGGTATTCAGTTACTTTACCTTCAACATTGAGTACGTCGACCACAGGGATGAACATTTCCATATCTTCCACTGTTAATACACGTACTTTAGTACAGTTGCAAAAGAATTAATTACATTCTAATTTCACGTACCTTTTCAAGGTAAAATGTCAACGTGACATTTTCAGAAATATCTCCTTTCAAATTCAATGTAGGTAGTCCATCAATTGCCAAACTGAGCGAAACCGTTCCAATAAGTTTCTTTTGATTTGAGTGGATATAATGTTAAAATCGTCTCCGCAGCAGAGCAAGCAACATAATCTTCCACTGCGATTACGAGGACTGACTAACAGCATAAAACAACACATTACTATAGCAACGACAATAGCTGTAATTAAGTGAAAAATCGTCGGAGCTCATAATTTCGTTTGTAATTTCTTATAGTTGAATTTAAAATTACCTACCCCAGTGAAGTCGACGAAAAAACGTTGTATGCAATTCATGTATAAATCGGCGATTATTGGTTCGTTCGAATTTAGTCCACTCGCTGCGCTCGTGGACTAAACATCTCACTCACCAATAAAAAGCCCCATTTATACACCCATTGCATAAATAACTATAAGTAAATAATTTCCATATTATTCCGTTCCGTATATGTATTTGGCGCAGATAAGAAAGCTTTCTTGCTGGTGGGTAACTAATAGAGGAGAAAATTTGTTCATTCGTTTTGAACCGTCAAGGAGAGCTCAGCGTCAAGAAACCGTCCTAAACATTGGCACCGAACCGTTCTCTAATTCAAGTTGAAAGGGCTGTAAGTAATCTAATTTGAAAAACCGCGCGAATTAGCAGTACGTAAGTGTTGTAGATGGCGCATTTTGTTTTTAAAATAAATCTACGATACCAAACAAATCGCTTTAGTGATAACGCGCACGCAAGTTCATTTTTGAGTCTTGAAATAAACATTACGAAAAGCAGTTCAATCACGAATGCAAATGTTTGGTTGGAAAGTAAGTTAACCGGGTTCAGAAGAGTCTAACGTAAAGAAATTTTAAGTCATTGAGTGTCTTAGGAAAGATAGTTTACATGCAGATTCGTATTCAGAACTGTAAAAAATTATAAAAGTTCGATTGGACTTTTCCCGGACATAGATCAGAGATAGAACGATGGCTCTGCGGTTTTCTAATTCTAAAGCGACATTTTTAATAGCAACTAGTTTAATCAATTTCAACGTGTGAAATTGATCTTTGGCCTTTGTTGTGAGCTGATATGTCAGGGCAGAACGCGGTTTGATAACATACTATAAATAGATGTGCTTTGCCCGATCATTTGTATACGCATAGGAGATCCAGTTTTCGTTTCTATATTGACCAACTTTGAGGCATCATTCCTTCCAGAAGCACCGTACTGTTTTGTACCGTAGGGAAACTATCCATTCTAGAAAAAGTTAAGGTAACGTAAATTATTTGATTTATATAAAAAGTATGATCGGTTCTTTTTAAGAAACTGCGTGGAATTTTATTGAAAGTATTCGATCTGTGTAAATTGACCACATGTAACAAATTTGTACCGTATACAGTTTCAACTGAAGTCGGCACTATTGCTAACTTTCTTAGTTATAGAGTTCGAAAGATGGTTAAATTATATAGTAATATAACAATTATGTTTTTGTCTACCGAATTCAAATCTGCAATTAAAAAAACAAAACAATATCGCATCAGATAATAACAAAAATGTGACTTTTTATATGAAAACCCTGTATATAATTACATCATATGACAGCTTACTAAATTCTCGCTCCCGGAAAGTTTACCGGAAACAGTTTACCGAAAACAGTTACCCGAAAACAGTTTACCGAAAAACAATTCACCGAAATGGCAATATCCTGAAAGAACAATACGTCGAATTTCAATTGACCGTAAAGCAGTTTTACCGAATCACACTTTACCGAAAGGAAAGTTTACCGAATATTAACATAACCATCGAGGTAGAAATGTGCTCGCCCGAAAAGATGTTTTTTTTTTGTAAAATTCGCCATCCTCAACCAAACGATCTTACGCCCAATTTGCAAGCTGTTGACAGCTCAGGTGGTCCTAGCCAGTTCATAATTTTGCAATATCTGTTCATCCACCTGCCTGTTCGTTAGCATGATATCTCGAAAACGAACGGTCCGATTACAATAAAATTTTGCAGGTGGATTCTTTATCAAACTTGTAGATGGGAGTTCGTGAATTGGCAATGTAGGTAAAAAAAATAAAGTCCACGATCTTACTCATGGTTGAGTCAAAACTTCAAGCGCGAATTGCGACTGAACGAGACGTCGGAGTTAGGAATATTGTTAATGTACAATTATATTAAACAGGAAAGGTCCAAGATGACATTGCTGATACAATTATTACATTAATACTATCAATAGTTAATACTATTATGTTTCTAACAACTTTTCCTTCACACTTTACCAAGGCTCAGGACTTGCAGCTCAAAGTACTGGCGTGTTTAGAAAGTCAGAAACGAATTCCTGTCATTGTTTGTTTTTTTTGTTTTTTTAATTTTTTTGTCTTTTTGTTCCGGAAATGAATTCCTTTTTCGTTTTTTCTTTTGTTTTTTGATTTGTTCTTGTTTTTTTCAAAACGGAAGAAATTTTCAGTAAACTCTCCTTTCGGTAAAGTGTGATTCGGTAAAACTGCTTTTCGGTAAATTGAAATTCGACGTATTGTTCTTTCGGTATATTGCCATTTCGGTGAATTGTTTTTCGGTAAACTGTTTTCGGTTAACTGTGTTCGGTAAACTTTCCTAGACCTCTACAAAAGCTCTCATGGACTGTAGTCAATATACTTGTTCAAAATCAACAAATGCAAGTAAGTTCGTTAAACAACGCAGACTGATTTTACGAAAAAAACTTAGTGCCCACAATTTTTTTTGCTTGGCAAAAATTTTCGTATAAATATATGCAACAATATTTTCTTTAGGAAGTTTATTGTCCGCTAAAGATTTGCACAGAATTTGGATTCGTCATTTTTTTTATTGAGAAAACCCCCAGACACCAGAAGTCTAGGCGTGCGCATCTTAACTAACTGACCGATTTTAATAAAAATAAAAAAGATTGTAAATATTGAAAATCCCATTCAAATTATGTATCATTTGACCCATTGTCCCATTAGAAATTTGGAAAGGATTTCCCCTAGTACAGGGTTAAAATTGCAAGAATGATTGCAAATTAACCCATGTTTTGTCAAAACATTTATTTTGTCGAGCTTTAGACAATAACAAATTTAGAACTACATTTAGAATTACTTGAAAATTACTAAATGACTTAAATAGTTAGTCGAATTATTGTCAAAATAGGAAGTAATTCGAAGTAGGTGTACAAATTTTCGAAAATGATCGGTTATCTATTTCTTCCCGTGTCATTCATATAACTTTGATTATATTCCTGAATAAATGTCTCTATTAAACTCTTTATTTTATTTTAACAGAATTTTCGTTTTTTTCTAGAATTGTATTAATTTTACTTACCTATTCCCAATTTCTAAGCCGTCCTCCCAAAACTAACCGTAAATGCATCTCAAATTCTTTTTAATACTCATTAAAATGCATTTGCGGATTTTGGTTACTTCTACCTCTTTTTCTGAACCTTTTTCAATCTGCTTATGGTCAACAATATCTGCTTCTTGTTTAAAAGTTATCGACATCCGCATCCACTTTTCTATAAGCTTTTCGTTGGTTTTAAATTTTTTTTAATTGCTCGTTTCGTTCCTTCTGTCCATCCTCAATGAAATAAAGAAAATCTCTAACTTGCTTTTTGACTGAATTATCTGCAACTTCAGTGTGACAGAAATCGCATCCCCATTGTTATGTGGTAGTAGCGTATAAACGTAGTTCTATTCCAGATACTCATCTATGGCGTATGATTATTTATTTACACCCTTACACTACACAGTTTTATTCCAATTTCATGTGGTCCATTTTTCAATTCCTTGCCCCGTTTAGACCGGTATAATTTTTACTGCTTCCAATAATTTCCACTCTGATGGTCTCTTTTCTTATGGTGTGAACAGTCACATCACTGTTCTGATCCCTAATGTCCATGTTAGCTGCTCTCAGGTACTTACGACGAGTCTTAACTATCTGGGTTCCATAAAAATTAACTGTCAGTTAATTTTAACAAAAGAGATACTCCTCGGATACACCGATCTTCAATGGTATGCTAATTTTTACCTGATGCAAACTTTAGTCTGCTGATGATGCTATTAATTACAATAGTGATTGTGTTGTGTTTTACAGGGACTTTTAAGTACGTACGCCAGTTATAGATATACTTCAACTTTGAAATTGTCTATGAAACGCTGGTAGTCTTATATAAGAGCAAGAAAGGCGTGTTTCAAATTTGCGTATAATTATCACAGCAACAAAATGGTAACGGTTTAATTAGCAGCTCGTTGCTAATAACCTCGTCAAGGATTTCATGGTTTCGGACACGAACGTTAACAAACCTAAAAATGTGGACTGCTTTGTACCGCAACTTCACGAATGTCATTACCAAGTGTGTAATTTTGTTGCAGAACAGATGTCAGGCATAAAAGGAAGTGCAAGTATTAATAAATAGCTTCAAAAAAATTCGACACATTGTTTAATAGTGGAAGAAATCGAAATGTACATACTACACTTATACCTACCATTCATTGTATGAGAGCAGCCATGTGCGGAAATAACATGTAATTTACGTATCCACTTATGTATATTGGAAGTCAAACGAGCCCATATTTATACGGTTTGACAACCATATATAAAGTTAAATACTACTACATAACGTATACGTGCATGTGTAGGTGACAAAATAATGACGAGTTTGCTTATTATTGCAGCAACATAATGAATGGTTTTCGACTACTGAAATAGAGAAATTGGTGTTTTAATGAAATGGTATTTTATTTTTGACGTGTACGTGTATACGAAACTGATATACGTGCGTGTCTTCGCCCTTAATTATAATTTCATTTGCTGCAGTTAATTTCGATTCTTGATTTTTTCCGAGGCGATATACGTCTACGTCCCACTTACAAAGTAATCACGTATAGGTAGGTATATTTGCTAGGTATAATTACAACGAAATTTTATAGAACTTAATTTATATTTAAATTGTAAAATCCACCATGACATGCGTATAAAAACAAGGAAATGTATTTAGTCATGGCGTGAGGGTTGCAACGTAACCATAATCTCATTTACTGAACAAAGCCATCTGAAGATAATCATAGCTGTTGGAGGCATCACGTCGTGATGGTGTGTTGTAAACACACCAATCAAATTCTTTTAAGTATCTTTATGTACCTGGCCCGGTACCTAATTTTCTATCTTACCAACAAGGGTCCCTATAATTATTTATAGGATACCGAATTTTTATAACATTATCTCACGCGGATTAGGCGAGCGTAATTGTGGTTTTTCTAGCAGTTATTTATTCTTGTACGTACTATACCTACTTAATTAGAATGATGATGCCGATTACCCAAACTTTCGGCGTGCAAAAATTATGTAGTCATAAAGCTATGGTTCGGCGATTCTTTCTTCGAGCAATAAATTAAGAGGCGTTGATAATGTTATAAAATGTTGGGTGTGTATTAGATGTATCTGGTTGATAGATCAGGAATTTTCCATTTAGATGATTGATTGGACGATGACTTTCAAAACTAACAGTGGAAACTTGGAACAGAGATTCGTAATTTTGTGATCTATCAACAAGATATCTAATAGTCCCCAATAATCATAATAGAGATTTCAATGATTAGTTAATAGGAAATCAAGTGCAGGTAATTTATATTCTTGCATGAGTAAATGAAGTTTAGAAGTTGTTTATTACGTTGATGAAGATTTGAATGTATTGCGAATTTTAGCGCTGATTGCTGTATCAACATAAATACCACTGACTAAATCAAAGCACGTGATTATGAATATATAATTACGGTAATTAATTCATTAATTCAAAAGACTAGAAACAGATTTAGATAAAGAAAAAAGAATGAACGTGTTAAAAAGGAACAAATCAAGAGCAACAATAAATGCAAGAAAATTCCACGAACGCAAGAAAGACTTGTAGATCTTTTAAGCACGATTATTGAGCACAAACTAGCCCAGATACAGAATTGATAAAAACAAACACAGAAAATCAGACATTCATATGTGCCTATGTATGTATGTCTAAAAATCTAAACTGTTGTAAGGTTTTCATAATCAATTACAAATTAATTTGAAAAATCGGAACTATATTTTTTTATTAAATAGAGATATCAAAAAAACATTCTTTAAAAACCAGGGAGAATACATTTTCCTTTTGCTTTTTTTAACTACCCCCATCACCTCCTTAAGCACAACCCATTTTGACGTAAAAATCTTAAATTAAAATACTTCTTTTGTGTCAGCTCTCTACAAAAGCTTATAAAGATGTTTATTTGTTACTCAGTTGTAAACGTTGATTAACAAGACAAAACGCAAACGGGTAAACGTCATGTTTAAACGCTACTGACTTGTAAAACTGACAGCAGACCTGTAAAACTGACAGCAGACCTGTAAAAATTTTACAAGTTAGTAATCTAGTAATTTCATTGGCCAGAATTAATGCAAAGTCTCTGTTACATGGATAACATGATATTTTAGACATTTCTTCAAGATTAATTTAAGAACTAATTATTTACGTTTACTATTGTTTACAAATGAGTAACAAATAAAATATTGTACATTATACGCCAGGTAATAGTTTTTACTGGCTCTAGGAGGTGACAAGCTCGCCTAACGGCTCGCTAGTCAACTTCTCCTATTGCCAGTAAAAACTCACTTACCTGGCTAATAATGTAAAATACTATTTTCACTGGTCATAAAAAATTAGGGTGAACTTAGAAAACTAACCTCAAATGTTAAGGTAAGTAAGTCGGAAAACGCATAATGCCTATAATTTTTTTTACGAATAGAGATATCAATGATAGATGTGGTTGTTGTAAAAACTAGGGAGAATTTACAATAATTTCCATTGTTGGTTTCACGCTATAAGCTATTTTTAAAAATAACAAACGAACCAGATGGAAGATAATACCGGTACATTAAAAACAAGTATAAATTGTGAAAACGAGAAACCACACAAACTAAAAACATTTGTTTTAGTGTCGAATGCGCTGTTTTTCTTTTTAAAAGGTTATGTACACAAACAAAACTGCCGATACTGCGAGTGACGAAAACCTATCCGATTTTTCAGAAGGGCATATCCAGGACCCATAAAAACATAATGTTTGGGCGGGCGAACCGAATGACAGGTCCATTTTTTATCGATGGTAATAAAACTGGCGAGGATTACGTGGAGGTGCTTAACAATTCGATAGAGCTATCAATTGTCTATGAAATTGAAAATCGAATGGATTTAGAAGGAAATTAAGTGGCCACCAAGGTCTCCGACCTTACTCCATTGGACTTTTTCCTTTGGGGTTACATTAGCTCTTTAGTGTATAAAACACAGCTTCCTTGGATAAATTGTGTAAAAGAAGTCCAAGAGAAATGTTCCAAAACGTTAGGCAAGAATTTGAAAAACGTTTTTGCTTCTGCCTCGAACAGAATGACCGTTATTTGAACATTGTAATTTTTTCTATTGTTAATTTGTTTCTGTTGAAATAGCAGTTATCTTGAATTTGAGGTTAATTTATTTCAATTTCAATTTCAATTCAATTTTATTGTTACCTTTTGACAATGACAATGACAAATTATGTTTATGTGGTGTATTTTCTTAAGTCGACATTATTGTTCAAAAGTAATTTAGATCGTAACATGGGATACGTTTTGCACAATGTTGTAGATGCTTTAATTGCCTGTGATAATGTAAGCCAACACTACGTTTTCTGAAAATAAGTGTGTTTTTTCCTCATCCCCCCGCTCCAAAGATTTGTCCCTACACTGCTTTTGATTTTCCAAGAAGTAATAATGTTTTTGCATTTTCTGCTGCCGCGGTGATTTCCGGGGGAGTACTTGAAAATTACATTGGACCACCACTGCTGCTAATTTGCGCTACAGGCAATTAAAATTCAAAATAATGCGTAAGTTTAATTAAAATTTTGACAGTTTATGAATTGTGATTTGGATATCATTAATAGATGTCGCCACATGTGCTCATTCCATCACAAGAGATAGAATGAAATTATTCCACTTCAGTATAACAGAATAGGCGACATTCTGTTGTTAAAAGTATGGCAAGTATGAAGCGATTCTAAAGTAGTAGTAGAAAAAATTATGTCTTGCAGAAAACCAAGCCTGGAGAGAGCAGAGCAAAAATTTGCCAGTTAGCATTAATGAAATGGCTGAATATGAAGGAAGATCTAAATAGGTAGATATGTAAATAGAGTAACAAAACAATAACGAATCACTCATTCCAATCAATAGCCGTTACTAAATTAGTAGAAATTAGCCGAATGATGGTGTTACTGAGCAGGAATAAAAAAAAATTACGGAGCACAGCTCGGTTTCGTTGACCAAACCTTATCTCCAAATGGACGAACGATACCATCTCTGACTCATTAATTGTCTTTGTACAAACGTTTCCGTTGTATCCGTCGTACTTTTAGGAAAAATGTGACACTGAAGCACCATGTGTGATACTTCGTTGTAAAGAGAAAATAAAACGTAATTTCAAAATGTCAAAATTCAAATTGTCTCCATACAAAAAATTAAAGTTGCCTGCACGTGTTTCTCCGTCATC
Source organism: Photinus pyralis (assembly GCF_008802855.1). Classification (NCBI taxonomy): domain Eukaryota; kingdom Metazoa; phylum Arthropoda; class Insecta; order Coleoptera; family Lampyridae; genus Photinus; species Photinus pyralis. The sequence continues at coordinate 43,917,886 of NW_022170249.1, forward strand.
TTGATAATTATTAAAAACTGGATGCCATATTCGAATTCTCCATGAAAAATGTTGCAAGAATGTTTTGGTTAGAAATTAGATTAGGTTACCATGAAAAAATTAAAAACGAAAATCAGAATTTTTCGATTCTTTGCAAACTATTGAAGATATTTTCAATATTGAAGCTATTATTTAATTTTTTTTTCAAATTATTATTCAGCACAAAAAATTCGCATCTTAGCCAACTGTCGCAATCTCTTAAATGATAAGCGAGATCGCCAGTGGCACTCGAAAAATTGACATCACTCTGATGACAGGCGTTACTACAAAAGAAAACTACTATTCTTTCACCAATTTATGATGTATTACTCTACTCTAGTGTATTTAATGACACATTCTTTTAAAAAGACATCTTCCGGTTAGTGTTATACCTATTAAACTAGTGAACTTGCGTTACCTATAAAGATCCGTGTGATAACAACTCTCCAACCAACCGTCTTATACTTTGCTTAGGTATTGTTAATTACAACAAAAAATGGGAAACTAATGATTATCTTCCGGATATTCCACAACGGATGCAATGGTTTTGATGGTTTATTCCTTATATGCGTTGAAAAATATTAGAATGGGCTACGTTCTACGATGAATAACTTAATACCTCAACCTCATTAATTATCCTGCAAATTGTGACCTAATTTAATGGGCGTAATTGTTAATCACTGTTTGGGAAACTTAAGGAATAGAACAGGATTTATAGCAACAGGCGATCGTATCAGATCGTCCTTCTACACGTCAAAATTAAGTAGGTACTCAAGAAAATTGCATAATTTTCATATGTAAATGTTTCAGGTTGTCGGTAATTTACATGTAAATCAAAGCTTGTAAATTTAATCCGTATCTTTTTCTATATCGAAGGGTGTCAAAATATAAATATGAGTTTTAGGCAGCTTCATAATTATATACGTACCTATACTTTAGAAATATCGCCTTGTATATATCAGAATGAACATATTTATAACTCTAACATCGTGTATTTGTGTACACACGCAGTTCAAAAATGGAAAGGGTCATAAAAATTATATAAGGTTACGATACCCGCTAACAACCCGTCTTTCAAACAAAGGCACACTAAAAAAGGTCACAAGTCATCATAATAACATCATTCATGCATACTTCAATACCCGTCAATAGTCATAACTTAATATGAATATCCAGCTTACTAATAATTCCGACATTCTCAAAACAATTCTATTAAAATCGCATTAAAAGCCTCAAATTTATTGTGTGTGATAAATGACTTCATTTCCATAATATCCTTCAACTGAAGAGATCTTCTTAAGATGAGACGTAATGGACATGTGAAATATTCAAAGTTAATAGTGAACACACCTTTTATATTATTCCGACGATGTTGTCTTTGTAATACACTAGCAATAATTTATGTTAATACAACTCCACACAAAGGCAAAAGTATCGTCGGTTAGATATCAAGCAGCTTAGTAGACAGCTTGGTAGGCTCGTAAAGATGAGACAAAAATAAAAGGAATGTTTCGGAAAAATAGTTGGTTAGTTAAGCAACCGCCTTTGGATGTTCTACACAACTGTTTTCGGCCATAAAAAACGAACCCGAGGATGGTGTGGATGGTGTATTATAAAATAAATTTTGATTGCTTTCTCTTTGTATGTAAATCAAGACAATTATCGATATAAATAGCTCTATTGTTATTTAATTTAATGTCGCCTTGCTAAATTTCACCTCGACAATCTTAAGTTGGTTATGTGGCGATAAAGCGACGGTGTTGTTGCACAAAACAACTAAATTAGTCTTCGTTTATTACCATTTCACGTTCCTATACGATTTGTTTACAACAATCATTATGTGACTTCATTGCAGGTTGGTTAGAATGGCCTGGGACATTTCACCACGCACTACGGTACAGTAATTTCCCAGGAAATTTTAAAAATATCCTGAAGACGATTAAGTGAAAGCACGCTTTTAAACGCGAGTTTATCGCTCTTTTATATGACGCCGTCCAAAGCTTAATAGCTCTCTGCGGTATACCGAACAAGGTGATTAACAGATGTCAGTGAAAAATATTTTTAGTAAGATGACCCGCAGGGGTTCCACTTCTTCATTGGAGGGAAAACTCGAAACCACGCCTCCCCCTTTCCTGTTACACAGAAGGCCCTCAAGCACCACCATGTGTGGCATATGAGTTTAGAATGGAGGTCCTTTAGCAAGAAGTTAGAAATTCTTAGGGCGATCCCAGAAGTTTTATTAAAAACGCACCAAATGGCCGGAACGATCTATAAAGTCGACAAGTGCTGACTACACTTTCGGTAAATGTTTTCCTACCGATATTGTTTTTATAGCCGACCCAAGCGAAACTGCGATTGAAATAGTAATTAAAAAAGAACAACCCTTGGGTGAATTTCGCCAACTACCATTACCGCGCGCTGATAGATTTATCTTCGAAAAGGATATCCATAAAAGATTATCTTAAATTTATCGACCGGTTAATTGGCAGATTAAATTGTTTATGAATACAGGTGTACGCAGGTAACCCAATCGCGTGTTGTTATTAAAAGCCTGTTTTCCATAATCGTTTGACCGTCAGGAGCTTCACACTGTCAGATAAAAACTAGATACCTTTCCTATTCCTTCTGACGAGCATTTTCTATACATAAGTCTAAATTATTTTTTTTTATTATGTATTTAAATGTTTATTAGCTGCAAGCAAATATCCGAAAGATTTTTTTACTAGGTAATAAAGAACTAAACTAACATTCCTAAATGACTATTTACTAATTACATGCTGTATGACACAAGACAATAACATAAATCAACTCAAAACTATGTAATTCACTGCACAAACGATCATGGTGTGAAATCAATTATAGCAAATAATAATTAATAATTACGAACATATTAGATCCAGTAGGTACCTGCTGCCTGCAACTGTTTATACCATAGCATTCTCTATTACCTTAGAAATTATTAGCACTTCGATTTCTTTTATAAGTTACGTTAATAGTTATCTTGCACTATATTGCATTTTAGCGTAAATTGTGTAGCACCTTCCAAATGAGAGTGTCACCAGAATTTTTATCTTCATGCATTGTAAATTTACTAAAACTTTTTGTCAACCTTTTATTGCCATTTTAAGACCACTTAAACCTGATCAACAATATTTCCAAAACATTTTATGTTCTGAACGTCACTAACGCTGAGAAAAAATCCAACTAATTATTCAATTATAAATCATCGCGCATTTGATTGATAATCGATCAGTTGAATAGTTTATTATTTAACGAAATTATTATTTGAGGGTAAATGTGAGACGAAAAATATAGAACCATAGAAGATAGGACGATAGGAACACTTTATCATGCTGTAAATAAAACAAAAATATTCCGATTACTTCCGAAGACCGACATTTGCCGTTTGTTTTAATTTTTTCCTGATGTAATTTGAGCAGTAGAAAAATAAACAAGTTGTAAATCAGCATATGCATAAGCGCATTTTTTGTAATGCAGATTAGTATTTCATTAGCAAAGTTTAAAATTATCGATCTCACGAGTAATCTAACTGAAAATACACTAGAGCCTGCACATCTACACTATAACAGAAAGTTTTTAGTGAAAATTTAAAGTCTATAGCAATTGTAATTGCTGAGATCTCAGCCGGACAGCTAGCCATAACGAATATAATAGCCTCTTTTTTTCCAAAAATGCGCTAAAAACACAGTCTTATTGTCACTTTTTGAGCTCTACAAGACAGCGTTCAAAGATTTTTCATACAACGTTTCATTTTGGAGAATTCATCTCAATCATACTGTATTTGGTAGCATTTTTTATTACGAATACAACGATGCACGGCACACAAAAAAACAAAAGTTCGAAACTGTTGGTTCCAACAGGACGGTGCGCCCGCCCACAACCCCCCCAATTGTGCTAGAATACTTATCGGAAAAATTTTTCATTTTGCAGGTAATTTGTCTGATAGGTAGTGACTTATTTTTCAAGTGGTTAAGGAAAACGGATCGAAATAAGAAGGTAGACCAGTGGCGCAGCGTAGCCCCTTGGCGCCCGGTGCGCTGGAAAATTTCCAGCTCGGCCTGATGATGACGTGGTACGTCGAAATCGATCGCCTTTACAAATAAAAAAAATTGAGTCTCAATTTTCAATTTTAATTTCTCTATGTCTAACTCAAACATAAAATGGAGTACTTAATCAATAAAATTCAAATTACTTATTCTATTCTGAATTTGAGTACTTTTAGAGCATGTGAAGATCCTGTTAAGGGACTGTAATGCAAAAATTGGAAGAGATCCTGCAAACATACGGAAAGTAGTAATGAGAACGGGAGAATGTTAATCTATTTTGCAACGGAAAGAAATATCATAATTGCTTTAACTATCTTCAAACACAGGACAATCAAAGATGTAAAATACTGTAGAAGGAAAAATACTGACACATTCCACTTTTTAGTCAGGGTAAAAATGGAACAAGTGAAACCAATTGAAAAGACGAACAAGGGGACAGAGTGACGTATAACAAAAACAAAATGAAAACGGAAGAATGCATAAAAAAATATAGAAAAGTGGTTGAAAGTGGGCCTGCGAACCATAATTTTGAAGGAAAACAGAAGCAAACTGGAAAAGTATACAAAAGTCAACTCCTAAAGGAAGCGGCAGAGCTTGTGACTGATTGGGACCACAAGAAAAAGCTCACAGACTGGTTCGCTGGAGAATAAAGAAAAGATATTGAAACGAGAATCAAAACCAGGATGGAGATGACGACTAGGAATACCCAAGAAAATAAAAAAAGATTGGAAGAAGAAAAAAAAATATGCAGAGAAAAAAGAAGAAGAGAATGGAAGACTAAATACAAAAATTGGAGGAATACTTAATCAATAGGGACATCAGGAATTTTTACCAAGGAGCAAAAAAGGGAAAATAACCAAAAACCTCTATACTGCGGAGACAAAGAAGGAGACTTGGACGACACTGAAGGAAGTCTGAGCAGATGGATGGAACACTTTAGAGAAATCCTAGGGTCAAGGATGAGGAAACAGGCATGGCCGAATACGAACGAGAAGGAAGAGAAGATGAAGAGGAAGGGAGGATATACAAGCACCACAGAAAAGGAAGTGAAGAATAAATAAACGACTTGAATAACAAGCCTGAGAGTGGTAGCGGAATTGCTGAAGCTTAGAGGCGAAACTTTGCACAAAAAATTGTAGAAATTAATAGAAAGGATATGGAATGCTGAACAAATGGCAAAAGACTGGCCACAAGCAATTCTGAACTCAATACATAAGTAAGAGGATAATTACCGAGGAATCACATTGTTGGATGTAACCTACAAAGTGTTACTGGCTATACATTTAAGAAGAGCGTACGACACAGTGTATAGGGGCAAACTGGGCAACGCGCTGGTAAACTTAGGAACACCCACAAAGATAATCAAACTAATAAAGATAACGCTAAAAAGAGACAAAGTAATGATTAACGGGGTCAAATCACGGAACTTTAGAGTTGGACGGGGACTTCGACAGGGAGACCGACTTATTTATTATTAGAGAAAATCGTAAGGAGATGCGAGTTCCACACAAACGGAACCATAGACACCAAATGTAGCCTTAGTAGCCAGAAGCAAGCACCAAATAATAGAAATGCTACAAAAATTGGAAAAAGTTGCAAAGGAGTATGGTTTAAGAATCAACATGGAGAAGACAAAGTATATGGAAGTGCAAGAGGGAACGAGAACAGAAGAAAGTAGAAATTGAATATTTTAGATCGGAGGACGAAAACCTGAATAAAATAGAAGGAGTGGAGGATTTTACGTATTTAGGAGAGAGCTTATCCAACATGAGGGGACGAAAAGGAAATAGACGGAAGAATAGTAAAAGGCAATAAGGGTGCGGTATCCTTATTGCGAATTTTCAAATCAAATAGTCTCTCGCGAAATTCCAACAGTAACGTACGAAAGTGGGCTCCTATCAAACAAAAAAAAAAGCTGGAAATATGCGAAAGGAACGTGACGAAAAGAATATTTAAAGGCAAGAAAGTAGAAGATATATACAAAAAGAGAACGAATGAAGAGGTAATAGACCTGCATGGCCGACCATCCATATTAGGAGTGATTAAAAACCAACGGATACGCTGGCTAGGTCACATAAGGACGCTAGAAGAGCAAAGAGCAACAACACAAGTCATGCAGCACGGAGTGAAAAGAAAGAAGTAAAGAGGGGTCCCGAAAAGGAAATGGGTGTTGTAGCAAACTAAAAAGAAATCCGAATCCGCAATTGGAAAAAAGCAGCCACGGACAACTGAATCTCTTTTTTAAAATTTTAATCCACTCTGATTGTATGGAGCCTGCTCAACGGAATTTCCTCCAAGGTACCTACAGTCGTTTTTCCAGATTATTGATGCAGCAAAAGTACTCTGTCGACCGTTTTACTGCCCCGCAACTGGATTTACCATAAAAACATCTGTGAAGTGGTAGATCACTAGCAAGACTAACTCGATTTAGAGATCAATACTGAAACGCCGAAGGATCTACGACACTCCGTTATCGACATATTTATCGATTTAGATAAGGCGCCGATCGGCCAATGAACAGTTAGTGAAACTACAAACTTCCTTTTGAAAATCAAAAAAACGCTAAGGTTCTTTAATGTTCCATTGGCGAGATACATGATATATACAAGGCAACCTTTGAATGAAATTCATAAATTATCAACTTTTAGTCTTCAAACTAAGTATTGTAGGAATAACTCGATAGTACGAACCTAATACTGTAATCTCGAAAACTTTACGATGTTTCGTTGTCGAGACCTTGGGTTAATATGAAAACGGGATTCATAAATTAATTATGGGCAGTTTGCTGAGGAAACGATGTGGGAATAATTCTATAATACATCCCCTAATGCTGAGAACCCCAAGACTCTGCGGTATTTCGTTGTCGAGATCTCGATCGATTCATAAATAGAAGCATTTAAAGGAAATTCATAAATAATCAACTTCAGGAATTGCTTTCAGCTTTCAAAAACGATGCGGAAATAATTCGACAGTACGAAACTAATGCTGAAAACCCGAAGGCTCAATGGTATTCCTTTATCTAGACATCGGTGTTAGACTAAGCTACGCAAGAATAACACGATAGTACGAATATAATGCCGAAAACCTGAAAGTTCTACGATATTCCGTTGCCGTGATCTCGATCGATTTATAAAAAGGCGCCCCTACGGCCGAAAGTTAGTGAAACTAAAAAGCTCCTTTTTGACAATAAAAAATGCTCTAAAAAGTGCTAGAATCGGCTGTTTTGCTTGCTTATCCATGTTGACCAAATATGCAACCAGTTTGCATTATAGAAGTATGTATGCCGTAGTTGATTTGCTTGCATGTTACGTTCCACTGTAAAGCTTTCTTAAATCATTGATTAACATATCCCTTAAATGCTTTGTACATTATTAAAATGCTTCAGTAATGGGGGTTTACAGTATAGTTGAATTCCGCAGTTCTAATTTAATAAGCGTGTACCTGAAACCATAAAACATTTTTTTGGACAGTAAAAGTTTATTTAAAAATAGAGACCGATTAGCAAAAAAATAATGAACATGTGACGTAATAAGCCCAACCAATCAGCTCCTAGAACCATTCAGATGACATAACGACTTGGCAATATTGCAGGAGAATGTCATTTGTAACTTGCGTCATCTATCACAGGCACTTGTCACCTGTCGTTCACTTTCGTGCACAACCGTCTATAATTACAAGCCGTGCTGAGAATTATGGCAACACTGCATGGTAGGCCGATTTCCTAATTCAACTTGACAGATTTTGAGTGTATTTTATATGTGTTTTGGGTGTAATATTCCAATTTACCTGTTTTAACAGGGCGAAATTGCGACAATTTGTGTTACTCCCTACGGAATTAACAGAAATTATTATTCAGGTAAGTTGCTAAACGAAATACATCGATTTGTTGTCATAACCTCTAAAGCAGGCTACTCCTTGCTGGACCCTTTTCAAGCACTTGTATTTGTGTATTTGTTCAAAGAACCTGTACAAGCTCAAATATGACCTACACACTACGTGGTGCGTAAGTACGGTAAGTGTTTATCGTGAAAAAATACAATTAGTTTGTATTTCAGGTATTTTAGCACGGACATGTCAAATCGATTTTCTGAAGGAACCTTTCAACTTATCCCCAAAAGTTCATGGTACGGGAATTTGAAGTCCACGGGGCTCCCCTCTTTAAAAGCTTCGTACCTAGATCCACTGGAGTAGCGACTGGCTTAAAATCTGCCATTCCGAATCACACCTGGTCGTGATAAAACCTCGCTGATGCGCAGCGATTTACTGTCCTTTTACCGAAATTAAGTGCTCAAGCGTGTGCTTCACCTCGACCTCTTTCGACAGAAGTTCACCAATTTCGGAGATCTCGATGGAAAACACATTATGATGCAGTTACCAATTTACAGCGTTTACAGAATTTTAAAGTCAAATAAAAATGTTATTATCCATTTTTGTAAATAAATAAAATATATGTACAATTATAAGCTGCCTAAGTATCTTTCTTCTGTATTAAAACCACCAAGGCGAAACACAGGAAAGAGGAAAAATGCAATTTTTGAAGAGTAACAAGACTCCATTAAAACCTATATCGGCCCACCGATTGACTTTCGGACAACGTTGCCAGACTTCTCAGCATGGCTTGTAATTATAGACGGCTGTGCTTTCGTGTTAGATGCAGTTAAACGTCCCTCTTAAAACGTCAAATCTGACAAACGTCAGACCCTCGCGTAAGGTTGCCGGCTCACTTCTACCTCTACGTGATTGGTTGTGGGTTTGTGACGTATTTAGACTGAAGCGTTTCAAATTCGGACTAAAAACTAAAAGCTTTTCAATAATTTATTATGGGTTACTCGCAAATAAAAATTGAGGACACACGGGTCTTTTTATTTTTAATGTACTTTGTAGATTAGAAATAAAAAATGAAGGCGGGATGACCCCATTGTGCACGATCGCTGCCATTTCTACTTCACAAATGTCTGAATGGGAAGTTGCATAAAATAAGTCTGAGAAGTAAACCTTACAAATCTGACCAGTTCTACGCAGCAGTTAAACGAGCTGAACAGCTATAAATTTCGATTGAGATCAAATACAGAAATTAAGAAAAATCAGAGGAGCATAACGTGTTTAAAAACCACAACGCATCATAAACAATCATGACCACCCACATAACAAGCAAGAAAGATAATCGCGGGGTTTCATCCATAACTATACAAACCTCCCCGTCAACACTAGTTAAATTTAATGCCTATCATAAGTTTGCATCTCATTTATACACTTAAATTCGTATGTAAAAGATATGCAAGCTAGAAGGAGCCGCCGCCTATCGTGACAATAAAATAAGTTGAAACGTATGTTCTGTACTATTTAATTTATATTATTCAGTATTATGTTTTCAGTGATTTGTCGTGCTGTGTTTGGCTATCTTGATTTCAATTTTTATTTTCTATTGCATGCAGATGGACTCAAATGTGTGTATGTAGAAAAGGTTTTTACTAGGGATATCCATAATCAGTGTCCATCGTGTAATAAATAATTACTTATTTTTATTTAAATCTATGTAATAAATAGTGAAGTAATTAACATATTTAATGTAGGTACGTACTATTAAAAATGTAGGTGTCAGTTTACACCATTCGGTTGTACCGTTTTAAATTTTAAATCGAAACTTTTTGCCCAATTTGGAAATGGTCACTTCCTCTTTGCGGACATTGGCGCCATAACATTTGATGATCTTTTGTATCACCATCAACATGATCACTCGTATAGACTAATGTATCAAAGGACTGGAACAAGGCGGTTTCTAAAACAATACAATGGACTAAAATGCTGTAAAAATTAATCAGAGAAAAGTGGTAATTATCATTTAAGGCATAAGATTGGAAAAGTGCAAGTTGCCAGAGCAGACTACGAGAATAAAATCAAATCAAAGGAAAAAACCTGCCTTTTCTTCGCCCTCATTAAACAAACTGCAAATTCGTGAAAAAAGACACATTCAACACGTGTTCTACACGACATTTTTTGCATAGTAATCCTTAATAACCCATAGTTGTATGATACCATTAATATTCGCGATTGACTGTCTCTAAATAATTCATATAGACGGTACTATAAACGCCATGGAAACGCGTAGTAAAAATCGTGAAAAAGAGTACCACTTTCCATACAATTTTTTGACAAGAAAAGTCCGGTAATTTGATAACATATGCGAGACTTATAGTTATTTGTACAACTAGTTTTGAAAATGATACTTTCTTTCATGAATTTGCAGTTTGATTAATGAGGGCGAAGTATGTGCATGTTTAAGAAAAGAACGCCCATGAAACTCGAAAATTTCTGAAACGTATTCCAAACATTTTTTAGTTGTATGCAAAGCAAGTTTGGCGCAGCGTTTAAATTGTGTGCAATGCAACTTTTTTTCATTTATGCCAAATTGGGATTATATGAAACGCCACGTAATGCGACGGTACGCCAAGAAAAAAACGTGGACACTCGTGAGCATTTTCCCCTCACAGAATCAGTAATAATTCGGGAAGGAAGTGACCAATCCAAATAAACTTTTGTCGTTCTGGTCTCTGGGTTGTATACTACACCGTATAAGGAAGAAATCACAACGAAACAGATTAAACTGGAGGACTAGTAGTGGTACACACGGACAGATGGACAAAGTGCGGACAATAGCGTTCATTTTCCTTTTAGAAAATGCGCTAAAAATAGACACAACCTCGGCACAATTGTTTTCTAATAATATATGGTGATTGGTGAATACAATTTTCTATGTTTGCAATAAGAAAATAGTGTATGATTTAGTTAATAACTGTTTGATTAATTCATATTATATATTTTAAGATCTATAGAGGTCGTTGATCACAATTTGTAAGCTCGTGTATCCCTTGTGATAAATAATCAGACTATGAATATTCATATATACAAATAGTATACGAGGTAAGAGTATTAAATCATTTCATTATAATTTGTACGTTGTAGTGTATAAATACATGTAAAGAAAGCTGTTACATAAAAATTTATAACATAATTAAATTATGATAGAAATTAACATAAAATCTCCATTCGGACAGAGAATACAGTTATTAAATGCTAAAGAAAAAACACAATGTGGGAGTCTTCATTATAATTAAAAAATCCTCAATGGTTACCTTAGAGGTACGTTATGGCACCTTAATTAACTTGGTGTCTAGTTATACCTCTATTTCTAAACCAACGCCTACAAGACGTAACGAAATTGTTTTCTTGAAATATATACAACTTCAAGGTCTCGGGGTGAAATTGAGCGAGCGTGCGTGGTTTTTTTTTCAAAAATAATGTCTGGCTGTTTTTATAAAAGCTCCATTTTAGTAGGACAACTTGTTTCACCGGTTGTCTTGAAGATTGAATCTGTTAACATCCATTGAAGCAGCAACTACTTCATTTAACCATCTCTATATTATGATGGGCTAATTTTTCATTATTTAGATATCAGATCAGATAATTGCACGTAAATGTTCAACGGAAATAAAAAAAATCACGTGGGCGCTACCTAGCTTCGTGCCATACACCTCTAAGGTTAGCTTCGATGCTTTATGCGATTAGAGACTATAAGGAAGTACTCTAATATTGAAGAAGCAATAAAAACAAAATTTGACTTAGTAAATTACTGGCTTCACTTTGAAAATGCGTGATGAAATGATTAAATATGAATTTTTACGTAAATATATGCATCCGTAGGTCGACTTAGGGTATTGTTTTCAGGAGAAATTGCCGAAATAATTGTTTACGTTGTTTACGTGTAATTACTAAAATTGTATTAACGTTATAAATGTAAATTGTGCGTGCATAAGGAACATTACGTAAGAATATATAAATACTAGAGGGTAATGATCAAAACGCGGATAAATTGCTTGTTATAAGACAGTTTTTCGAAATGGTATGCGTCACTTACGTTACGCCCATCTAATAATTATACCTAATCGCGTTTTATGTCGAAATTAATAGGAACTAAATTAGGTTGAGTACTAAAAGTTTAATGAAACGTACCTTTTGAATATATAATCGCGTAGTATTCGTATGCGTTTCGTTTAACGAGCATAGGTACCTTTTACAATAAATAACGCCGTTATTACTTTTATCGTTGACAATGTTAACCACTTTGCATCATTTTTCTTCGTTTTGCATATTTAAATTTATATTGATGCAACTTATAAGGTTGAGTAACGAAATTTATTCTCGACAAATAAAATACCATCAAGGTATGGCTGTAAAATTAAATGCAAAATTTTCCATGAATTTAAAGGTTGTGCCACTATAGGGAGATCTAAAATGAAGATAGTAATAAACATTGCGAGTTTATGATTGAATTAATAATAAGGACATCAAGTGCACCTAAAGAGATGCTGCCTTTTGAGTGCCCGCCTCGGCTTAATAACACAGTCCAGGAAAATCAATCGCACGATATACCTTCTATAAAATTCAGTAATTAAAACTTCAAACTCACTTGCTCGTGTTTAAAATTATATTAAATTAAATCATGAGAACGTACGTGGAGTAAAAGTGGTTTACAAAAATGGAAGAAATTGAGTCACGCATCCAACATTCTTTGGCAAATGGTTCAAGATCATGTCGTAGCTTATTTTTAGGTTGTAAAACTGTTCACAGTTCATCGATAACTAGCCTAGAAATTTTCAAGTGTAATAGAGGTGGGAGGTGGTAGAACAGTTTCACCTTAATCCTAGCACACTTAAAAGTACAGGCAACAAGAAACAGAATAAATTCTGTAATGGTTCTTCAATACGTTTTAAGGTATTTTTCATAAAAAAAGGTATCAAATTACTTCTTCAGTAACATTGTAAAGCATCTTCAGAGACTCTCACTAAAGATTGTTAGCAGGTTCTTCAGATGCGAAAGAAATATAATTACAACATTTAGATGTTCTTTATAGAATGTTCAAGGTTTCTCGAAAGGCTGTTCACAGGTACTTTAGAAGTTCCGCCAAGATTATTGAAAAATTCTCTAGATCTTTCCCAGAATACAAGATTGTAGACATCCTTTAGAGATTTCCAAATGATTTAACAAATATACCTCTTAAGTAATTGGGCGGTGGGTCCAAGCCTGTTGAGGGCCCAAAACAATTAAGAGGGATAATAAATAAAAATAAATAAATAAGTGAGAGAGTGGGTTAGTGGAATTTTTAAACTCTCTAGCGAAAGATTCTCCGGTGGTTGTTCAGAAGTTCTTGAAATATTAATTAAGTGTTCTTGAAAGGCTACTGTAAGGTATTTTAGAAAGAGTGAGAATTTTCAGATTCTAGCAGGTTTTTATGGGTGTATTAGCAGAATTTTTGCAAAAATAGTCATTATAATTTGATACATAAGTAACAGATTTTGCAAATCAATTTTTCCATATGTTAGTATTATGTAAATCGTGAAATTAATTCACAATAAAATTGTTAAAGATGGTTCGGTTTAACCTTAGTTTTATTGTCTGCCAATATTCTTCAGGTTCAGAATTGTTTAGAACTTGCTCCGCGATTCTTTATACTCTTAGATTCGCCAGAGATTTCTAAAAAGGTCCTTCTACGATTCTTCGCAAATGCTCGAGATTCGTAGACCTTTCTCAATGATTACAAGAAAAGTCAAAAACCGCTTGGAAAAACAGAAATCTCTAGAGAGCCATTGATTCTTATGCAGATTTCTTGAAATTTTTCATCAGAACTAATACTTTGTATATTGAAGATTTTTCTTAGAATATGATATTTGACCGATATTGTACTCCTAGGATTTACAATAGAAATTTTTATGAAACCCTGCCTCAAAAATTGAAAAATTATTATAAAGAAAGATTATCTATGTTTAAAATATTCTATGGCATCTTATTAAAAACCTTTTACACATTTGTCTTCTTAATCTTTATCTACATAAGGACCATAGGTCGTCCTTGAGATACAGATGACTTCCTAGCAATTTGGATCCTATTCGCAACCCTGTGACTAGGGAATGCAATACCGGGATCGCGGGATCCCGCGGGATTTGCGGGACTGAGGAATTTATCGACCAAGGGGACGACTCTGTGTACTTTGTTAATGAGACGCATAACTGAGATGTTAATTTTTAAATAATTGTTAAACTTTTTTCGTTAAAAATGTACTATGATTGTTGAGGCACTTTAGAAGTTCACCTTTTTTTTGAGTTCTAAGTTAGGCTGAAGGTACTTTTTTGTGAAATATTGTGATAATTAGCGATTTATTTTAATACATAAGTTAACCGCACAGAATTGCTTATTTGCAAATTTATTTAAAGTTTTGCGGGATCCCGCGGGATTAGCATCTAACAATCCTGTAAATACCAAGATTGAGATTTTGCTGCGGGATTGCATTCCCTACCTGTGACGTTAGTTAAGATGACACTGCTTTTTCTCAAAACCAGCCGGATCAAATGACGATATCGTATAACAGCTAGGGCATGAGATTTCACAGGTGATAGTACGTAGGAATCGTAGGAGATATAAAATCTTCGTAAACTTTCCCGTGTCTTACCAAAAAATTTGAGCGCCACCCATTTCTTTTAATGATCATAGCTCCCTTGTATGAAACTGGAAAGTTTGTAGAAAAGCGAAAAAATACAATAGTTGCAATTTCCCGCAAAAAATAATCCAATGTTTTATTTACCGTTAATAAAATTCTCTAAAATTCGACAATTCAACTTGATATCCCTCTTAAATTTGTGTTACATTACTAATTTATATACGAACCAAATGAAAGGTACAAGTATCCTAATCAAATAATAATAATCTTACATTTAATGATGTAATCGCTGATGTAGGACAATAGCTCATGTTGACTTTGTACACATGGTTGCATTCCCCGAATTGATAAACTCCGGACAAATCAAAGTGTAATGGGACAGGTATCAATGGTAGGTGATTAAAACTTGAACTCTTATAAGCAAGGCAAGGAATAATATGCACTTCAACATGTAGAAATATGCGCATATATATGCAGAAAAATAGTGATAATTATGCACCAAATATGCATCATGTTCTTTTAAAATGCATAATTTTTCCACAAATTTTGGTATTTAAAACAACAGGTTGCAACAACTTCATAGTATAATTTTCAAAAAAAAATGCACAAAATATAACTAAAAACTAATTAGTTTCAACTTACACTACCCTTTGATAACAACGAGAAGGAAAATGCTACTGAGTAGGTACTGCTTCGTAATACTCCAAAGAAAAACTAATAATTACGGTAGCGACTACAAATGCAGACGTAAAAACTGCAAGCTTTTTATGCAATCGTAGGAATTTATGACTCACTAAGATACACAAAACCCGTGGCGTCGACTTATGAACAGGAAAGCGCAAAAGTTTCTTGCTTTGCAATTTTATAATAGGCCAGAGACAAAAATTCTTTAGAAATAACTACACAGGGATCAAAAATGCTTGAATATGCTCTTGATAATATTTTATGCACAAGCGCACTGAAATATGCAAAATATGCAAAAATTAATTGGGTTATTTGAACTCTATTCAAGTTGATCAGCCCAGATCCAAAAGCACACACATGGCATATTATTAATTTAAGACATGCATTTGCATAAAATCACTGCCGTGCTTATAAGCTTGGATGTAAAATTATAACTTGATAATAAAACTCTATCGGACACTGACAAGTCAACCCTGCAAAGCAATCACATTTCAAATTCCTTCGAGCACAGAAATTTAACCTACCTCCAATTAATAACAGGGTTGTTTAAAAAATAATAATACTAATGTGGTAGCGGTTGAAACTTAAGTGGGGTGGGTTCAAACTGCAAATGGGAAAATCCTAAAAACAACACATCAGATCACAAAGTGGCTAAGAGTACTAGAGTAGACGGCCATACTTACGTATGCATCTATTTTAAATTCAAATTATAGTCTCCAACATGATAGAAATGTGTATCTCGACCCAAACCAAACTCGAGATAACCGCAAATTCTGTTAATCGCCACAAATGATACCTAAACAATTTTGCAATTAAATCGGCATTGAATTTTTCAAAAATGGATGCGACGACTGTTAAACGTTGCCAATTTTTAACTGAATTCTGAAGGAAATGAAAACGAACTGCGTAAAGCCTGCACATTAAAAATGATGCATCAATGAGCTCGTTAAACTAAACAGTCCTCAATCAAAAATTGAGGTGATATTGTACTAAAATAATAAAACTGTCGTCCTAAAAGTATTATTGCAACGAAAAAACCACGGATAACCAAACCATCAACCAGGTGTCAATAGTGTCATATGGTAGCCTTTTACTGTTCGATTTTCTAAGACCATCCCTTCTTGACAAACTCAAATTTAACACGGAAATATGCAATTTTACTGTTACCTTAGAAAGAACACGTGCACTCGGCTATAGTTTTTGAAATTTTCATTCAAATCTGCATATTTCATTTAACGCTCTTGTCTTAGCTTCATACTCAGATTTATAAAAGCCTTGTTACTACAAATCTTTATTGTGATACTTAAGATGGATATCTTATAAATTGTCCTAAGGCATAATTTTAGAAAACCTTAGCTTAGCTTAAAATCCATGGCAACAAATATTGCGATAATGGATACCTACCATGGTGCGCTTAAGGATAAGTTCAGCTTAATTTTGTTGACCATTCATGCTATAAACGTCTCGCTGTGTCGAAATTAATATAATTCTATAGCTTTATGCTAATTTGTGTATCCACACCACAAACTTTGTGAGCGTTCAGTGGTTAAAAATTACTATAAGGCGTTTGAACCTAACGTAACACTCAAACAATTCAGAAATCTACTATTATACGTGGGCAATTTACTTCTGAAAGAATGATTGCCGTATCAGATTTTTATACAAAAAAATTAAATATCGGGGCGCACTAACATCAATAAGGAAATAGGAGAACCAAAACGTGAGACGGCGCGCGTAAGTTTCCAAATTTCAATTCTATACAATATTTCAGGTTTTCAGATATTTCCCATGTTTTAAGAAATTCTTCTGGAGTAGAATGTAAATTATGTCATTCGCAAGCTCCCAGATATGCGGATCAATGTATGGCTATTTAGTGGTGTGAAGAGCCTGAAGAATCTATAATACTGGTTTAATTATAGAAGATCAAGGATACCAAACGTAG
This sequence comes from Photinus pyralis, assembly GCF_008802855.1. Taxonomy (NCBI): domain Eukaryota; kingdom Metazoa; phylum Arthropoda; class Insecta; order Coleoptera; family Lampyridae; genus Photinus; species Photinus pyralis. Next base: position 43,935,089 of record NW_022170249.1, read on the forward strand.
GTAACCATTGAGTCTGTCGTTCATTACCCCGGTTCTTATTATAATGGCGAAAGTTCTAGCTTTTTTAGTTAAAGATTTGCCGTTACATTGGACAGATTAGACCTACTTATCAAAACCATCTATTCAACAATCTTATTAGCAGTTTTTCGAGGCATGCAATGATCTCCCACTTTATATACACACATAAATAATATCACGCTTTATATTATGAAAATTTTATGTTCTCTGCGTGTTAAAAAAAAAGTGCCTGGCGTAATCGCCGTATTTTAAGTTAATAATAATTGACGACGAATTTCACAACTTCAACTACAGTGTTACTTGGGCACTGAAAATCCGTTAGTTGTAAGTATAGGTAATCACTCAGTTCGGTTTGAAACCATCAAATTAACACCACATAACTATTTAACGTTATTTGGTAGAATTGAAGAAGGAATCGATAGATCGAGAATGATTGTTAGAAAAATTTGAGACAAAGCTGTAGATGCCTATAAAAGAGCGGTAAAAAGTAAAGCCACGGCCAAGTCATTGTGATATAATAGCGGTTGAAAACAACATAATTTACGACAGGGGATGCACTACGACCGACCCACAAAAACTTAATAGCTTATTTATTCAAAACGTGAAAAATTCAAAATGGCCGACACCAGGTATATCGCCACTCCATTTCAGTCTAACATGCAACCGGTCTACAACGTTGCCCTATAAATTTTATAAGACGTACGTGTACCCCCTGCATATAAGCATATAAAGGAATTCACGATACGCGAACGCGCACATAAACACATAATCTATGCGATGAATGCATAAAACCGAACCTAATTTTATGTGATTTTTTTGTGATTATTCATTTAAATAAATACATTGTTATCCTAACGCGGCTTCGACTTTGCGTCATAGAAGTTGGTCCGCTTTTTATACTTAGATATATCTATGCCTATTATTAACATAACAATTTCAAATTTGCATTTTATGTTTCAATTACATAGAAGATTCTCTATTATTTCTTATACTCTCTTATGCATTCAAAGTTCAAACATATAAATAACTATTGTGATGTTAAAAATAAGAATACCTACCTAAGTGCAAAAAAGTCATTTCGTCCAATTGTGTTGTTAATCACTTACCTACCTATATGGGATTTAAAATTACTCCCAATTAATTTATTTGGTTTCCTATAAAACCGTTTTGCTTGTTGTGTTATTACGGAATGAATTGTATAATAGAATTTTTTACGCGTGTTAAACCAATACAATCAACATACTATCGAAAGATACATCGGAGTCCATCACTCAATTTTTGATCAAGGTATCAAAAAATTCATCTTAATGTATAAAGGACAGTAGTCGCGCGATTCTCAGGAGGATCTTTAGTTACACGAAAATGATTCAAACCGTTGAGACACAACCGCGCGGGACCCGCGTGATTATCGCCGTGTCTGAACGAAGCCTAAACCCTTTACACAGGCAGAAAAATTGAAATTTCAAACAATCCCTTGGCGTTAGTAATAAATAAACTAATTAAACTTCAGCGCATTTTCCATGAATTGATCTGTACTTCCCAAAAGACCATAGGTATGTCCGCTATGTTTTTCTTTACTAGAGGCATATATGGTAAAAATTTCAAAGGAATATCTCCATAAATAAAAAAGTTGACGTTGCGCAGTTCGCACATGAGCACATTTAATTTATGCTATGGGATCTATGGTTAAAATAAGGAAGTTGGGACTGACTGCGCATCTAATGTTTGCAATATCAGATATGTATGCCTTTAACAGAAGCATCTGTGAATTCTGTGATTAAAATTTCAAAAAGATATTTAAAACAGTTGATATTGCGCATCCTGCGCATGCGCATATTAATCTGATGTTTACAATATGAAATCCGTTTGCTTTTACTAAATGCATCTTTGATTAAAATTTCAAAGAAATACATCCATAAATAAGAAAGTTGGCATTGCACAGTCTCTGCATACGCACATCAGATTTTCTATATGCGATATGCTTGCATTTACTATAAGTATCTGTGGTTAAAATTTCAACAAAATACATATACCTATTAATAAATAAGAAAGTTCACATTGCGCAGCCTGCGCATGCGCAGTTTAATCGTCAAGATTTTCCTTGGCTCAGGTGCCAGAGATATATACTACCGAATACAAAAAGAACGAACTTAATATCTTAAAAACTGTAGAAGTAGTTAAGGCCTTGGACAGACGGACGGAGAAAGTGGCTGCAATAGCGCACCCAACTTCGTTGGAAAATGCGCTAAAAATGGCACAAGCTAATATTAGACAAATAACAACGGAAATGAGCAAAGTCAGTATCAAAGTTATCTTAAATGAAAAATAGGGAGAGATCAGAAGAAACATTAGTATGGGATAGAAGGCATTTCTTTAAACAGTCTACCAATTTTGAAATAAAATCTTTATTAACTAGTTAAAAATAAAAAAATAAATAAATAGCAAAGGGATCATTTTTCCTGCATGGTGGGGATGATATGATCCCGTTTACAAACAGCTATGATACTGACAGTTAAAACTTAATCTTTCTCTGGAATCTGGGTTTTGTTAAAGAAACTTCGGAGCAATATTCACAAATGAATTCATCTTCGTCTTCCTCAACTCCCGCGCACAATTCGTGAGGGCTTCCAAAACACTTTCTGCACTGAATTCAGCCGTCAATTGAGGTAACGTATTCCTCAGCAGTAGAAACAGGTTGCGTTTTGATCGTTTTCTTCGAAATCCGAATAGTTGGAAAGATTTTCTTGTTTATTTGCTTGTGGTTTTGGTATGTCCGAGTGTCTTCTTACGATTTCCATTTTTCGTTTTAGTTGTTATTCCTTTTGCTTCTTTTTTGTTGACATCTTCTTCAAGCGCAGTTTTGTAGGGCGTGCTGGCTAGAACTGCTGATTCATTCTAGATGATCATCCAAAGTGTACCGTGTAAATCCGTCTGTAGAAAGCAGGACGATTAAAACCAGCGTGGGATCGGAAACAGTCCATGTGGCCGCTAGTCCTCTGGTCGCTAGTCATGGACGGACTGGTAAACCTCCTAGCGCTAGCCGTTCTAGGCATTAATTAACTGCATAGCGTATACAGACCTAAACATGAAGTCACTCTGTGGGACCTAATGCAGTATACCCTTGCTGCAGTGCAGGAATTGTGTCTCGCAATGTAATTAGGCCTATCTTGACCTTCGGTGGTATGATGGTCCAAAGTAGTAGCAAGGAAGTCAGAGAGACAGAGATCGCGTGACGTGGGTGAGGTTGTAACAGCACCTTCGCAGATCAAGGAGTTGTAGCCGAAGACTATCCTCAGATTTTTTTAACAAACCGCCTCTCTCGGAATAAGACACTGGGCCATCCAACCCAAGGAGGAAAAAAATGACAGATTCGTGGTGGTGGTGGTGACGCTTGGGGACGACACCTATCAATTTTCAGATCAGTAGGCCGTATCCTTCTGCCCATACTTTCTTATTTATGGACCGATGTTACTGAAATTTTCACAGTAACTAAATGCAAACCGATCCATTAAATTAATGCAAAAAGAGGCATGCGCAGAAGTTACTTTCTTATTTGTTATCCGATCCTACTGATATTTTAACAGTAGCAGATTTTAATACAGACAAATCAATCGATTATATTAAACATGTGAAAAACTCCCGACGCGTTAATGCGCAGAGGAAATTTTTTTTTCTGGACCAATCTCATCGAAATTTTAACACAAACTCCTGCTAATGATAACAAATCAACTGATTATGTTAAACATGTCAAAAGATGCTTTCGCGCATGTGCTTCTTATTCTTGAACTCATTTTAGATTCGATTTCGATTCCGATTCCGATTCCGATTTTTTCGATTTCGATTTAGATTTCGATTTCGATTTCGATTTCGATTTCGATTTCGATTTCGATTTCGATTTCGATTTCGATTTCGATTTCGATTCCGATTTCGATTTCGATTTCGATTTCGATTTCGATTTCGATTTCGATTTCGATTTCGATTTCGATTTCGATTTCGATTTCGATTTCGATTTCGATTTCGATTTCGATTTCGGTTTCGATTTCGATTTCGATTTTCTTGGACTTATTTTTAGACTCATTTTTGTGAAATTTAACGGCATGTGCTTCGTATAAACACAAATTGAACATCCATGTCAAAATTTGCTAGATCAATTCTTCGCTCCATAAAAGGCCAAGCGGTGCACGAGAAGTAAATACCATAAAAGGAAAGCAAAGATCCGGACTCAAATGAAATATCGGTTCCGGGTGTGTTTATATTTAAGCGAATATATTTATAACGGTTCCGGTCCGGTTTCAGTTCTAATAAAAACGGTTCGGTTCTGCGCATTTTTGCGGTTCAGACGGTTTTTTTCGGTTCTAGTCTTTTAGACAGTATAACATTCAAAAAATTCAGTATAACAACGTAATTTGTTAATTAACACGTGTGAAAAAGAGGTCATGAACCATTCTAAAATGAAAAACTAGACACTAAAATAACAAATTCCGATTAAATAAACCACTATTGCAATATTTTTGAAAGCAGTAAAACAGAGTCAATCGATAGTGCTCCTTAGATTAGAATGCATACTAAATAAACCACTCAATAACTAGGAAGTACTAACAAAGAATTAGGTAATTATTCATACCAGTTCGGTTATGCAAGCAGTGAAGTACCAGTAGTTAACACCGGTCCAGTCGTTAGTGCGTTGATGAAATAATGAAATTCAGTACCTATTGCACATAGGAAATCATTGTGGAAAGGAGAAGTGGCGCTGTAAAGGAAGAATTACAGTGACTCTCTAAAAACAGTGTGAAATATGCTCCACGCCCGCCATGTTTCTTTTCCAAATTTGGCATCATTGGTTTAGCCGAACTGGTAGATTGTTAGAATATTATTGCCACAAGTTGAATTCATCACCTTGGTTTGCAGATTGTTTTCTACCGATCCGCTATATATTTGGTTAAAATATGACGGATCTTCCAATTACCAATAGAAAATAGCATCATTGCATTTCCATACTTCCTGCATACAGAGTCACTGTACTAAAAACCTATGTTTCTCATAAATCGGCACAATGCTTACTCTAGCAAACAGAAAAACACTACCAAAAATTTCCTTTCTTTCTATTAAGGATTGACGAGGCTCTTATAAACGTAAACTTTTAGTGAATGAGGGTTTGAAGAACAGGCTTACGTAAAAATGAGTTCTCGTACGAATAATGATGTGGAAACTGGTAACTTAAGGCTATTCATAATAATATGTTAGGTACCTACTATTCATTTCAGAAAGCAATATAGCGAATAGTCTTCTGCTGTTTCGACGATTTTTGTACGGCACTGAGGGTCCGTGGTTCGAATTACTACCATGGGTTTCCTTTTTTTACTCATCTACGTAATCTTGAAAGCAGGAGGATTTTAATAAAAGGTTAATGTAATCGTACAAAGGTTCGCCACAAGGCTCCATGCTTGAATTTATTCTTTACAACAATACATGGGAAAAGATCGCTGAATGTTGTAACTTTTTTTTAACAATGATATATCCTTCTATCACATAGATAGGAAGGCAAATAGTTTATATTTCACTGCCTCGTATTATATGTATCTAAGACACTCAAAACATAGTGATTACAGGAACACTTTAATGGCATATACATTTCAAAAAAATTTGCCTCAGGAAACATAGAAAATTTATGAGAGATCATAAATAACACTTTATAATTACAGGTATTAAAAGAACTTCCGCGGCAAATGTAACTGTAAAATTTGAATTATTTTCATCCAAAAAACTAGTTCACTTTTAAATCCCCTCAAATTCGATATCTGAATAGGGGCCTAATTGAATTCACTAACTGGTGCATTGTAAAAAATAAGGATGTGTATAAGCAATATCTCTTGTAGTGGAAGTGGGGATTATTACGTTCCCTCGAATCCGCATAATAAATCAGAAGGACGATGCAAATTTAAGTCATTCTTTGCAAAATATTGATTCCAGGCTAATGCGATGTAACATTTTATAAAAGGCCAGAGAGCGTGCAAAGTTAAGTGATGCTGTATACACATGTTTTGTACGCGGTTTTTTTTGTTGGAAGACAGCTGCAACATTTCTAAGACGTTTCCCATCCGATTGTCACAGAGACGGTCTCGGACCGTAGTGTTGCCATAAACTGAATTCAAAATTGAATCGGGTTGACCGAATACGGCACTGGAGTTCGTTGGATCGAACACGAGACCTTTCACAACTGAACAAAATTGTATAGAATATAAGAAAGGAGGTAACATGAATCTTCCTTTTGTTAAATATGTGGACACCTTGTTGGTACAAACCATACACATTTGATTAATATGTTTTTCTTTCCGCCTCTCACCTATTCTTTCCTAACGCAACGAATAAATGTCCGAAAAACGCAAGTAATGCCTTACACGAAAAAGGTTGCGTGGTTGTAATACATTTCGAATGATTCAAATCTGGTGACAAAATAATACGAGTTGAGGAATGTTTTCGAATTCTTCCAATTAATTCGGGTTATTAACATAAGTTTTCTCCGTTAATATAAAATGAAGGAGGATCCTTAAGCCGGTAGGGCTGTACGTGAATAAAGGTAATAACATTTAAGAGTTAAAAGAATTTAAATCGCGCGCGGTAGGTCTGTATGAATAGCTGTGCAAATACATATGTTTCCGGAGATATGTGGATTTAAATACAAATGGTGGTTTAATCCGTAAAATGTTTGAATATATCAGCTTTTAGTTTGTTAATTAATGCGGGGTCGCGTTTCTCTGATAAGCGTAGTTTATAGCTACCAGTGGTTGTTAGTTATCCTGTCTAACTTCGGATTATTATTTTCGAATGAAAAGGATTTAGCTCGTTTATTATAAATGATAGCTTTCTTTGTTGCCTTTCATGACGCTTCTACCACAATTACTAAATGGATTTTAATTATTTCTTTGAAATGTGCTATTCACTTGCAGTTGTTCAAATACTAGGTATATTCCGATCACCAAAGACCAAATACGAATGAGGACAACAAAACATTTTGGAATTCAAAAAAAAGGAAAACAAAATACTAATTGTAACCAAATTGTTGAATTTTTTTAAGCAATTGTCAAAAATGAAACTGCCGTATTACATATTATCCTCCGTTAATCTATATGGAGGACCAAATCTCCACATTGGAAAGTCGTAGGAAACTTGAATCAAATAGTGCTCCATTAGTGCAGGAAAAAAATAACTTTGCCAAACAATTTCAAGACCAAATTTGTAAACGATTTTAATTTATAAACCAATATTGTCGAGGAAACGACATAACGCATTGGGAAGCGATTCTTTAATTCTCTCCTAAAGTAAATTTTCTGCTCCTCCTATTTTCCGGTGCTGGTAAGCTGTCGACTTGATTTGAATAAATAATATTTAAACCTCTTCATTCATACTAAGGCCAAATAACGTAATCTAAGAAGAAATTCCCCACAGTATTTGCCGTTAATTTGTTATGGTATGTAGATGACAACCTCACATCCAATTTAATGAAGAAGCAGTATAGGGAAACTTCTTCGTAAACGTAAAACAGGTTTCTGCTTAACTCTGTTATTGCACTACAACTGACTTCTTCGTTTACTTCACAATTAAACAAGACTGGCTGTCTCTTCTAAAGCCTCGATAACAATAAAACTGACTGTTTTGCAAACAAATATGTTCAAATGCGTCTACGTTAGAAGGTCCAAAAAACTCAGTTCACGTGTTCCACCAAAAAAAGGGCCACGATTAACGTCCGGTTCGATTATTTAAAACCTTCTTTCCCTTTCCATTTACTTCAATCTTCCTTCCTGTTCCAAATAATGCGCCATAATAGAGTAATTTGATAGAATTCTGAAGGTTTGAATGATATTTATACAGGGTGGTGACTTGCGTAACGCATCATAGGGATTTCAATGTAAAATTCATAACATGCGATTATTGGCTCCCCAAATTATTTTAGAGCAAAAATGTATTAAGTTTTTTGTAGAAAAAAATTTTTACGTCAATCAACCGTATTAGTTTTCAATTTTTTGCATAATAAAGACGGAAAATTGGAAAAATAAAACCCGCATCTTTTTCAATAATCTGCGATGCCATGGAATTTTCTAAAACAAAAAGATATCCACTTATCAATTAGCAGCAGTTCGAAATGGATTTTATGATCGACTTGGTTACTGTATTGCAGTTAATGGTGACTTATTCGAACATTTATTGTAAATTGTTATATTAGGAAACCGTTTTTAGTAATTTGGTCTTTCTTTCTGTTGAATTCGCTGTTCTAAATATAATACTTTTTGATAGTTTTTGTTTTATAGCAGACATTCCATGGCATGACGGATATTGGCGTAGTTTTTGTATTATAAAATTCCATGGCATCACAGATTATTGAAAAAGATGGGGTCTTATTTTTCCAATTTTCCGTCTTTATTATGCAAAAAATTGAAAACTTATACAGTTGATTGACGTAAAAAAATTTTTTCTACAAAAAACCTTAATACATTTTTGCTCTAAAGGAATTTGGGGAGCCAATAATGGCATGTTATGAATTTTACATTGAAATCCCTATGATGCGTGACGCAAGTCACCACCCTGTATACGGCCCTAACATAAAATCCTCTAGCTGTAGGAAAAAACACATGCACAACAATAGTTACAATCAAAAACAATCAACATGACTCCAAAAGAAATTGCCGACTGCAGCAGAGGGAGATAAGATGGACAGAAGAGCATAAGTGAAATCTTGTTAGTATGTTTTATTCAGGATCATTAACGATTAAGGAAACTTTAACAATTTTGTCAGCGAAATGACGAAAATTTCGAAAAAGTGGTGAGATTGAAAGGGGCGGGGGGGTGGAAGAAAAATGATGGTGGTGGTATGGAAGAATAGAAGAAGTAATGTGGGACAAATGCGCAAATAAAATAACCAAGGGAAAAGGTGGTGGTTGTGATGAAGCATGTGTGGGAAATAGGAGAGAGGGGTTTCAAGAACAATTTCATAACAAGAAAATACCTGCTCGATGCAATGCTGAGAGGGGTGCGTGTGTACCAAGCGGAGATATGGTGGTGGGAGAAATGAGATGAACTGGAAGGAATACAAAGAAGGACCTATTATAAATGTGTATTAGGACTAAACGGAGAGGAAATGAGTAGGAAAAGGATGGAGAGTACACTGACAAAAAGGACCTGAATGACAAATACAACACCATGAGGGTGAAGAAGAAAAAAATTGCATGAATGTGGAGAGCAAGAAGAGAATATAGAAACATATGGAATTGCAAGGAGGTGGAAAGGACAGGGAGAAGCAGGTGTGAGATGGTAAAGTTGGGAAAAGTTTAATAAAGATTGATTGGTTGATTGAATAAATAAATGGTTCAATTTGTTTTGCAAGATATAAGGTATGTTCAAGGATTCATAGATAGACGTATCGTTCATCTGTAATTGTAGTTCATTTTTAATGTCACTTTTTAACACGAACCGTCAAATTAATAATAATAGACGTGAGCTAAAAGTCATATTGCGGAGTCTGCGCATGCGCACATTAATCATCAAGATTTTTCTTGTGCCAGAGCTATAAGCTACCAAAAAGAACCAACTAAATATATTGAAAACTGTAGGACGAACGGACGGACGGACAGGCGAACTCGTTGGAAAATGCGCTAAAAATGTATTATGGAAACTACCTCGGCTGCAGCTATCGTAAATGAGAGCCTAAAGCAGGCCTTCCACGTGCATTCATTTCATCGAACTTGGAGTGTACACTCCTGCAAACAGACCAAGTTCGAACGTGGAAGGGGTCATCGCGCAAAGTTTGCATCGTTCTTGGCGCGGAGCGAAGTTTTGCCAATCCTAAATTCTTGGCGTGGAGCGATGCTGGGCACGCACTTGGATGTGGTGGTCGCTCCTGGAGTTAAGACATAAGTGAGATACATTTACGCATTGTAGTATATGAGGAACCGAAAAGGCATATCGTTGTTTTCGCGGGCACAATCGTACCTGTATTTTTCGCCAAGTTTGTACGAACCATGTGCGAACGTGGAAGTGGTGTTTCAACATTCTGTTCCAAGTTCGAAGATATGGCGTTAATTCAAAGTTCGATTAAATGAATGCACGTGGAAGGCCTGCTTTAGTAACTGTTCTTTATTCGTTGTTTCAAAACATACGGGACAATTTACATTTAGCGGAAATTTTCATATGCCGAGCGAAGATATTCTACTGCCAACGTGTTGAGATTTAGGACCGGCTTAGTTTGACGTTGTGTTAATCAGATTTTATTTATTATTTCTTTTAGTACTAAATCAAAACATGATTATTTATGAGACAAGACACTTGATATAAATTCTTCAAGCATTTGTGATTAATCGAATGGAACAAATTGGGATGAGATATATTATGTATTCCCAAATCATTTTAGAGCAAACTTTTTTTTCTTGTAGATACAATTTTTAGAACCGTGCGTAATGTAATTGTTGGTTAGAACTACTTAGTCATTGGCACTTGATGATCAGTGAAGCACCATTCCGAGCGTAAAGCCATTTCACCATTTCCATCAACTGTAGGTTAATGGTTTTTCATTCAAATAACGAATTCGCTGATACAAACATGTAAGAATAAAATGGCGTTGCAATTTCTTAAAATGATATGACATTATGGGTGAGGGGTTTAGTTTTCCACTGTTTTGAATAGCACTGAAATATTGAAAAAAAAAACATTTCATCTGATTTTATGAAATTAAGTATGCATGTTGCATGAAACATTTAGATCTGTTCTAATCTAAAAAGATATTTAAGTTTCTCACTAACTGATACAGTGTAAATGTCTCGTTATAGAATTCTGTGCTCCCAAGAATAGATGTTGGCTGGTTAAGTACGAGTACCTACATTACATTTAATGGCCAGTTTTGAGTTTTAGTAGAATAATATTAGGTTGTTGCCTGGAATTATAAGCTTTAAATTGTGGTTAACTTTTATACTACATACCTATATCGTGACAAAACGAAAATGAGTTCCTATAAATTGAATTTCTATACATAATAATCGTTCCGAAGAACCACACCAACGGGCACGTCACACAGTGAACCATCAGAAAATTAGCATCATCACTAACGATGTTATCTTCCTGGATCATTTGCAGATCCATTTATCAAACTGTTACATTCACGACCTGCTATTGCATGGACGTGGAGTGGATTTAATTGAGCACATGAGAATCAACAAACACTCATTCATCCCCGATAAATTTCCGAAAGAACTAACATTTAAAAAATTGGTTTGCCAACAAAACCATTGATTATCTAATCATACTGGCATTGTAAGATAAATCAACCTAATGATCTACATTTACTCAAAATTAAATAATTCCAGGTCAAGTCCTTTGAAATCATTCGTGTATTGAAAAGAAAAGGTAACCACAAGACGACGCCGGGCTGTCCCAAGGACCACTAAATTGACAATCACTGGAAATAGTAGGAAATATCTGAGAAATGGTCAACAAAAGGGCGGTTGCGGTATCTCAAAGAGTTTTAATATATCTCGATGTTTTGACTCGACCTCACCTGTATTATGTAAATACCTCCATTAGGCGCGTTAAAATGGAAGAACGTTTAGTAAATTTTAAATAATTTCTACCTTAATAGAGAGTGATTTAGGGGATGTTGTGTAAAATTAGACACCCTGTTGTGTCGAGCTGTGTGGTATTCTGTATCGCTTTCAGATCAACACTGTCAGCACTGAAATAAATGTCTTTCTGGTATTTTCCCTTTATCTTTGTCGGTATGCGAAAGGAGAAAGAAACTCTTACAATTGATATTAAAACGCCATATTTAGAAAGTAGTAATTGAGCTTTGAACCGACTGATATAAAACGTGGACCGTTCTCTGATAGAAATGGGACCAGCGCTGCCACTTTTATATCTCTTAAATTTGGTGTTTTTGTTTATCGCCGGTTTGATCAGTAAAGGAAGCTTAAAAGTAGCAATAAATTGAGTGTTTTAGGTAACGTGATACCTCGCGACATAAAAATACTGTTGACAACAAAAGAAGTAAGTGGTTTATCTCGGGCCATTTGTTTCTACGCCTTTTCCATAAATTAGATATTAGAAGACATTCGTTTGTTTCCGTTTAACATAGAAATGGCAAGTGACGGAAAATAAAATTGTAAAAGTACGAACAACGTTATCGGCGAATTTTGTTGTATAGAACTAGCGTGAGTACGCAACCCATACATACGTAGGAAAACAACATTATAAGTGATTTAAATTCTGAACACGAAACAAGTAAATTAATCAATGTTTAACTCCGCTTCGTGAAACAAATATTAGAACAATTTCAAATAAATACGTAAATAATCGACGCAGCACGTTACCCTGTATTTGTTTTACTAATTACAGTATAACGCCACTTGTATAAATGGCATAAATTATTCATTAGATGTCATAAATTTAGTATACGTAACTTTTCACTGGATTCTAGACGTAATAGTAGCGATACAAACATAATAAAGTATACAAATTTCTTCCAAAAACGTATTGTTTGATCAATTTTGACATATTACTTTATTTGATATACGATTGCATTACCTGTATTGTTTAGTACCAATATGAGATGTGAAATTATGAAATAAACTCGGAGATACCTCCAGGATCAAACTTTGGACCGGTTTTTTACATTCTCACATCATCCGAGTAGAATTTAAAAAAATAGTTCGATCGCCACTGTTGTAAAGGCGCTAGTCACCTAAAATTCTCAGTTTTTAATTTTTCTCACAGCAATGTTTACATAACACATAGTCAGTGGTTATTGAATACGCTCTTCCGCATTTTGCAAAGATTGTTCCTGGCTGCCTCAAGATGCCGTAACCTTACAGGGGGATGCGAACTTGCGCTATCTGGGGATGTTCAAAGATATTTGAACATGAAAATGAATCCAAATCTAGTTTTCGGAAAATAAAAAGAATGTTCACTGCGGTTCTTAAATAGACGCTCAAAACAAAGACTTCACTCTAACCTTAAACATCGATTTGATCATGTATGACCACGTTTACGCGAGACGAGCACATATTCGAATATACTTAGCGATCACCGCAACGAAATGCGTATAACTTTCCCTGAAAAATCCTATATGCTAAGCCTTTGATAAGGTTTGGATCGAAGGTCTGAAGAAAAAGATCCTGGATCTGAGCATTCCTAGCTACCTGCAAACAATAATCTTCTCCTTCCTTGAACATCGAACATTTGCAGTTAAAGTAAATTCTTACACATCACAAATCAAAGCAATCCACGCAGGCGTTCCACAAGGAAGCATCTTGGGGCCACTTCTCTTTAATATCTTTACAGCAGACATACCAACAGTAACAGCATCCCTAGCCATATTTGCCGACGATACTGCCATCATTACACAGAGACCAATATTGGAAGAAGCAGTTCACGAATTACAGGATGCCGTAAACAAAATTATTAAGTGGTACAACAACTGGAACATCAGAATCAACCCAGCAAAATGTCAAGGTAAGATATTCGCTCTGAGAAGAATTATTGACCCACCCAACATCGAAATAAGCGGAGTTATCATACCATGGAACCCAAAGGACAGTGCAGTCAGTCAGTCAGTGCAGATACACGTCTCACCTGGAGTTACCATATAAACCAAAAACTCTCCCAAGGCAACAATCGACTAACACAGCTTTATCCGTTAATAAATCGAAAGTCCTCACTCAAACCCGAATGCACTACGTTGCTATTCAAGACCTTATTACGACCATTAATACTCTACGCCAGTCCGATTTGGCTCAACACCTCCAAAACCAACATTCAGAAATTGCAGCGATTTCAAAACAAAATCCTTAGAACTGCTGTAAACGCCCCTTGGTACATTCGCAACAATCAGCTCCACTACGAAGTAGGCGTTTCGTCTATTCAAGACTTCACGTTAAAATGTGCAAAGAAGTTGCAAGTGCGTGCGACGGTGCATTGTTTTTCAATCTTTGCCAAAAAAACTTATTCATTAGATTAAAACGAAAAATGCCGCAAGATCTTATAGCCTCCGAAAACGATAGTGATTAAGCCAATCCTTTAAATGTTATACATTCAATTTTTATAAATTCGCATGATCCGTCAGAGACATTAGAATAAGTCTTGTCATTATTTTCGTCATTTTCTGTCGTTACTGTCATAAATGTCATGTATAACAATTGTATGTTGATCTGACAATACACGATTTAATTAAAAAAAAAAACTGTTCGACGATTTCGTTCTTCAATGCATCCAAAATGTACGAAACATTTCTGTTGTGAGGTCATGAATTAGTGCAGTTGTATATTTTCGAATTTTCGAAAAAAATTTAGATTTTTTGCATCACCGCTTCACGTCTTGGAGTAGGAATTTTATTAAAATTTTCATAGCATCATAAAAAGCATGCCCAAAACTGGTCCAAATTTGACTATTTCCATTCTTCTATGTTGTGGTTACTGAGGAAAGAGGAAAAAAATTATTAATTGATCGAAGGCAATTCTTTACTCATCTGAGCTTGTAGCACGGTCGATAACCAACAACAAATTCAATTGAGGATTTCGGAAATTGAAGATAAAATTTAAGACCGACTTACTGATGTGAACAAAATGTCTCGGTCATGTAGTATCTGAAAATGGAGTTGCAGTGGATGAAAACAAGATCTGTGCAGTTCGAGATTGGCCCAAACCACTCTCCAACAGTCTCCAACTTGTTTTTTGTACCTTTGCGACGTACATGGTCATATTAGTAATAAAACATGCTGCTACCTTTTTTACGGGCCATATAAAAAATAAAGTAGATGATGATTTCTCCGAAACGAAACGTTGTATTGAAAATCTCTCAACTCCATCTTGTAGAGCTCAAATAGTGGCAATGAGAAGGTGTTTTTTTAAATTTTTGTTGCAGCTGTTCAAACAACGGCAGAAAAAAATAAATACGAAATCAGCAAATTTCGGTTTTTCGGGCATATCTTCGAAAGAAATGGGAATTTTCTGGTTTTCTTTAAAGCATGATAATAAAGACTTGGAACCTATGTAAGAAAACGGGAAAACGGATACAGTTTCTTATAATAAAAAATATGTTTTCTTGTAATAAACAGAGATAAAAAATTTGCTGTGGCTAGAACAGATAGGTATACCACCTACGCATACGCGTTCTGTCTAAAAGCTTTTCAGCTCTTCCTTTATGTCTAAGAATATGTGTAGGTGTACTTACCAAAGTTGATTCCAATCGGTTCAGCCGTGTAGCCGGAAATGATCGGATCGACAGACCGACATCGAGATTTTGTTTGAATCGGGTTCCTAGTGCTTCAAAACGTGTATTTTTGCGTCAAAAAAGTGGAGGGTCATTTTTTTTCCCCCAATGCTATACCTCTCTTACTACCCTGCGGCCTGCGGGTGGTAAAAATCAGTTCAATAACGTTCAATTACCTTAGAAAAAATATGAAACTGTACAACATTTCCAAATTAAAGACTCACAAGGTGCAGATGGTATACCAACTGTTTTCATAGAAGAATTATCCCCATATCGCCTCAAACCTATGAACCATATTAGAAAGTACCTACCTTTACGGGCATAGTAAAAAAAACAATTTATACAAAATTATTATTATTACTTAAAAATAAGAATGCTTCGGTTCTTCAAGGGAAACACTAACACAGCGAAGAACCACTACACCATACTGGGACAAATTCTTGCACAAACTCAAATAATAGGTATGGCAGTTCGTTACAGTGGTATGCTGGTCCTTCCCTGTTTTTCCGATATTATTGCTATTATTTCAATACCTTATGATGCGTTTGGGGGCTGGTATAAGTAAAATCTCATAATGAAACGCTTGAAATAAACACATCAGAGCTTTGACCGTAGGTGTAAGTTTACACGAAACCTACATATCCTAAAGAACAAGCTGGATTTCGACCTGGACGAAATTGTTGTTACGAAGTCCTAGCAGTAACAAGTCACATCTAAGCAGGTTTTCAGAAAAAATTAAAAACAGGTGCTGCTTTTATTGATTTCACTGCCGCTTGTGATACAGTTTGGAAAGATACTTAAACTTTACAAATTAATGCCATGTAAGAGGATAATATGTAGTTCTCATTCAGAATGTGCTATCCAATCGTAAATTTAAAGTTTTTATTCGTAACAGAAGTAGCAGCTTTAAATGTCTAAACAATGGGTTACCACAAGGCTCAGTACTTGCACCATTATACTTTTCAATGTTTATATCTCTGATTTACCAAGCACTTCTTGTCGAAAGTTTACGTATGCAGATGATTTAGCCCTTACATATCAACACCATGATTTCGACATGAAGATATCAACATTATGATTGAATATTTTAAAAAATAGCGCCAACAAAAGCGAAGTATCTTGTTTCCATCTTTGTAATAAGGAAAAGGATAAAATTACTTTTGATCATGATGAATTCCGAACTCTTAAGACATAACTATAATCCTGTTTACTTAGGAATTTCTTTCGATACATCTTTACCTTATAAGATTCGCATTGAAAAAATGCGCAAAGGAATGATATACTCCAAAAACTTGTCGGCTCTGATTGGGGTACAAATGCTAATACTCTTCGTATTTCTAGTACTGTCTTTGGTATTTTCCGCCGCTGAATATTGTTGTCCGGTTTGGATGAATAGTAGTCACTTAAAAAAATTGATGTTGAACTATCAACTAAATAATAATAATACCATGAGGATCATATCAGGAACATTAAAATCTACACCAACTCCTATAGTTGTCCGTACTATCTAATATAACTCCACCAAGAAAAAGAAGACAATAAATGGCAGCAAAACGGGAACGTACTAAATATTCGAACAAAGGACAAATTTCCAAGATTTTCAAAATCCTCCAAACTTATTACTAAATACGAGATTTCCGTTTTGGAATCAACAATGTTTGAGGCAGAATTTTGATAGCACAGACGAACGAAGAGAAGAATGGTTAACCGGCGTTAAGATTTTCAATAAAGATCTTGTTAAAGACCCAACAGAAAAGGTTTCTGGTTTTCATTTATCTAGATCCATTTGGAGCAAACTAAATCGCTTAAAATCTGGACATGGTCGCTGTAACGCAACGTTGTTTAAATGGAAATCCATAGAATAACCAAATTGTCCTCATTGCATTGTTACCCCCGACACAATTAATCATGTAATAGGTACATGAATGTCCTCAAACTAAGTTTAATGGTGGCTATGGGGAGATTAATGCATTGACAACTGCAGCAATGGAGTAACCAGTTTGATAATTTTGTTACATTCTTTATAAGGATACCCAGATTAGCTTTAAGAATCATATGACCATGAAAAATAGTAAATACGTACCTACACTGATTGTAATTATGTCATTCGAATATAAATACCTACATATCGACGTTTTATTTAGCTCGGTATCGTCACCAAGCAGTGCACTAGCCTTTGTCCTCGAAAAGTTTGACTTTTTTATTGGTAATCCGAAATTATGACTCCTTGAATCGGCAAACGATATATTTTGGCATCAAGTCAAATCGAATTTGCCTATTGCATTTCTAAAATAAGTATATGGACTCATGCAAGTAATCGCAACTACTAACGCAACCTTGCATTTACATATTACAAACGTTATACTTTGTTGGACAAATCAATTTCACAATTACGACCCCAGTCACGGTAAGAACCTTCAATTTAAAATGCACGGATTACTTACTTTATCGACGCAGTTATAGAGTAATGGTAAAGAATTAGTAATTACATGTACGTTTAGCTAAACGTTAAAAGTAGAAGTCGAGGGTTCGATTTCTACTTTGTATAACTTTTTATACCTGACTTACAATACAATGATATATGTTTACACCGCACACCTAACAATTACTTAACCTTGTTTACCACAAACTGTCAAAGCGGACTAATCTTCTTACCATTCACATGCGTTAAAAAGAAGTGCCGCTACACTTTTGTACCTTTATTTGAAATAGTGGCAGTATTCTTTGCAGGAATTTTGTATAGAAAGACTGAAAGCATTTGCTGGTAAAGTGATACCACCCAAAACTAACTTTGCGGAGCGAAAAAGGCGGTATGTTTGTCGGTAAAATCACAACTGAAAGTAAATGCGTGTTACCTGTAGAGAAACTTTTCTTTTATTTTCGAAAGTATGTTGTGACTTGGGGTTGTTTAATTTATTTTGTTCTCGATCACAAGCGCCGTAATGGAATCATTAGTTAATAAAACACCGCTTATATCTAATTCAAGATGGAATCTCAAGGAAGGCATAAATTTTCTCGAAATCTAAAAAACATTAAAAACCATCCCTAATTTAGATTCGACCTTATTTCAAGACCGCCCCTACATTCTATATTACTACCTCCTGCCACTGTACACTCTAGTTAAGGTGCACGGTTTCTATTAGTTCGTGTAGGTAGTTTTCGAACTTTTTTATCGAATGTACTTAATAGATGTTGGGCCATTTTCATGACTATGTAATTATTCGTAATGTTTAGAACACATTCTGACAGCGAAAGTCAAAATAAGACAAAGAACTTAGATAGGGAGCACCTGGAGTTTGAAGGTACACAAATTATAAAAAGATCTTTATTGCCTACCCGGATAGTTTCTGGCGGGCGACTTCGTTAAATTTGAATGTCCACATTTGTTTAAGATTTACTTGAATTTTTTATCAGAAAATTTGTAAATTGAGGCGAGCAGGTGTGCGTTTTAAAATACTTATACCTCTAGCGTAATTAGATGAAAAGGTTTTTTTTTCTAATAATAATAGATCTTGATAGTCAAATTTTGAGGGCAAACAACATATACGAAAATTAATTGTATGCCATATAAAAACCTAATTTATATGAAATTGATGGAGGTGCATTAATATTCCATTAAAAAATGTCAATTACTGTACTATCAATCTACATACAACTAAAACCTTGTTTTTGTATTATTATAGTATTTTAATTACCCAAAAATGATCTAAATGAATCATGTATTAATAATTGACGATTCTCTTTTGCGTGTAACTGAATATTATATTTTTGCTATTAACAAAGTGCTCTTTGAGGAAATAAAGCTTTAAAAGGCAATTACGCGATATTGTAATGTCAGAACGTTAGTAAAAAATCGCCTAAAAATGGAAGTATTTATCAATGGATCCTCTGTTAGTGATGCCATCTCACATACTAACAGTCCTGAATTGTAGACTCCTGACCTAGTTCCTGACTCTGTGTGTGTTAAACCGCATTTTAGGAAAATAGCGACTGTCACTGCTGTTCTACCCGCTCGGCTTGTTTTTTTGGAAACCCAAATCTTACAGAAAAGGCACAATTTCCAATTGGATAGGTTTAAGAAAATCTAAATTTGTTATTCTGTCAAGTCAAAACAATATTTTCATTTTTGTCGTGTAGTGAAGATTTCTCGCGTTTTCCTTAAAAACCATCATTCACAAACTTACCTTTTATACAGTAAAGAAAATGTAGGTAAATATAGTATAATAATACTAACAATAATAGCTTTTATTGATTTTGAACTAATATAAAATAAATCGCACTTCTCAGTCTTACCTATACTATAGCGATTGGCACGATTTCTCCGAAAACCAGCAAATTTCTTTTGCCCCTTTTATATCTTTCCAATAAGATGGCTTTCGTCCACTAAAACATTGCCTTACACTGGCGATTTGCCACTGTGTCCTTAAAAATCGGCCCTTACGAAAACCTTGACAACTTTTGAAAGAAAATGCTTGCATTAGAAGGGCCTTCAAGCAGGGGAGCCCATACAGAGGTGGCAGGAGGATATCGTTTTTAAAATTTTGCTAGTATAGATTCATCTACAGTATTTTAAGGCAAATGGAAGGACCTAAGCATTTGACAAATTTTAAAATTTGAATGAATTGCATTCTGATGAAATTAGAAGGATCCGAAGAATTAAAAATTCGAAAGATACTTTCCTATGAACCTGAGTAAACGATGGAGCGAACCCGGAGAACCAAAGGAATCTGAAAATCCATTAAAAACCGAAGAACCCTTTGATTTTAAAAAGATGAATCTGAATTCTAAAAAATCTGAAGAAAACGGAGAATAAAATCGAGAAAGAAACAAAAAACTAAGTTTTCAGAAAAAAAATAGAAGGCGTGCGAAGCCATCTAGTCCAAAGAATCCAAATAATCTCACGATTCTAACAATTCGAAGAATCAAAAGGATTACTCTTAATTTTAAGAATATAGATTAAAGTTAATATGCTATATTGTTTGCGTTTTCTTCGCCCGTCCAGATCCACTTTTCCGGTTTTGACTACTCTTAGGGGAATGGTTCTGGAGTGTTTGCAACAGGCCTTTACCTTAAATGTGTCCAGAAAACTTGTTTGGTCTTGAGACGAGTAAAACGTGCATAATTTGGCCCAGTTATTTATTTCTTCATTATGGGATACGATCCTGTCCGACATATCGAATTTGTCGCTCAATTTTTTTCCTTTCAATTATTTTATATATTTTATATCATAATGTCTTTCGGAAACGACACATCGAAGAACAAAGAATTTATGCTTCAGCATGTTGCGTCAAATTCTTGTAATTTGGGGGGAAGGGAGGGGAGAGTGGTTAAAACTTTTCTATTCTTTATAATATGGTACCTATCTAATGAAGGCTTGCAAACAAAGAGATTATTTTTAAAAATACAACATTTTAATTAATTAATTTTAATTTTTAAAACCTTACGTAACTCATATTTAGCGCATTTTTGAAAAAAAGTAGAACGTATATAAGTACATATTCATTTTGGCTGTTCGGTCGGTCGGTCGGTCGGCTGCAAAGGTTTTTAAGTTATAGGTAACTCTCGAAGGAATCATCGTAGAATGCTTCGGTTTGCTTTGTGTCACAATTCTTTGCATGCACATTATATTTTAGCGCTAATAAAACCTCAATCCGTCGCACAAAAACGCGCTTAAGTAGCTCGACGCATCAAGTACTTTCCAACTGGTTTAGGAAGAAGCGCTTCTAAATTAAATTTTCTACTCCACTCTCTATAGGCAGAAAGTAAGGTTTTTAACCGGATCGTATGCCACAAATGTGTTAAAAATTCAAGTTTCTTTAAAATTTTTCGTTAGAAATTTAGAATTTCTGTTTTTTACCATAATCGACGTTAAATAAATCACGCAATTAAAGGAGCTGAGAATTATGACGTTAGATCTGACATCTCTACTAAGTAACCTTTTTAGGATCTCAAACATTAGTAATGGCTAAAAATCGCAATAAAAGGATTTGAGATTGAACTCCTATCGATTTTCAAATCAATCGTGACGTGACATATGGAACATGTTTGTGTGCAGAATCTGTTAATTAGAAAAGTCACTTTATTTACGTTAGGTATATTTCAAAAACCCAAGCATACCAAAAAAAATCGAAAAAATCGGCAATTCCACTGACTAACATTTCGGACGTTGCGATTTGTCGTAAACAACACGTAACGGAAGGTTTCTTCGAAATTGTAACCCCTAACTTACCATGTTTTGTATACGAAATAAATTGAAATCGCGTTTTTTTATTGTATCTTACATTTGGCTATTGCCGCTCTGGGGATTCCAAAGCTACTATGGGCGTTTTATATAAAAATGTATATAGTTTTGATTGTATACGCTACGCACATCTTTTCGTTTTTCGAATTTTGCGGAAATTTACAGAAAAAATCATATTTTCATTAAGACTAAATGTATTGGAACATGGCGTCAGAATGATGAATTGTCAAGTTATGGGGTGGTACATTGTACGTAATACAACAACTGTTTTCCTTTTCACAAAAAGGCGCCAAAGTGAAAGGTAAGAATAATCGAAATGGGCGCAAAATGGATACTTGCCGGTAAAAATATTTCGACTTTTCGTTATTAATTGATGTCCTAAAACGCCGTCTAATTGAGCGATACTTTTTATTCTGATATCAGGTCGCAAGTGTGTAACTATTAATCCGTATGTTAACGGAGATTTTTTCAAAATTTGTTTTATACATTTTGAATTTTGGTTTTTTTACAAAAATCAACCTTAAAACATGTGACTTAAAGTTAAAATATGTATTTCCCTTACGAAATAGACTAAACTGCGGTGCTATTACGAAAGCGCCGTGATTACAAAAACTTTATAAGTAGCTTTGTCGACGAAGAGCTCCATTTATGTTTTGAGTGTTAAATTAACAAATAAGAGACGAATCGAGAGAAGTTTATTGTTTCTGTAGGCTATCGACTTCGACGTCATCATTCATCATCAGGCCGAGCGTCAGGTTTATAAAAATACCAAAAAAAAACGGAAACAATAAACTTTTTTGAGTCTCGATTCTTCTCTTCTTTTAGCTATTTAAAAGATTCACAAATGTGTATAGAGACCTTTACGTTCTTTTTATTACCCCTAGAACTTTCATCCATTATCAGAATTGCGAATAGCCATCTTTTAATTTAACGAGGCAGGATAAATTATGTTCGAATGAACAATAATTAATAAATACTATACTCGTATATTAAATTAATTAAAGAGTCTAGGTACATGTTTAAAATGTAAGAATAATTATACTTTTACTAGTACCTATTGTTTGTTCAATCATACGAAGTCTTACATTTTTCCACACCTATTTAAAAACTGATATTCAAATGTCAGTAAACGGTAGGTAGTTATTTGTGCAATCAGTTGGGAAAAGCACTATTTTTTGTAACGAGCGGATAGTAGTGTTTCCCAACGTGTTTCACAGTTTCACACAATATTTTTTTCTAATTTTGACATTTTAAGTGATACTTTTAATCACCAATTGCGAAATATTTTACTTTTTACAACCAGTTATAAAAAGTGTCACTTTAAATATCAAAATTAGGAAAAATTTCATTTTGGGATCATTTTTAGGTGTAGGTATCCTATAGAAACCATTTTTAGCGCATTTTCCAACGGCGCTATTCACTTTCTGTAACTGTAAAACAATAACAAATTATTAAGATGTTGGCTCAGTAACTATGGAATAGTGAAAAAAATTGTTGGTAAGTAAATAATTGAAGCGAAGTTCTATGAGCTTTAAGCACATAATAAGGAAAAACAGCCAAAAAGTAAAGCGAGTTTATTAAACACATAATGCAGTATGAACGTGCTCAAACTAACGATATGCAATTACGAGCAGAAAATGCATCATTCAAGTTGCTCGTTATTTATTAGTTGTAACTTGTAACCACAGTACACGAATAAGAACATGACACATTATTGCAATATAATTCTTGGCTTGGGCATTATTTTATGTATCTTTATTATAAATTATAGATGCACGTTATGTTAGTATTATCACCAGCAGATGACGCGCCATGAATCATTTTTAATATATTGCCTTAAACTGCATAATTCGTGCGATTTACATAAAATTAACAACATTCTTGACGGAAATTAATATTTAGTTCTCGATTTTCAACTTCCTATATGACACTTTAAAGGAAATTAAGTATTAGCGACTCCACAGGTACCTAACCAGTTTTTCACAGATTTGGGGCTGTAGTCCCATTTCAACGAGCGATCGGGTTCATTAACTAGATCCGTAAGTGTCAAATTGACGTGAATTAAATACTTAATTTTTTTCAGTCATACAAAAGTGGAATGATTTTATCATCAAAAATACCTTCATAAGTTAACAATTTTGACATTAATAAGAAAATGTGTGATGTGTTTTTTTCCCAAGGATAAAAAGTAGGTATATATCTTCTATATAAACATTAAATTACCGCTATTATATGTAAAATGACAGGTTCAATGACAACGTCGTTTATATCCATGTGTTTAATTATCATGTAAGTAGGTAATACAAAGATCTGGCCGTACCAAAAAATTTTATGGGTAATGGGCGCCATTTTTACTTGAATTGTTGCACCTTCGTCGCCTAGACCTAGGATATACTATTCCCCTGAAAGAAATATGCTTTTCTGTCATTCGTTATTTTATACCTAAAGTAATCAATGAATGTGTAAGTTTTGTATTGACTATTGCAATCTATAGCCGGTATTTTAAAAAGAGAAGCTTCATCACGGTAAGAACTTTGGCCGAAGGGTACCCACTCTTTGCTTTGGTTTATTTGCTAATACCTGCACTCTTAACAGTTTTCAACGTTTCACAGGATAAAGAAAATAAAATTTTTCAAACATTATCACTCTATGTCATGCATTAAACTCCGAACAACGCAAGTGCTATTCTAACTATAACTCTAAAAATCAAATTTATCTAGCTTATACCTGTTCCTGATCAAATTTAAGTCATTCATACGTTATAACAAAGTATCAACTACTCCTCGATGTGGAAAATGTTCAGTTTTTATCAACATCAATCGTAAAATGCTATAACAAGGAAGCCTTCAGCTCTTTTCTTGATAAATATCCAGTCAGAATCTGCTTCACGTTCTTGAAACCAAATTTATTTAAAACATAAAGGCTTCTTCACTTCATAGCCTCAATACTGCTTCTTCATTTCTTGAACATCTAATTCCAAAACATTTTTCAAATAATCCTTTCCCCGATGAAAACCAAGTTCTCCTTGGTACAGGTCTGCGTCGTCTTCATCTTTCGAATCATTACCTTTAGGGTTTCTGCGTTAGTTGTGTCAAGTGTATCTTGTGGTTGCTATACTTATTTCAATAATTTTTTAGTTGTGACAAATCGCGATTTCGGAAATAAAAGGCCTCATAAACATTTTTATTTGTTACTCAGTTGTGAACATTGATAAACAAGACAAAACGCAAACGGGCAAACGTCATGTTTAAACGCTACTGACTTGTAAAACTGACAGCTGATCTGTAAAAAGTTAGTAATCTAGTAATTTCATTGGCCAGAATTAATGCGAAGTCTCTGTTACATTTCAAAGTTTTACAATTTGTTTTGAAATAGATTGCCATTTTCAATCGGATGTCCCTGTAAAATATGAAATAACTAGTCATTCTACCTCTATCCGAAAATTCTTCTATAACGCGTCATATTCCACTTGAGCATTTCACGTTCGTATGATGCTAAAACGTGATGGATTGCACACATTGACATTTTATACACAACAGTTTATTTCAATTAGGGGTCGTTAACGAGCATTGTGTTAGTGACTCTAGAACCGTGCAGAAAATATCGTTTCCTAAACCAATTTTATTAATACCTTCTTAGAGGCAGCAACTTATAACGATCCGGGGTTAAATATGTAGCATGAGCAAATCGATTATGCAATTTATCTTCCTGTATTAGCATAACAGGGAATGGAAATTGTATGAAGACAGTCGACACAGAACATCAACTCTATTGACAGTTCAACAAATGGTTGTCTCGCCAATCAGAATAGATCTGATATGAAACATCTGCTTACCTTTGTACTACTATTACGTTACGGTTACGGTTTACAAACTCGGGGGTAATATTGTTATCAATAAATTTGCAAAATGGTCTCATACTATATCTTTATTAGAAATACCGCTACAGCACAATTATTACCGAACGCGCTCGGAAAAAGTCATTAGTCATTATATCTCATTTTTCACTATGGACGTAAAAAACTGGTGGTAAAATTAAGAAGTGGTTATTTTAAGCGAGAAATTGCACGGGCTCGTTAACGTTAACGATTGCCATTAGACGTGGAATACGTTGCCTGCGGTTAATAAGCAGGCGGTACTTCTAAATTAACATACAGACAACCACTCCCTTTTGTCTTTTAATTCAAGTATCATTTGTAATTACTTCGTACATATTTTGACGCAAACACTTTTATTGCCCACACATCGTATACGATCTTCAAAAAACTGCGTTCGTGATAAAATTCAAAGGCCCCAGGTGACATAAGTAAGTCTATAATTACGAACGCCTCTGGTATAAGTAGATACAAATTAATAAATTTTAACACTGAAATGTTTCGCAATTTCCAGATGACAAAATAGCGTGCTTTTTTTTCTTTTTGGGCTTTTTTCATGTACATTAAATCGTGTTTGCCCTTAATTGGGTGAATGTTTTCGTAACATCTATGAAGTAAATGATCTGGATAGTAGCGGCACACCTCTCATTCCATGATACAGAAATTAAAATTTTGTTTTCTTGATTTGATTGACTATGCGCACGCGGCTGGCATTAATTTTCAAAAACCTACAATCAGATAATTATTTTTGTTGTATACTTGATGGAAAGCTTCAGCTTTGCTATGATGACATTGATCAAGTAATGTACCATTTGACTAAGTAGCAACACTTTACTCATTAGCAAGCAACGAACTATAGTTATTTTGAGAAATGTACATTCTTAAATTCTGAAAATGAAGTCCATTTCCATCAGCAGTTGTGGTCACAAAATGGTTCGATGCTGTGCCGGCCATTAAACTTCATGAATCTGTAGGGGACCTTGAAGATCATTGAAAATTACATACAACGATCCGTGTAACTGTTAGCTTCGGGAAGTGCAGTTATAGGGTGATAGTTAATACCAAGCCCCTTATTCTTCAAGTAGGCAATAGTCAAGTAACAGTAACGGTGTATCAAGAAAAATGTACACGCAATCAACATGAAGGCACGATCTTCTCTGAAAGGAAAATCACAACTGTACGTTAGATCAAATAAAAGAAGAGATAGATTTAGAAGTATCACGGAGACTACACGACCTCTAGCGGCGAAAAAAAGAACTATTGTAAATGAAATGCATAGCTGGCTTAAGAATATCACTTAAATGATAGTATAAATCGAAGAATGGAATATAAATTTAAAAAAAACGTTAAATGTTACAATTTTTTTTATAAATTCAGTTCTTCGAACAAACTCTTAATTTAATGGCGAAATTTATTAACGTACGTTAACTTAATTCAATCACAAACGTTTAGATGAAAGACAAGTTTCTATGGGATGTTATAGAATTACAAATTATCCATTATGATACTCATTGATTGATACCCATAATGTAACTTATATAAAAAATGTATATTATATGAACAAATTACTTTGATCACCCAATATTTTGTCGCCTGCTTCAATTATATGGCATCATATATATTATATATTGTTGTTCCTCTACTTTTAAATACAGCAAAAACTGCTCTCAAATCAAAAATAGAGTAGGTATTATGCTCATCGACTTTCGTTTAATTAACCGGAAAGCAAAAAACGGATCTGAAATCACAATCAGCTATTTTGTCCATTATAAGACCTACGTTAGTGGACTTTATGATTTTGAATGTTGACACCAAGAAGTTGAATAAAATGAATTAGTCGCAGACGCAACTGGCCCAAAGTTAGCAATACGCATAGCACAAAACTTACATAGAAAGACAAAACAAATGTTAACACTAGCGTGAAGCGCTCCAAGTTCGTCAGAAAAGCTGTAATAGTAATAGCAAAGATTATGGTTACTCTTTGGTAATAGTAATAGTAATTTATTGTGTGAATACATTGAAGAAATGCTTACACTCGTTCGAGGCTCAGAATAGTGGAAGGCGGGAAGTGGAACCGTCCTTTGAACTAATAGCATGTAACATACAACAAAAAGAGGCATTTTTCTTCTTCCTTTCCTCAAGCGTCTCGACGTTTCACGTCAAGCTTCTTTCTAAGTCCCTTTAAGTTCGCAACACGTTTTTGGCTTCCCCCAAATTTCCATCAAATACCTTAAAGTTTCTCTAAAATTCATTCCGTTTAGTTTTCCACGATTTCCTCTTCATGCATCCTTCAATTTCTTATTAAGTTTCCCTCAAATCCTGCTCTCATCACATTCAATTCGGGTTCCAATCCAGATCAGGAGGTTACCCTCAACTTCCTTTTAAACTTCCCTTAGCCTTACGTCCTCATCACATTCTCTCATTCTCATCTCCATTATCTCTCAGCTTCTCCTAAAAATTCCCATCTTTATAACTGTCGATCAAATTCCTCTCAAAAATCTCCCTAACATCATTGGTTTTTCAAGCTTCTCTCTACTGATGGGATAGTCCAAGAATTGGTCATTTTTCTGTGTCTATTTTCCTAATTGACGAGCATGGATAGAAATGGTTGACCACATGATTCCATGTTCGAGGCAACACATATTTGCTTTAGTTCTGTTTGTAACAGAATACCAGCAATAGGTATGGCAATGGCATTTTGTTGAATTTTATTATTAAAGCTCAATCGTACTGATGGAATTACAATTTGCATAACGCTTATTTCAAAATAGGTACTTACCCAAACTATGAGAAGTCAGAATTACTAAACTACTTAAAGTAATTACTTGAATTATTGTCAAAATAGGAAGTAGATAGGTTACTTCGAGTAAGGTGTCTCGATAAACGTTCTTTTCAATTTTATGCATGTGCATAACTTGTAATATTTTTTCTAGGGTGCCTCTCGTGTTAGGTACGTTTTATTCACGATCCTCGAGATCCTTTATAATTTTGGATTGTTGTCTATCTTTCTGCCCATGTGCACGATAACTTTGTTTAAAAACGTCCGATCGCTTTGAAAATTGGCACACATGTACTTAGACTCGTTACAGTTACAGACCACAACGATCTCAAGGATCGTTCGGTATTCAGTGTATCCGGATTTTTAGAATTATAGTAGGTACGGATATAATTTCTTCATTTTACCCTTTTATTACCTACCTTTTCGACAATTCCCGTTACGAATTTCTTTTGTGTACACGTTTATACCTTTACAGCATTATTATTATTAGCTTCATATTAATTTTACTTATTTTGAGTCTAAGTTGCACCCTTTGATGGATAAGGCGAAATTTTTTCTGCAATTGCGACAATAATTACTTAAAATTGTGTAACATTTGATAGGTAGTTATATGTGATACTTGCTATGTTTAAAGTCTGTTCCGAGAGATCCCATATCGAAATTACAAGTGTTGTATTCAACAATGTTTTACTTTCCTAATGAACTATCGATACTTAATTTAAATTGCAGCTTAGACTTGTAAGAATATATGTTAATTTTGAAAAGCGGAAAGAAAAATTACGAGTCAACATGAAACTTTTACTGAAACAGCTGTAACCGCTTAAAACAAACTTTTACTATTATTCAACCCCCATTTTAAAAGAACTCATTAAAGGCGTATTCTTTTCCATTTTTAAATGTACGAATAATTGCCCCCGAGAAAAATCTGCCGTGCAGGTATTCCAAGCTTTGCTTATATAAGAACATTAAATAGAATATTGGTCTCAGCGTGTTTTGATGATTTCACATTAATGGCTCGATGTGCAGCTGTTATACTTTCCATGGACCAATCAAGGGTTCCCCCTAAACCACAGACGCCATATTGCGGACGGCCGAGGATGATTTGTAGGAAGCTCTTTTGGTTAATTTTAATTTGTGCGGTTTTTGATTACCTTCGTATAGTTTCGGGGTTAACTGCGAATTTTTCTTTCGTTTTACGTAAGCGCGTGCAATTTTTGTTATTATCGAGGGAGCATTAAAGAACGGGAGCTTTCATTAAAATTCTCTGGGTAGTTGAAAGGGGCATCATTATTGCAGTTTAATTCTCGATTACAACTTCTATTTATAGTGGTCTTGTCCATAAACACGAAGGTTGTAGAAGTTTATAACTCTTTGTAGTTTTTCTTTAGCTATAGCGTGCTTTTTTCTGTACCGCCTTCAGGTACCTAAGCGAAATCGAAAGCTCGCTGATTTGTAAATATAAAGTTATCTTATAAGCGCAGGAAGGAGCTTCGTGTTAATTATGTTAATCAAGTCGTATCGACACTTGTATTAAAGGCAATTTAACAAATATTCTTAGAGCTACTGTATAATAATAATAAAGCAGGCGAGGTGGGTACATTTTTCTCGTCTTAAATACGGCGACTTCTTTATTACTATAATTACGTTCACTTACACTTAATGAACTAATTATAAAAACGATCACATCGAAGCATGCAATCTGTATAGGTGCATAGAAAACAAGCAACGCGAAGCGTTACATCCGATGCGATAGATTAAAATTTATATTTAGAATCTCGATCGCGTCCATGTGAAATAAACCACGTGAAAATGACACCTTTCACGTTATATAATAAAACACAATTTACGCCACCCCATTTTCAATTGAAGAACTAGCGCGTTAATGTATCTTTGGTAAACGCCTCTGAATATTGTCACATCATCCCCCTCGGGCCTTATTACTTACAATATCATACATACACGGTGACAACGATTAGGGGAGATGCTACCCTGCTGTGATAAACAGATTTCGAAGTGACTATACCGATTTATCAATCTAATTTTTCGCACGCGTTTGGTCTGTATACGTATTGTGCTGTTTTTCGTCCGACGGAAAAAAGTATAACGTTGCACATGATATTTCTGCATTAAATTATGTTGTAAATAATTTGCTATTTGCTATTTTTCAGTTTTTGATTCTTTTGGTCACTGGAGGAACTTCAAATTGGCAAACCGGAAATTATTAAAGTGGGCATCTATACCTGTACAGTCAAGATACTTAGACATAAAACAAATTGCAAATGTATCTTAAGTCCCTTGGACCATAATCCTCTTTAATTATTTATTAGCAGAATTCGAATTTACTTTTGTGAATATCCCTTTGACCATAAATAGCCAACAGTTAATAAGCATGCATAATGTTCTCTACTTTGCGATTGATAATAATCATGAAAAATACGAAAACAATATTTAAATAATCTCTCCATAATGTTTCACACCACCGTTATCTCAATAAAAATTGAATAATTTCTCTCTGCATCAGCATCGTCGTGTAAATTATAACTTTCCAGTTTCCTTTTTAGAAAGTATACCTACAGTAGTCATTCGAATAATGTCATTATTCTCCAGAACTTTTTTGCTTTGCCTAAAAAACTATGTACAAACGTAGCAGCAGTGTGCGAAAAATTGGCTACCTACTTTATCTCGCCCTGCCACTATCCCTTTAATTGTCGTTCTGC
Organism: Photinus pyralis; assembly: GCF_008802855.1. Lineage (NCBI taxonomy): Eukaryota > Metazoa > Arthropoda > Insecta > Coleoptera > Lampyridae > Photinus > Photinus pyralis. The sequence goes on from NW_022170249.1 coordinate 43,965,964, forward strand.
GCTCTATCGTATTTATTAGTCTTCGACTTTCATTACTTTCTGTCGTTTCTATCATTAATCTTATCTATTTCTCCAGTTTTTAACATATAATTTAAGTACAGAGTTGTTCAAATTGGTAGCTCACCACATTAGTAGCGGTGTGAGATACAGAGTAGATTAAATGGAGGTAAAGTTACCCCTTTTTGTGACTAAAAAAACGCATCTGAAATTTTTGAATAATCTTTGAAAATAACTGAGATACTACCGATAAACCGAAAATGCGAAATTTCGTTTTCATTTTCCCTAACTGGTCGGAAAAGGGCAGTTCCCGTTAGGACCTTCTAGTAATTTTTCAGAAAATCCGAATCTGTTATCTCTGTTATCAGAATTTACATAACACGCTGGATGTAGAAACGACAAGCAACTATTTTATTATGGGCGCCGTATTGGATGTTTACGGAATGAGATAGAGGACGAGAAAGGAAAAATAATGACGTGTCTTTACATAAATTTACAAGAAGAATCAAATGTTTTACATCCGTTTCTGAACAAAACATATTCTGAAAATATCCAATATAGCGTCCATCAGAAATAAGAAAGTAGTAACCTGTAGCCTAATCTAGCGTGTTAGGTATCTGATAACAGATTCGGATGTTCCGAAAAAAGGTTCCCATATAATCTCCGACCGTTTAAGCTAGGGAAAATAAAAACGAAATTTGACATTTTCATTTTTTCAGTGATATCTCAGTTATTTTCAAAAAAATTTCGGTCATTTCAAATGCGTTTTTTAGTCACACAAAAAGGGACTTGCATCTATTTAACCTACACTGGTTCGACATTATTTTGCATTTCTTTTATTCTAACTAAAATTGAGAGATCAAAAAAACAATCAAAAAAATTTGAGCAAAAATATTTATATTTACGTCCGCTGTATTTTAAAATCAAGGGTCAGCGCGAAGAGAGGAAACGTACCCCATGTGAATGTGGAACTGAAGTAAGAGTTGTATAGTACCACTACTGGACTGCTCTGAGGTTCATTTAAATTTGCATTAGCCGAAAACTCCATTTCCACATTAACATTGGGTAAATTTCGGGAATCAGCTTTTATTTATACCCTAGCAGCATTGTGCACACAACAAATAAAATAAACACGTGGGTAAGTGGGTTCCAGTTTACGTGAATTCGTATAATCTGCCAACGCGGCAGCAAATGTGTTGGCTACTGACGTCACGTGGCCTAGTCTCGCCCAAAGGTACGTTTTCATGCTTCCCGCCGACCCCTGATTTTGAAATGCTTACAGCGTACGTTCAGTATTTTGTGCCCAAATTTTTTTTAATAACAAAATCTCCCGATTTCAGTTAAAATTGTTCTCAGCTGCAAAGAAAATATTTTTGAGCTCTATAAACGATCATAGTTTGTTCGATAACAAAGTTTAATAGGGTATCAATTATCACAATGTGGACTGTGTAATGAACCCACATAAATGGATCAATAAGCCACAGATAAACGCATGCTGTGTATGTCACTGGAAAGGTTTTACCGGGAAATGCGTAATTCAAGTTGCACGAAGACAAAGCCTCACTATTGGTAGCACGTAAAACAGAGGATGGCGTGGCTTGCCTCACACGAGAACGATGATGCCACCATTTATTTGGTGGTATGTGTTTGATTCCCAAATATAGGTAATTGTATGTATATGAGTATATCCTTTATTTTACATTGTAATTACAATAATTAACATAAGATGTAGGGTAATTGTTTTGTATTACTTTCTTGTCGATTTAATATGGTGTTTGTTTTCATAAATTTAAATTGACAGAGCCTTATGTTGCAAAATTACGCAATATTTGTGTAAAGCTTAGTTGGTCAGTTAGGGCAAGGGACGTATGTAGGGGTAGATTTGTTATTTGCTATAGATTGCGCGTAAGAGATGTTTTCATTGTAGTAATTTTGTAGCTCATGTAAATTCAATTACATTATTAGGGATTGTAATTAGTTGTGCAATTGCATTAATGGGAATTTTCCTTTAGCTTAATTAATATGAGTCTGTTTGGGCGTCAGGGTTAGTTTTATTATTTATTAGTGGCAGGTTTAGGATTAATATACAGGGTGTTACTTTAATTTAGGGTATATCATATTTTTCGATACGAAGGTGAAGTGGAATTTTCCATAGGCGTAGGTGGCTTTTTTTAGATATACAGGGTGTCTACTATGTAGGAGATTTTGTGTATGTAATTAGAGTACTATGTAACCTTCTGCGTATTCTATATTTTCACCATTGAGTATTGACATCAGGTACGATGGTTCGGGAGTTTTTGTTTGTTTTATGTGGGGACGTAATATATTTATTGAACTAGTTTGCAGTGCAGTGGTGTTTTGCCGGTATCTTATTTTGCATACTTATGTACCAAATGTGATTATTTTTCATTACTACGGAATTTTTGAATTTTTATGTTATATTGTGATGGAATGGATCTCGAAACCCCTGTATTCTATAATGAGGTTATGTCCTAGCCAAAGGCGGCTGCCTGAACTCAAACCACGAACATGGTGAGACAAGTTATTTAAGCCGGTACGGTGGCGCCGCCAACTTAGTACCGCCATCTCGGTGCCATACTAATTCGGTACGAACATTACCAGACGTGGAGAAAACTCGCCGCGAAAGATAACTTACCTGCATCGTAATATCGTACTGCCTCTGTAAAGTGTAAGGTCAGCTAGTCTAAAAGGGTAGTTCCTTGCCCTTTATTCATCCACTGATCCTGTTTACGTCTCAATCCCCTTGTATCTTTGGAAAATCTGGTGTAGGTTGGTTACCTGGTCACTTGTCAACTTAGGTAGCTTTAATTAAATTTGCATTGGAAATTGTATCTTATTTGCATACGTTTATAAATTAAAGGTCTAAATTGTAAAGCGTACTGTGAAATTGTAACACCTTGTACATCGGTAACGAAACGTTTGAGGACCTATGTTTATATGAACTTTTAGTCTAAAGAAATATATCCCCTTCTTTATGTACATCATATTTAGTAACACCCTGTATTTTAGCTGAAGCCATCTCTACTTAGACTAACACACAAATTTTCAGAAATCTGACTAAATCAAATCTCTGCATCTATTTATAGAAGTTAAAATTAAAATATTAGCATTCTGACATGCATAATATCTCACTTTATAGGTAACGAAGTAAAAATTGTAGCCAACGGAGGTTAGCGTAATTACATGAAAGAAACGAGATTTATAATGCATTACGAATGTAAAAATAAGCGTTATGTAAATTTTTTCGAATCATACCCATTTAACGACAATCTGAAAAGTAACATTTTTTGTAATAAGCACTCATATAATTAGATACCCTTATAGACCTTAGCCGCTCAATTTAATTTATACATTTTTATTTGCGTTAAATAAGGAAATAATCGTCGCGTCGTCGTATAAATGGTAAACACGACTTAATACATATTCATTTTTTCCGCGTCATCCATTAAAACATTAATGTATTACTTGACCGTCTTTCCTTGACATCAAACTGTAGGTACAAGTTCATTGACAAAGGTAATAAAGTTCTTATATACTAATGGCTTCTCTGGTATTAAAAATTTGGACCATTTATGAAGAAGGAACCGTGACGATATTTATATTATACCACGGTAACAGTTCGTGTATACGGTTTTAAAACTCAATTTTGTAAAAGATAATCTATTTTTAATTTAAAAAAATTGATTTAAAACCGCGATAAAGAAGTCCTATTCTCCTGAGCGGAAATAATTTCGGAATAGTAATTTTATTACATACTCTAATAAGAGTTGGTGAACGCAGGTACTTGGGTAGTGGGTATAATTAAATAGGAATATGGTGCACCAAATTTAATTATTTACGTTTGTGGAGTTAGATATACATTACTACACATAGTGTAACTTGTGATCAGGCAAAATGAGTGTATTGACATAACATTCCTTGATCTGTCAAACACAAAAAACCCAACGTGATATTCGCCGCCCCCAACCACCTCCGATCTAAAAATTTAAATGACGCCCTGTATTTTTTGACATATTCTGAAAGAGCGTTGTTTTTTTGGTATCTCTATGTAAAAAAATGTAAACAAATGTCGAAAGAACTAAAGCACATTGTAACAAAAAATACATATATCTTTTAAAACACCAGATATACCTGCATTTAAAGTTTTCTCACGAACACCTGGTATACAGAATAGCATTTGAACTTAGATTTAGGTACCTTTAAGTTTTACACAAAAAAATTAACGACGGTTTTTTTCGGAAATATTCTTTTACACTTCTATTAGTATTTTAAACTGCGCTAATCAAATTTTATACAGGGGGTCCACAGTTTGAGATATGACGTCATCTACTTTGTTTCCCTGTGAATTGATAGATAGATGGGCTACTTCTCCTGCAGGTGATTGGCACACACAAACAACATATTTAAATACGAGAAGTGCAAGAGAGATCCGATCCTAGATTCTAATGCTGTGCATGATAAATAAGCCACCCCGTATAATTGTTGTACCAAATCATATATGGTAAAATGCTATATCTAATAAGGCAGCCTTCAGGTAGAAATTTTCATATTAAAATTATGCTTATTTTCAAGTAGTACATTTACTTTATCAGTAGTGATACACGCAGTCAAGCTTTATTGTAACAGAAGGTTCGCTTGCATCTTGCTTTCCGAAATTGTAAGACTTTTACATAACTTGTTCCACTCATGTTATATAACTGTGATGTTAAAATTTTGCAGGGCTTCGTGATCATCATTAGTGTCCAAATCTGCATTTGCATAAATATGGGCCCTTTCGGCTCATTTGATTGAACTGTTTGATGAAAGAAGGAACACATGAAAATACAAAATTCAAAAAATGTCGATAAGTAGAACAAATATTCGGAAATAAGGACTCCCAAAAATAATAGTAAGCTCTTCCAACTCCAAACGGTTTAGCAATTTAATTAGAGAAGTAGTAAATCATAGTTCCTAGATAATAAATAAATAAATAAATAAATAAAATTAATCAGGCTGGTATTATTGTGGTCATGGTAGAAGTTGTATCGTAGTTTTTACATAATTTCGAACAAATGCTACACCTTAAAAAGGTATAGGCGCGTGTATGAAGAAAACAAAATTAAAAATTGTATTATCACCTATGATAATCAGGTATGAAATTTTTATTTTTATTAACCAATGAATTAATTTACATTCATTATAATTACTATTGTTGATTGAGCAAGTATACTGTACCTACCTATGAATAGATAGTTCGCTATAGGCCATGTGTTATGCACATATTAAAATTGTAAGCTATTTGGTATGTTCTTCGGTAAGTAAAAAGTTGCTTAATTTAAAAAAGTAAGTAAATAGCATGAGGTAGAATAAAGATAAGGTTGTCTTATTCAATAATAGCTGCTCTGGCATTTTTTAAGGCTCTCCAATTACGCCAAAATTTTTCTATGGCATATGAGTAGGTATGACTTTTCATTGATGTTGAAATATAAACTAGTTATACACCTGTAAAGTTGAACCTTAAAAGTCCTTACAGTAAAAAAATTTAGCATACATCATCAATTGACAAGTACCCCAAATTTTAATAAAATCGGCCTAGCCGATTGTGAGATTTCGCCCTTTAAAGTTAGCAAGCATACTGTACCTTATTCCGATCACAAATTAAATCCGTCGGTAAGCATCGGATTAAGGACTATTAGAATGCAATGAAAGCTCAAAGCTGGTGGTCTAGGATATAAACTAGTCAATTTTTATCTTAAGCTTTCTATGAATAATAACAATTAATAATTCTTATAATAATTTATGAGATCGTTATAATTTTTTATGAACGTTTTGTATATAGTTACAATGTGTCCAATTTGTTTCATTTATAAAGCGTTCTGTTATAAACAGCTGTGGCGATCGACTGTGTAATTATGTTTTCTCTTCAAACTAATCATTCTGTCTTATTTTTTTGCACTGTTCCTCTCAGACGAGCAAGTGAATTGATCAAACGCAAATCATTCATTTTCCTGGTAAATTTTGTTTGAATATTGTTTGGGTGGCGTTAATGTTTGGTATCACTACCCTACAGTGATGTGTTGCGGAGAAGAAACTATAATTATATATTTATGGCGAGAGCATTCATTTAATTCCTTAAAATTGCAGTATATTACAACCTTAATTTCTCAATAATGCGAAATTCTTCCACTGTGTACCGATGAAAATAATAGATTACACATTTATCTTAGAGAACTTTTTCTGTTATTACGAGGAATTAATGCTACTTAGGTCGACCAAACGAGAATGAAGTACTAATTGCATCATATATAAGTTCGCAAATCGCTTGAACAACTTTACCAATTTGCCTCAGACCACCCAAGTAGTGAGTACTGCTGAAGACATGCACATTAAATTATATCATTAAAGCGGCAACGCTCTTGCATCACTCCTCGTAGGAAATTTAACCCATTCTGTTTCCGAAAGTCATCAAACAATCTTGTTTTTCATATCTTATTTTAAATTTGTTAATCACTCGTTTAAAGTAATGGAACAGGTTTTTTTCAAACAAAAAAGTTCTCACCACTATATGCGACGAGAAATAAGAATTGTTTAATTTTGAAGGCGATAAAGTATTAAAGTATACTTTCGGGACTGCTAAAGCAATAAATCCCACCCGCTGCAGCAATATGGGGTGCGAAGATGTGAAAGAAGAGCAAAATTTTGTGTTAATACGGAATATGTGGCGAACATCCTATACTAAGCATTATCTCTATGCACCGCCTGTGGTTAAATGTTGGATAGGTTGCACAGAAAACAATTTCGGGCAGATAGTTCCTTTTTACTGTCGCTGCGGTCAGCTCTTTTTACGGTATTCGAGTACATAAACAATGCGGCCACTCCATAAATGGGCCCTACTACTCGCCAAGTGAGAGTAATTTTTAAATTCGTGAATCTCGAGGTGAATTTGATTTTGACTTCATTACCTATTGTATTTTTAGTTTAGTGGAGGTGACACAAAATACAAGTCTATGCCAAATCAGCTAAAAACAGGCAATCTTGAAATATTAAAATTTTATGTAAAGTATTTTTTATCAAAGACAATCTTTGCTTTTATTTTTGCTCAGATTGAATTATTTGCGCCACCTAGAAGAGAGATCCAATACTACACAAACAAAACTGAACGCCGACTGCAGTATGAAACTATATACAGACAGCGATCTTTAAATCTCGTTTCAATGATTTGTCATTCTCCAAAAATAGAAATCTTTATATTTCACATAATTACCAAATGCCTTCTTAGAAAAAAATGATGTGCTCTTCTATGGCCGATTAAGCACCAAATGCAATTTTATATTTTAACTTTAAGGGTAGCTACTGTACGAATCGTTTCTTTGTACAGAATCTTTCGTATTGACACTACATAGTGATCATTGCATATTTTTCCTCTGACCATTGATTCAATTTAGTTTCCTTAACGTTTCTAAATTATAAAAAGAAAGGTATTCGAAATTAGTTTGAATTTGAATGTATTCTTTCAAACATGGATGCATTGGTAAAGCACCCTCTGCTAAAACTCCGTCTGTTTAAATTAATAAAGGCAATGAATGAATGAATTACAGAGTAAAGAACAACCAAATGAACTGAAGGTGGGAGCAAAATATCATATTTTTTTTAATAAACGTACGTTATAGGTAGTAAGGTAGTTTGTTCTTTACACGTAAAAAAGTCTATTTAACTTTTCTTCCTGCGACGTACACAGATACTACATTACGGTCATCGCCTGCGTATATGAATTTTTGTAACGTTTCTAAAGCGGAACAATCTTCAAGGTAGTCTATCGGGCCATCCTTAACATTCATATCGATAATTACCGCATCAAACTCCTTGCCCACTTCAAAATTTCCAATTTCCTTATCCAGATCTAGCACTTTGTAAATCAAACTCTTACAAACTGTTAATCTAAAGTTTTGTCCAGTTACCTTTTGCACCACCTAGCGTTGCCATGTAGAATGCATCGCGCCAGCCTATTGGTTCGTAATTGTCTTTTCCAAATGAGAGAAAATTCGAACATGCCACAGCATATCTCATCGCATTCATTAATGATAGTGAACAACCGCCAGATACATCTTAAACATTAAAGCGTTAAAACAAGACATAAATGTTGAATCGGTTCACCTGTCCCCAATCCAACGTGTATACCAGCTTTTATCAACGCCCGCACATCACAAATTCCCGATCGAAGATTAACATTGGAGTTTGGACAGTGTGAAACGGTTGACTCGCTATTAACTAGTGCTTGTATTTCTTCCTCGCTCAGGTGAACACAATGGGCATAGATAGTCTATACGCTTCCGTCAGTCACGAATGCGAAATACGTAACTTACCTTTTTAGGAAATATTTTAGTTTTGCAATTCGGGTTCTTGACAGGCGGGGTTGTGAAAACCTTGAATCCCTCCAAGCTTTCTTTTAAGTGAGTCTAAATTGGTTCTTTTAAACCTTTTTCCCTAGTCGCCCAATCAAATACGTTACCTGCACTCTTAAACCAAATTCCTTTCCTAATCCAATAAGTAATTCCATATTCTCTAAATCCGAGCATGTTGGAGATCTTGGTGTAATTATAGCTTGCACTAAACTACTCTAAAAGTAATGCCTATTCCCTACTTCTTTATTTTACTAGATTTCTATACCTTTTTCTTCTGAATTTCTTCAATGAATCTTCTCGTTTCATCTATGAATTCCTTATGTGTTTCAACGTAGTAGTCTGGACCTTGTCTAGTATGGTTAACTTTGCCAACAAGTGCCCTTTGGCCATGCTTAATAACAGAATCGGCTAGCACTAACGCTGAATCCGTGTAAATTGCTGCATTGTATGAGGCGGTTGTGGTACCATAATCTAATGCTTTCTTCTGTAACATGGAACAGTGTACTATTAACGAATTCGAACGAGACACATTTACCACGACTGCGTCGTAACATCTTCTCGAGTATTCTATATCTTTACATTTCAATTCAAGTGGAAAAGTATGCTCCCATAACCACGGGACTACTTTTAGGTCCATACCCAAACCAACATTTGAGTACTGGCACGCATGAACATGCGTGTCTATTAAACCGGGTATCAAAACCTGCGAGTCCTTTAGAATGTACTCCAAGATATTATACTTCACTTCTATTGTAGCCCTGAAATTCGCTAAGCTCGTTGCATCGCCGACGGAAACTATCTGCAAGTACCCTAATTTTGAATTAATACAATAATAACATAATAATTCACAAACCTTGTTGCCTTTAAGAGCTACAAAACCTTTTTCAAGACTTGACACTTCATACGGCTTTTCGCAGTGAACAATGTTCCCGACAAATAATTGAAGAGTCTCGGCCATTTTTAAGTATCACCGCGTCTTAAACATTATTTCCCATAAGAATCGTAGAAGTAATTAGCAATAGCAAAAATTGCATGCATATATGCAAATTGCCACGTAAACGATTGAGTACCTAGCGAACCCGGGGAGAGGTGCGCATTTAAAGGGGTACCTGTACCCATGGCCTAATAAGAGTAAGGCCATGCCTGTACCTTTCCATCTTAAAAAAGGTAAAAGTCTCCACAATGCAAGTAAAGCCAGTATTTTAAGAATTCATTAAAATGTGACCATATTAAATTTTGAATAGGCACGCAGACTTACATAATAGAAATAGAATAAAGTTATTTCCAAGAGAAGGAAATCATGGAAAAGTTGTAAACTCAAATTTGAAATTCTTTTCACCAGATTCATGAACTACTCGAATCAGATCAACTTTTATCAAGCGATTATTTAGAAAATAATATACATACGTACAAACTTCACAATAAAGGTAGACACGGACAGCATGAACAATAAGCTAGAATAATTAACAATTGCAATTCAACATTTAAGTTAGTACATAAAATTCAAAATATAGCAATAGGAATTCAAATACCAAGTAGCAACAGCAACACGGAATGTATGAATTGTAATTCATTTATTTGATTATGCAATATTAATCCAAAATGTAATACCTAAATCGCGATTGAAATTCAGTCAAAATTACAATTGACGTTTTCTCTTTTCGAAACGATGTTTGTTGTATATTTTACACACAATTGATGCTTTGGAAAATTCAACTGACTAATCTGAATTAGATTTCACGGTTTCTGAAATTCTATTCAATTGAATTTTTTTTTAATAAATCAATTCATCTGAATTTCATTTGCAGCTTTCTGAAAAGTAGCTTACATTATCTGGAAAAGATGTAGAATCGTATACATTGCGCCATCTGTCACCTACTCTCTACAGGATCACTAAAGACCAGCCATTTACTGTATTTTAAGATTAGAGAAACCGATAAGAGATTGAATGTTATGCTTTAGTATATTATGAATACAGATGTTTCCACCGATATTATCCACGATGCAATCATTTTATAAATGAATAAACAATGGTGCAATGTTTGAATTTTACAATCTGTTTGGAATGTGAACATCTGAGCGACAGTCAATGCGGTTTGCCTATCAGTTTGACAATACGCGGTAACGTTTAAATGATTATTAAATTAATGTATGTTACACAGCTTACATACGTACCAGACAAATTGCCTTATGAAGCATTTATCACAAGCACATATTATGCCAACCACGTTGCATATCACAATAATATCAACGAAATAACGATTTGTAGATGTTTCCGAGTGCGAAATGAAAAGCTGACCTTTGAGAAATGGTGACCTTGCTTTACTTCCGCGAATGAACGTAGGAATTCTGATAAGTGCAAATTAATATCACTATATCCAAGGAAATTTAGATTATTCATTCCAATATTAATTAGTTCGCCTAGAATGTGGCACGTTGTTTTTCCGAATTTTTGTTTAATTTTCTCTAAATTTTATGTCTTTTAATCAAGCCTGTTTGGTAAGCCAAAGGTCATCAAAATCATCATACCTAAATTTATATGTGCAAATCTTGCTACGACCATTACTTTTTCATTTATAAACACTTTTCCTAAAAGGTATAAGGTATAACAACAAAATGAAAACTTTAATACATAACAATCATTGAATAAAAAATGAATTAACAATATACCAATATTGTTCGCTGACTACAGCCCCACACTACTTATCAAAATACTGACCACACTATTCGTCACTGAAAATGACTTCAAAATGGCACAATAACTAGATTTCAAAGAGAACGTAAGTAATTGCTTTATTTTCACGACTTTTCAAGACTTTTTTAAAATTTTCAATTTATTAATAACGACTCGGGTTGGGCAAATTTATAAGAGCATCTAAAATTGACAGGGTTCATAAATACACGTGACAAAAATTTTAAAAACGATTTTACAAACACCTTAAATCAAAAATCCCAAAGAAATTTAATGTTCGCCAAACACCACAAACGGACATAGTACATAGATTTTCACCGTATGCGGTCTTCTTCAGTATGACCGAAAAATTGCCGAAGGTGTTTTGTTACGGGACCTGGAATCGAACCCGAATCCGAATCCAACTTTCATTGATTATTTCCTTCATGTAGTAAAATAATTAGAATTGCTGTGGCTATTTTCCCCATTTCAGCGATTATTTGGCAACGTCAAAATTTTACCGCGGTTAAAAATGTGTCAAAATTTGTTGCGTGATTTAATATCTCTTCAGAAAATAATCATGCCAAATAGCTACCACGCTTAAGAATAGCCCGATTGTCCGCGGACTACCGCAGTTCGTCACAATCATGTACGATGGCTCCCGCCCCCAAATCATCATTTTTAATCACATTGATATGTCGCCGCTAAACTGCAATGTATTCTTGGTAGATGTTTCATTACGAGGTGCACTTTAGAATTCCTTTAAAAACAGACAAGGGAAAGTTTAAAAAATATCCCGAAGTTGTCGCAATTTTAACATGTTTTGATAAATTGTGTATGGTCATACAAAACGCGAAAAATTTACTTCTTGGGTATCCTTTGGAGTTTGGACGTTGTCCTACGGAAATCGATCTACAAATAACGATTTTGACATTTTTTATTATGAATCAAACTAAAATTGAATCTTTAAGCTAAGTTATCAATGGGAGTGAAAAAGGGCCTTCCCCACGCGCTTAAAGTAAGGGTGGCTACACCTAAATTTTTAAATAAGAAATATGGGCTTGTGATACATTATTTGGAAGGCATTTTAATCCTCTATTCAACTATATCATTAATCAAATCAGTCGTTCCCAAATAGAAATGATCTGTGACTGCAGCAAGATGGTGTGCCCCTACACTATGCGGTCTAGCTGAGAGACAATACTTGGAGAGAGTAAGTGGATTGGGCGAAGAGGATCAATGAAGTAACCATCCAGGTCGCCAGATCTCACACCTCTTATTTTAGTGTGTCACGTGGTGTCACATGAATTCCTCCCCTCCACTCCACTAGAACAGCCCGTTTAAGGACGAAATTATTTTTTGTTCTATATTCTTATCATTAAAAAGCTTCTATGCATTTGCCGTAACAGTGAAAAATGCACTCCTATCTTAAGACTGCGCATAAACTTCAAAAAAGGGTTAAACCCTTCTAACATTTTTAAAAGAATGTTGAAGTCTGTTCGGTGCCCCTTCATAAATTATTAACATATCCCGTCAAAAGGGCTTATTTTCCCCTTATTTTCTTTATGATTCACCAGAGATATACCTACCGTTGAATACTGCGGAAAATCTGAATGTTGATTTTTAAATTTTGTTAATATTTCCCTGGGCGCCGGTTGTGTCATAATGGTCCAACCAGTGGCGTCGCTAGAGTACGATGCGCCGGGTAGCAAAACAATTAATGCGCCTTTCTCCAAAAATAAAAAATAAAGATTTTAGCAATTTATTTTAGTACGCATACACATGCAGGTGCAGGGCAATAATGATAACGTTCAATGCTTCGCATCGCATCCTTGCACGTGCACCTCGCATGACTTCATTTAGTTGAAATGTGATATTTTCAAGTTTCGAGATACAATAGGCCTTTATGTTAAATAAAGGTCTTTCTTTTATACATAAGCTTACAGGTTACTGTATCACAGTTAGATAATTAAATTTAAATCTTGTAAGATTATTTTTGTTGAATTTTTGCTACTCTGATTAATCCCAACCGCGATGTAAATGTAAGTAATATAATAAATAAACCAATAAACGAGACTAACCGCGGCGCCTTTCGGTACTTGGCGCCGGGTAGCAATTGCAACCCCTACTACCCCGATAGCTACGCCACTGGGTCCAACCTCAGTTCAGTGACTGAAAAAAATTAACGAATTTCATTGGATCATTTTTGAGGATGAGCCTATCAAATTTCTTGAATCATTCCAACATAATCAAGTTAATGTAGGTGGTCCCCAAGAATTATTACCGGAATTCGTTCAATGTATCAATAATATTTCATAGCTTCCCCATTTTCCAAATTTTAAACCATTGTATATGACAATGATCATCAGGCAGTAATTTGGTCAAGGATAAGACGATAATAAATATCATTATCGCCCACGCATGTATTTTTTATTAAACATGTATACTGGTTGCCGACACTTATTGATAAATGTAACCATTAGCTAATTAGTAAATATGCTTTATTTAACCTTGTTTCCAGCTACATATACCGCGGTTACATTACGATCATCACCTGTGAAAATAAATTTCTGAAACAACTCCAGTGCCGTATGCTCTCCAAAAATATCAACTGGCCCATTCTGGACATCTAAATCAACAATCAAAGCATCAAACTCTTTGCCTACTTCAAAATTCCCAATCTTGTCATCCATGGACAATGCTGAAATTGGATTGTTGGTTACTGACACACAAAATCATTCATTTATGTTACCTTTAGCTCCTCCAAGGGTTGCCAAATAAAAAGCGTCGAAATAGTTGAGTGGTTTGTACCCTTTTTTAGAGAACGAAAGTGCGGTCGAAGCCGTTATGGCATAGCGCATGGCGTTCATTATTGACAACGAACATCCCGCAGATACATCTGAAACGTTGCGGTCATACTATAGCAAAAGGTGTGAGAGAGCGTTATTTAAAAGACACCTGTTCCCAATCCAACTTTGACGCCAGCTTCAATAAAAGCGCGCACGTCGCAAATTCCCGATAGTAGGTTAAAGTTTGAATCTGGACAATGAGCAATAGCTGATCCACTGTCGGCCAATTTTTGTATCTCTTCTTTTGTCATATGAACGCAGTGTGCAAAAAGGCTTTTCTCGGTGAGAATTTCATGTGTATGTGTAAAATTTTTGTGAACATCTCCTGGCCTGCTTTCCAACTGTTTTATTCCGTCTATAGTCTCATTCATGTGTGCCTACAGAATTGACTTGTTAGACATTAGTTGTATAAGTAATGCTATAGCTTTACCTGTATATTTAAATTATACTTTTTCGCCAATTCTACAAAAAACGGTATGTCTTTCGTGGTCACATTCAACGCGGACCCTGGCGTAATTATCGGTTGCACCAGTTCAGTCTGTAAAATTTCAAACTTTAATTATTAAGAGATAAAGAAATGAAAAATTTTACCTTTCTTTTCGCTATTTCGTTAATTAATCGTTTAGTGTCTCTAATAGATTCTTCAAGTGTTTCAACTAAATGTCCAGGCATGCCCACAGTCACGTTAACTTTACCAACCAACGCTCTTTGCCCGTACTTAATGGCGGAATCGACTAGGACTAAAGTTGCATCCGTCCAGGTCGTAGCGTTATAACATGCTGTTGTTGTTCCATAAGACAATAATTTTTTCTAACAGAAGAAGCATACCCAATACAATATTATACTGAATTTTTTCTTACCACAATGGCATCGAACACTTTCTTTGCATATTCCAAGTCTCTGAATTTCTGTTCCAGCTTATCAATATGCTCATCCAACCAAGAAAAAAGTGAAACGTTCATTCCAATACCTATAATAGGGTATTGGAAAGCGTGTATGTGGGTATCAATTAAACCTGGAATCAGAATTTGTGAATTTTTTAACTGTATCGTAGATACATTTTTCGCTGTTTTCCTGTAGTTTTCTAATTTTTCGAAACAGTCGATGGAAGCTATCTAAAAACGCACATAATATGAAGGTGTTAAGCAATTAAAGTATGTATTACCTTTCCATCCCTAACAGCAATAAAACCTTTTTCGAGAACGCGCACGTTGAAAGGTTTATCACAATGGATAATGTTTCCCACAAATATGACATCAGTGGAAAACGCCATAGGCCTGTTTTTTTAGAAATACTCAGCTATCTCATTTAAAGTTGGAAAACGACCGAATACGATTTTGTGGCGGAAACTAAAGTGAATGTGACTGACCGCAATAATCTCTCATTTCTTTTAGAATCTTTTTGACCTTTAACCGACTCGATTAGGTATTATCGTTAAATCCCATGTCAATAAATTTATTGAAATTCTGATTCAATGAAATGAAAACACGACCAAAATTAAACAGGTACCTACCTCTATGAAAGCTTTATAGGTTCGTTTTTATCGCCGTTACTGTTGATTACTTTGGCATTATTAGTGGGAGATAGCATAAGTTTCTGTAAATTTAATGCAGCATAACAATTTAAATTTAATCTTTCTTGAAAGTCAAAGGCTGCCCGTCCGCTTGTGCGCGCGATAACTCTCGAACGGAAGTTCTTAAGGGTACTGAAAATTGGTATTTAGGTTCCTCTTGATCTAAGTCGGAACTCTTTATGAATTTGGAGCAAAAAGACGACAGGTCGCCAAAGTTATATATTGTTCAACCACCTGTGCGAACGATAACTCTTGAACGGAAGGTCTTCGGTTGTGTAAACATGGTAAGAACTATTGAATTTGGGGTCCCAAGAGCAAAGGTCAATGTAAAAGTTTACATAGAAAGCGTCGTCTGTGGTTCACTTCGAAGGGCTCAGGGTGGCCATTGTTCCGGTGGACAACACTGAGCCTCATTCGAAGTGCATTATGGGTGCATTGAATGCAATAGTTAGCAAGGCGAGCGGGGGGGGGGGGGGGGTCCTTCAGCTGACAGGGTTCTGCTGGAATCCACAGGGTGTCATTGTGGCCGAATGTGCCTTGGGGCAACCAAGGTGATGGCGCTGTCATACGTGCTTCCGGATGAAACGGTCACCATCAGGAAACTTATCGAGAGACAAAACTCTTCCGCAGGGAGGAATCTAGTAGGGTCCAACATGAGTTGAAAAATGCGATAAAAATACAGATATTTGAGGCGGTGGTAGCACACTTTTGTTCTCGTATTTTGCGTTGTCTCTCTTATGTTCTGGGATAATTGTTTTAAATTTGATAGACCAATTATTTTTTAGAATCTCTACAATAAAGTATCAAAATAGTTAGTCGCAATATACAGGGTGTTCCATTTTCTTTGTCACCCTGTATAAAAAAATGACGGCTTTTAGGCCATGCCTATATTTGTATTTTCTTTTTATTTTGACGAGTATCACCCCCTGATATATCTGCATGACATTATTTAATACCCTATATAGAGGCAATGTCCCGCTAATTCCAATTCAGAGGAATTGAACATTAGGTCACCTATTTGTAGGTTAATGTGTTCTCACATTTTTTTTGAAAAGCAAAGTTGTACAAAAATGCTACAAAGTTTTTTGAAGGGATAACGCTTCTGCTATTTATGAATATGCTTCCCGTGTACGGATTTTTACATCTTTGGTCCGACAGTCATTAAACAAGAGTAATTTTTGCGCCCCTTCTTGTCTGCGGCGTAAGCGACGGGTTACACCGCTTACGCCTAAAGCCGGCCCTGCTCCGGATGCGGCAGTTAAGGGAGAGAGCTCCGCCAAAGTAGCGCGACCCAGTTCAGTTGCGACGGAAGGGACCCAATCCCCCGCTATCAATCTCCAAGGTGCGTCGGGATTGCTACCGACGCCCACAGAGCGCGACGAAGGTGTCGACGAGCTTTTTGATGGATTTTCGCCAGGGAGTCGCGCTGGAAGCGTTCCTAGATATCGAGGATGCGTTTAGCAACACCAGACGCGCTCCTCCGAATTAAACGATTGGGACCAGTGGAAGGATTGAAGCAGTCTTGTACACGGGCGGATCTGAGAGGAAATCCTCAGGTTCGATCCCCTCCTCGCAAGAAGGGATGTGATCCGTAGTAAGACCAAAAAGTAATAGTCACCCTGTTCCTTTGTTCATGTGGTTTACATACGGGTCCCTAACGGGGAACGGACATGGGCATATTGGTGATCGAGCTAGAGCCGACATCACTTTCTCTTTTGGTCAGCATAGCACCGACTGAAATCTAAAAGTTCATTCATGTTTTATTTTTATCGCATATTCGAATAGGTGAATGAACGCTATTGTTCGCACTTTGTCCGTCTGTCCGTTTTTACCACTGCTAATCCTCCAGTTTAATCTTTTTCGTTGTGGTTTCGTTCTTATACGATGTAGCACAGCCCCGGAGACCAGAACGACAAACGATTTTTTGGATTAATCACTTCCTTCCCGAAAATGTTATGTACGTATGTTTACGTCTTTGTAATATCGGTAATAACATGCTATTGGAAAATGGAGTTTCAACCATTTATGTTTTGATATGATCATGCTCCAGCTAGATATCTGTATTACAATGTCATGTTCATCTTTATTTACAGAATTTTACAGGAAAAGCGTCTCTAACACGTTTATTCGTCACGTAATGACTGACTAAATTATCATTAACAATATCAACACTAAAGTCATGGTATTATAAACACTTTTCGTCAAATAAGACTTTTACAATATCTGGTTAAATTAAGAACTCTTTGAATTGTTATTTTATTGGTATTTTGATCAAAGGTACTTGCACTGCACATTCGTATAACTAAAAACTACATTTACCATATGCATGTAATCAGTTTGTTCGGGACACTTTACATATTAAAATACTATCGGCCGATATGGTAAATGACGCTGCCCAATTCTACGCTCTATGGGAAGGAATAGTGGTGGTTACGCATTGTCACTTGTACAAATGGAATTTACCTGTTACAAATGAAGAATGGCCATACGGAGAGATATGTCTTTGGACGCTGCGTAGATGAGGTACTGTAAAACTTCTATGGCGAATTACACTAGAAGGTAAAGAAAAGGTTTGAAGTTGTCCAAAGCCATTGGACGACGAAGAATATGAGAATGAACCTGGTTTCCTTATCGTTTGGGTGGTACGATGTTGCACATGCGTTGGAGATCTTATTGTGTGATGTTGTACAAAGTTTAGGGGTGTAGAATGACTATAACTATTTAATCTATATTGTATTGACACCGCATCATCCGGTTGATGTGTTGCCGAGGGTGCCTAAAAGAAGAATATCAAAACTCCTGTGCATGTGTTTAATTCAACCCACATTTCGAATAAGCTCCTCTGAAAACAAACAGAGTTAAAAGATAATTTACTGACGCACGGCACTTACGATTCAGGGGAGACTTCGCAAAAATTCCCTGTAATCAACGTACAATTATAATTTAATCCTTTTGTTAAATGTGCACTACGAACCAACAGTGAAGATGTGAGCAACACGCTGCTTAACAGTTGGGCCATGATGGTTTTGTCGGTACCGAAGATACAAAGTGCGCCAAATTACTCAAAGTACTCTGTATTTAAATTAGGTTTCGACGACGGAGGTGTAACACAATTATGCATGAAAAATGACTAATTTAACGCTCGAATTCCGAACAAGACGCAAAGTGCGTGGGGACAGCGTTATTAACATTTCGATATCAGCTTCGCGGTGCATAAGTGCTGCGAAATTTATATTTCTAATTATTCGTCACAAAAGCAGTGCAGAGGGTATTACTCGAATCTTGATGATTGATTATTACAAACAATCGTAATTATTCAATTTGACGCTTCAAATGATTAATGAGGTGAAAAACATTGATTAAGCAGCTGTACTAAAATTAACACCTTCAAAGGCGTTCCAACCTTGAAATTATGATTGTTAGAAGGAATAAAGGCAAAATACGACATGAAACTGTAACCACTACTACTTGAAGACTTCTTTGCCACACTCAAAGCAAACAAAGCTTTAAGGATAGACTCCTACATTTGGGGAACCGTATATCATAATGATCGTAAAATGTCATAAATACATGGAGTAATTTTGGTAAAAAGACACAAAATTGGAAAATGTATTAAATTGTTATTGTAATTTTAGGTTTTGTGTTTAATTGTAAATTTAATATTTATTTAAGTCATGTAAGTTTATTCGTTGAATATCATAAATTTTAGTGTTGTGTGGTAAATTACCTTTGCAGTGGCAATTTACTGAACTCGTGGGGTCCACAATCCCACTGTGATAATTTGCGGCTATCACCAAAAAAATAATGTACTTTACATTGATTTGTAGAACTTTGCGGCGTCTAACCAAAATAAAACAAATAGGTAGCGTAATAACAATTTACGACATTTAATTAACAAGAAATATATACATTGAGGTGAACAAAAAAGTGCTTACTGTTCAGCAGTTCGAAACCGACTCTGCTTCATTTAGGGATACTTGTCCCTGAAATCTTAAAACTACCGTTAGGCCTTGTCGAAATACCAAGAAGGTCTCTTCTAAATAAAATACTAGGAAATTCTCAACAACTAAAAGGTCTTTTGTGAAAATACTAAGAAATTCTCAACATTTAGAATAATAAGGGAATATTAATCGTAATTTCGACGTATTAGATAAAAATCTTATCTGGTCATATGTTTTGTAAAAGAGTTATCGAACAAATTAATTGCCTTCATTTACTAACAACGCCATGTGAGAGATAACGACGCGGTGTTTCGAGTCTCAGCGGAAAACTACGAGGTTGAACGGATCAGTGGAGGCGGCATGAGTACAAACAAGAAGAAAAAACGATACTGAATAGCTTAAGGCGGCTGTCTCGCCGTAATTCTGTTTGTGGGTGGATTAAAAGAAGTGTATGCAATGTTGCGTTATATTCATTACGAGCTGATTCGTCGATTCCGTTTGAAACTTACACATACGATTCCTTAGTTAAAAGGTCAGTCAGTTAACCTCATACACCAAGTCATTGAATTACCCAGTTTGTGTGTTAAACAAAAATGTTAAAGCTGTCAGCTTTATGTAAAGTGTTTGTTTTGTCGTGCACCGTTTTCCCATTGTCTGGACCTGTAAATTTGGATATTAATTTGACTTTATCTGTGAAATCGCTTGAATTGTTTTGTTTTTTTATTTGTCGGGTTGTGTTTATGATAAAAAAGGCGTTGTTAGCCTTAATTTTTTTCGTACAGGTTTGGTATTTGATTTTTTTACCATGCTGTGCCTTAGAATAAATTCTTGTTATTAATCAATTGTGTGTCAATTTGAGTCCCTATTGGAGATTCAGGTAAAGCTTAATTTTTACTATTCGATATTACAAATTTCTTTTAATCGGACCATTAATTGAAAATTGAAATTGAAAACTGTAGGAGTAGTGAAGACGTCGGATAGACGGACGGACAGAGAAAGTGACTGCAATAGCGCACCCAACTTCAGGTTTCTCACAGCGACGTCGGAAGTATGGGTCAGAGCTCAGTTTTTACACAAGGAGGGCCGCGCCCCCTCTAAGAATGAGTAGATAAATCATTCAAAAGCGACTAACACATCTTCTACTGCATGTGCATGCAGAAATTACAAAAAGTGTAGAAGTAGAGGATATATTGAAAGCCAGCAAAACTGCGGAAATGCGGAAAATTTTTGGATATATTAATTTTTTATACTTGCTTTTCTTTACAATGCTCAATAGTACAATAAATAGGAACACAATTTTTGTAACTTTTGTATGTTCAGTTCAGTCAAGTATCTCCGAGTTGCTCAGTTGCATATCACTAGACATCCTCCAACACTTTTTTAAAATTTTTTCAAAACTTTTCTTTCAAAAATACATTATTTGATTGATTAAATAAACAGGTTTCCGATATTCACTTCCGACGTCGCTGGATTCTCAGGATATTAAAATAATGAGTTTTTACTAAGAATTCAACAAAAAGGTAATGGACGGGCGATTGGACGCTATGGCTACTTTCTCGTTACTGAGAAAATTCGCTAAAAATCGAAATGTAGCTCAAGGTCAGTGTAATAGGTTGTTTTCAATTACAATTGATAGGTACGTGCACAACCTTCTAATGAATGTACCGCAATGCTCAATCATTTTAATCATTTTATCAGTATAGGTAGTGCTAATTAAACTGATAAGAAGTCGTAAACCTGCCCCACAGTTTTGTTCTGTTGCAATCAGTTTGCGATCTTATAGAAGAAAATAGTAATTGACACCGATCAACAAGTTTTTTTCTTTAATGCGAGAAGCTTACGATCAGTCTGTCTAAGAGTTTTTGGAAGAAAATGGTAGGTGGCAGATGCGTTAGTGGCATGGTTGCAAAAAATGCGTAAATATAGTAAACAAGCTCGTGGGTATGGTTATAGCTTGGCATTGCGTATTATATGGCGAAAGCTATTGAATTTCACGCAATTCGGTTCATAACTAACGGAGATCTCAAAAGCGTCTTCCCTATCTTTAGACCTACAGTGCCTTTTCACAAACTCCTTTTTACAAATTTAATAGAGAATCGACTCGTTTTTGAGATATCGTACCAACGGACAGACAGACAGACATCGCAAAGTTATGAACTCGCCACGAGCTCGTTAATAATGGATAAACCGTGAGAAATCTTCCCATTCTCATACCCCAAAATGCATCACAGTGACTTTCCCCTGCATTACAGTACGTACAAAGTATCTATCTTCGAGCTCTCGCATCAAAAGTATTAAACCTTAGCATTCACGAAAGTTAAATTGACAATTCTAATTAACCTTAACAAAATTACACATGGTGCAAAATATAGAGTCACGATACGCAATCGACATCCCACGTCGGTGTTGCTATACATTACTTCTTATATTTGGTTTTATATTGGATTTGTATAACGAAATAGGTCTGTTTTCCATCAAGAAAAATTTGGTGTGGTTACCATAGATACCACCACACTGCGCATGGGCGATTCTGCCAAAAAGCTTTTCAGCTCTTCCTTTTAAGTTTAAGAATATGGATGGATGGATGGAGATTTGGATCTAATCGTTTCAGTATGTGTCATTTTTTTACCCCAAATGCAATACCGCCCTTGGAAACGTACAGGTGGTAAAAAGTGAACATTCAGAAAGTAATTGGAGACGTCAATTTTAGGTTCAATAACAAACCAGCATTTCCTTTTCCTCTCAGCGCAGTCCGTAAATGTAATACTTTGGAAACTGAAAGCCAAAATTATAACCCAGTGTTATGAGCAAATCTGCACTGAAATAGAGCAAGGAAATTGATTAAATCTACTGCAAGGTCAATAATTTTGTCCATGATGGCACATTGCTATACATGTTCAAACAACCACTTCCGTGTTGATAATTGATACATAATGTACCTACTGAATCGGTTGGCGATCTATGACAACAATCCCGTAACGGAAATGTAAGTTCCTAGGTGACCTATAACAATTAGAACACGGAAGTTGGTCTTTTATGGTCTGTAAATTTGAATTGATTTTTTTTTCTGAGAGAAATTGGCGAGTATCGTGATGTGATTTGGCGTCAAATATCAGTTGAAATAACATTTATTTCACTTTCTTTCCCGCAACATAAACAGAAATGACATTGCGATCATCACCCACGTACACAAACTTCTGCAGTAATTCCAAAGGGGCACACTCTTGAAGGTAATCAGCCGGTCCCTCGTTAGGGTCCATATCGACAATCAACGCGTCAAAGTCTTTATCAACGTGAAAACTTCCAATCTTGTCAGACAAGGCTAATGCTGAAAGATAATTAATATGGATGTGTGCTAGAACCAATTGTAGCTTACCTTTGGCACCTCCTAGTGTAGCTAAGTAGAACGCATCGCAATAGTTTACTGGTTCGTAATTTTTGTTTGTAAACGAAAGGACTGCTGAAGATGTTATGGCATACCTCATCGCATTTATAACCGAACACGAACAGCCACCAGCTACATCTGGAAAACATTGATAGATGTAGGTCCATTTGAGCGATATTTACCAGTCCCCAGTCCCACTTTGACACCTCCGTTGATTATCGCTTTAACGTCACAAATGCCTGAACGTATATTGAGATTCGAATTTGGACAATGGGCAACTGCCGAACCTCGGTCGCGCAACAATTTTACATCCACATCTTTTACGTAAACGCAGTGTGCCAAAATCGTCTAAAATTGTCCAAATGTTAAGATACGAACTGGTCTTACTTCACTTACTTTATCTGTGAGTAACGCAGCTTCATCATATACCAGAGGGTAATCTTTGTGGAACTCCAATTTTACCAGCTCAATTTCATCCAGATTCTCGCATAGGTGAGTCTAAAACACATTGAAGCAATCACATCTGAGGACTACATTTTAGGTGTACTTGTATCGGCAAGTTGAATTCTTTCGCCATTTCTCCAAGGGCCTTTAAATCTTCCTTAGTTACGCTTACTGCAAATCGCGGTGTTATAATTGGTTTAACTAACTCGCTCTGGAAAAAAGAAATAATTTCTGCAACAGTCTACGGAAAAAAATTCTTACGTTTTTCTTCGACATTTCGTTAATAAATCGGCGTGTTTCACGCAGAGATTCTTCTGATGTTTCTATGTAATCGGCGGGACCGTTTTTTGTAAGGTTGACCTTACCAACAAGTGCTCTCTGCCCAAGCCGAATTGCCGAATCTGCCAAGATTAATGTTGAATCTGTGTAGATAGAACCAAAATAGGCAGCGGTCGTTGTACCGTAACTCAACGTTTTTTTCTAGAAAAAGGTATGTTGGTAATCGGTGCGTAAAGTGATTATTCGCCCTTACAACGACAGCGTCGTAACACCTCTTTGAAAATTGGGCATCCTTAAATTTCTTTTCCAGTGGATAGGTGTGATCCTTTAGCCACTGGAGTAGGGGCTTATTCATACCGACGCCAATATTCGGATATTGGCACGCATGGATGTGAGTGTCAATTAAACCGGGTATCAAAATTTGCGAATCGCTCAGGAGTGTTTTCCGTACATTTTCTGAAGTGAATCTATTTTGTAGTTCTGATGAGTGGCCGACGGCGATTATCTGCAAAAGTTAATCATTACTTATAGTTACAATTAAGAAATTTCAATGCACCTTGTTTCTTTGAACTGCAACGAAACCTTTCTGTATGACGGTCACAGTAAAAGGTTGATCACAGTGAATGATATTTCCAATAAATAAATCCACAATGGACTCCATATTTTAGTCGGTACGTTTCCGTGCTCTATTCATTTAAACTGGCGACAATTGCAGCATACTTAGACATTGTAGTAACTGCCTTATCTACGTAGATAGTAACCATAGGCGACGCTTTAGTAACGTACCATGTCATGATAATACTATCAATTCCGTTTATGATTTTTGGCCTATGTGTGGAGAAGCGATGTGAAGTGAATAAATGGTCCACCGGCTTCAGAGGGATCTGCAATTGATGTCACATCTCAAAATAAAGCCTTTTGTTAAATGATAATTGTTCGGGACACAATCAAATCCTATTTTCTTGGTATCATAGTTTTGAAAAGTAGGTAATGCAAAATTACGGCAAAGAAACAAAACCGACGTAATCATTAAGACACAGCTTGGCAATTAATTTTTGACCTTAGGTTTGATAAAAGTTAACCTCAAGACACGAAAAAACTGGGAATCTGTGAAATCTTGCGTCTACAAAACCGGCACTAAAAAAAGACCTGTAAGTAATACTGCTCTCAATAAACGGAATATTTGTCATGTGGTTAAAGACACCACCTCCTTCAGCAAATATATGGGAGATCTGGGAGAGTGAATGGTGCTCAAATTCTGTTCCATGCATGGCATGCTAGATTTCATAATTGTCTAAATATTGAATCACAAATTTCTCCATTTTTAGCTTCCTAGCTTGTGCTAGGTAGCTATTGCGATAGCCGTTTTTTGAACATTTCAAAATTTCATCAAATGTCGACGTTTTAGACCATTTTAAGCAACTTTTAAAGAATAAAATTTTTTTCCGTCTGTATGTACGTACGTACGTTTGTTGGCAATTTTCTGAGAAAACGGCTCGACGGATTTTGTTGAAATTTTGTATATATGTTTTAGGCATACCGAACAGAAAAATAACGGGCCGGATTTTTGAAAAAAAATTTTGGAGCGCCGTAACGGCATCGAACTTTTTTTTTCAAATAGCAACCTAAAATTTTTATTCTATTATTTGGAAGACCTTATTTTCCTGTGTACAACCTACAAAAAATTGGGCCGGGTTATATTATCAAAAAACGGAGAAAAAAATTGTCAGTCAAAAAATTGTGTTGCATATGTGCAAAACGCAACGATCTTGTTTCTGAAGCAATTTAAACGAAATTTCTATGGTAAGTCCCTTTAATAAAAGCAAACAAAATTCATGCGCAAAAATCGTGTTGCGCATGCGCAGAAATGCAATTTTCTTATTTATGGAACAATTAAAACGAAATTTGGATGGTAGGTCCTCCTAATAAAAGAAAACAAAATGCATGCGCAAAAAATCGAGTTGCGCATGTGCAACATCCAACTTTCTTATTTATGGAGCAATTTTAACGAAAATTGGATGGTAGGTCCCTCTAATAAAAGCAAACAAAATGCATGCGCAAAAATCGTGTTGCGCATGTGCAACATCCAACTTTCTTATTTATGGAGCAATTTTAACGAAAATTGGATGGTAGGTCCCTCTAATAAAAGCAAACAAAATGCATGCGCAAAAATCTGTTGCGCATGCGCAGAAATGCAACTTTCTTATTTATGGAACAATTTTAACGAAATTTAGATGGTAGGTCCTTTTAATAAAAGCTAACAAAATGCATGTGCAAAAAATAGTGTTGCGCATGTGCAACATCCAACTTTCTTATTTATGGAGCAATTTTAACGAAATTTGGATGGTAGGTCCCTGTAATAAAAGCAAACAAAATGCATGCGTAAAAATGCACCTGTTGACGTTTTAGATCATTTTAATAATAATATAATAAATAAGCAACTTTTAAAGAATAAATTTTTCCCGTCTGTAAGTGCGTACATATGTTGGCAATTTTTGGTTTCAGCTAGGAAGCTATTCTGTCAAGAATTTGACACCTGGTTTTGTATATCAACCATATGTATATTTTATGTTGTCGTACAGAAAATTAACTACTCTTTTCAAATATCATAAAAAACGTAGGCAATGCAGGTGAAAAACAAAAGGCCCTTCTGTGGTAACATGGAGGGTCTTCCTGAAGTTCAAAAACTTCGTAAGATGCAAAGGTCTGGGTCAAAAAATGGGGACATTGAGGATTCCATGCGGCAGATATACGTCCACCGTGGGTGAGGCTCTCGCATGTCTCCTGGAAACACTTTCAAGGCTATGGGGACTAGGTAACTTCGGACCCACCAATAGGAGCTACCGGGATCGGTGCAAGGTCGATCGACTGGAAAGTAGCTTAAAAGGGTGTTTACCGAGGGATCTCAGAGATGCCCCGTCAGCACGTTCAGCCCATTTAAGAGTACATGAGACCGGACGGGGATTCCCGGCTCTTCAGCAGAAGGGTCTGGAACCGCTGCTCTTGCATTTGTGGCACCTCTTTAGACTCCCTGGCTTTAAGGGTATATCCTCAAAAGCTGGAGAAAGGTAAGAGTTGTGTACCTACCTCGCCTGCCTGGGATTCACTGGAGCCATGAAAACCATGCCAACTTTCGCCATAGGGGCACTTCTGAGACTAAATCCTTTACATTTGGCTGTGGAGGCAGCTCGGAAGGCTTCCATATGGCTAAATGATTGGGACGAGTGGAAGGATCAAGGTGGCCTAGGGCGCGAGCGGATCTGATAGGAAACCTTCAGGTCCGATCACCTCCTCGCAAGAAGGGATGTGATCCGGGTTGTCTTACTAAGACCAAAGAGTTATAAAATCACTCTCCCAGACAGGGAACAGTGGTTGAACTCAAATCGTGTGTTCCTCAAACATGAGGCGCTCGGATGTTTACAATCGGGTCCCTAACAGAAAGAGGAACGGGCATGAGTATGTATGGTGATCGACCGACATCCGACATCGGCTTCTCCCTCATCTCCCTGATCAGCAGAGTTTCAGGCAGAGATGTTAGCCATCATGACCTGTGCACAGGAGAACCGTAGAGGCTACTTGCATATATCAATATGCAGTGAGTCAGGCAGCACTGAGAACCCCATCAGCAGCCAGGTTCCGATTGGCTAACACTTGATTATAGACGTAGAAGATTTGGCGAGTCTAATAGCGTAAACTTGATCTGATCGCCAAGGTAGTGGCGGGTTCCTCGTCAAGCCTACCTAGGAATTGCTCCATCCGATGTCAGAGCCAGGATTAAAAATTGGGTACCAGTCAATTCCAGGCTCACTGACAACAAGCAACCGAAATCGGGCAGTCCAAATCCTTTTTAAAAGGGCGCTTTTGCAAATATGGGTCTTATAACTCGCGGGGCACTGGATGGTCAAATATCACCTTGCGGAGGAGTCTACGTGTAGGTTCTGCGGCGAAACTACCAACCATGTGGTCTGTCACTGTGACGCCTTGATTAGACATCAGCTTCCTGTCAACAATTATCTGGAAGCGGGGAGGGTGAAATCACTTAGGCTAAACAGGGGCCTATCCTTTATTGAGAGGAACGGGCTCTGAACCTGGTTGCGAAAGAAAGGTGGTATGCACAATGGGCCTTAGCTGAGCCTAAATGCTGCCTGGCCGGGCTCCCCTTATTAATAGGTAGAATGGCTGTATTTAATAAATCTTTCCTTCTCTTCTGAGGTTTTTCTAATCATGGTAAAATCACAAAGATTAACCCAATTCACAAATAAGTTCGAATATGGAATCACAAAATTATAGACCAATTTCTATCTTAAATTCGACTTCGAAAATACTAAATCCCTTATTAAAAATTGCTTAATTGCCTTTTTTGAATCCCATAAATTTTTTAATAATTCACAACTTGGCAATAGGGTAAATAAATCAACAACCGCGACTTTACAAAGTATGCGACACTATATACCTTTAATCTGGTTGAGCATGACTTGCTGAAGGACAAGATTTACTCCTATGACGTTAGAGACGTTGCGCTAAATTTAATGCGATCCACTCGCACACAGTCATTAGTGATCGGTGGCAATATGTTGGAGTTCAGAAAATTTATTCCTGGGGGAAAATTATTGATGTGGCATCAAAATTAAAACCAATTGAGTATGGGGTACCCCAAGGATCTATTCTTGGCCCTATATTATTCATAATCTTTATTCATGACTTCTTTAACTGTTTTGACTCATCTTCAAGCGATATTATCGCATATTATGCAGATGATACATGTTAGTGGGGTATGTAATGAGGAAGAGTTAGAATATAATTTAAAAGGCGCTATCAACTCTTATTAATTGCAAATAACCGTTTAATCAATTTTCAAAAAACAAACATTCCTGTATATTAGAAAAATAGGGGTTTCGATATCTCTCCAATGACTTACAGTCATGTCAATTAGAAATGTATCACTCATACCTTCGTAGGGGTTAGTATAGACACCAAAGTTAATTACAAAAATCACATTGATGATATGAAGCCAAAGTTTCATTCTTCTATTTTCGAATTGTCTCGCTGTAAACATTTCAGTGACCATTTTGCAAATTTACTATTCCATATTTGAAAGTAAGGCATTTAATTATTGGGAACGCCACTAGTGATTAAATTTTCGGGATATTTAATATGCAAACAAGAACAATTCGAGTAATTTCGCTACAGAGACACTGAGGCAGGAATCCTGTAAATCTTATTTTAACAATTTCAGATTCCAACTGTCTACTCATTACTCATAACATGTATTGGAATGTGTATGTTTCGTTTTCAAAAACAAAAAATATCTAAATAGGTATAAGGCAACATGAAGATAAATACGCCCCCGCCATCTTGAACCCAGAAAAGCCTAACGGTGGCTCCAAACTGGAAATTTTGCAAGAAATTGAGGGGAGATTATGGCAAAATGAGCACATCTAAATATTTCATTAATTAATTTTAGATATCTTCTAAAACTGCTTCCATTTTGAACCAGGGCTCAACTTACGGAGTTCTTTTATAAGGTCGGCGAACAGATTAAAAATTCGAATAATTAATGTTTTACATGTATGTAATTGGATGAAGTAATTCGCTAAAAATAATTGATAAGCCAAAATCACAATTTTGAAATAGGGAAAACCATGCGACAATGATTATCATGGCAAGTGGAATACCCCAATATGAACGTGTGTTAATTCATTATCGATAAAATTAAAATTTCGTATATACACAAAGGTGCAGAGGTCTTCACCTTACAATATTTTGGAAAACCTAGGCATGTTTCTCTCATCAGTACATTAAATTTTTGGACACATTAACACTCCTACACATTCTTTTCACAGCGTGTTAATTTCGCATATTCACATTCCTTTTAATTTTAATAGAATAATAATTTTAACCCGGTTAAGATAAGGCTTATATTATGTAGGTGTAGAAAAATGCCTTATTTGTTTAAAATATACTTTTGAAATGTTTTTTTGCGAAAATGGTGATCGCGGAAATGAAGTGTTAATTAATGCTGCATTTTTGCAAATATCAGACATTCCCTTTATTACTTACTTATTAATCTAATATCATCATGGTCGTTGAGTGAAGGATTAGAATCAATGATCATAATTTCATGGAATGAAACTCTCGCGCCTTTGCTAACTTACACACTATACCAAACAATTGTTTTTGTTCTACCTGGTGTCACTGAACGCTTATTATAGTTACAAATGTGTGTATATTTAGTAATTTAGTAGACAACTGCTGTGCTATATAACTTAAAAAGCTAAATGGCGAATATTCCTTCTGGTAAATAAGCCCTAAGTCTACAAAAAATTGCACCACAAACCATTGTTTCCCAATATCAACAAAACTCTACCAATTGATAAACAAATGCAACAATCTTTCCTAATAATGTCGGAGGAAGACGCAATTAGAGACATAATTAGAATTAAAATTTTTTTAAAATTCCAACGTAATCGATTTTTTGTGTGAAATTACTTCTTTTCTTTCAATCACTTGAATTACTGGAATTTACGTAGATTAGCAACTGCTCTTGGGAAAACCGATATCCTTCGTTTCATTTTATAGCACCGTGTACAAGCTTGATTGCTACAACAATTTTATTAATCTTGAAATTAAGATAGGCAAACGTAAACAAAAATTGTTTTGATGATGTACGAATGAAAAGTCGTGGGCATGTGTGTAAAAGTGCAAGAAAAGCGCAAGGAAACCTAACTATGGCTATACTATGACTATGACTATGGCATTACCATACAGTGTATCAATTTGAATAATGTCCATCAGTGGGAATCTATCAGAAATTTAAACTGGGTGCGACAATGGATGAACAAAAATATCACACATGAGGGAACATCGCCCTTTAGGTCCCATAAACTACTCCAACAAATTTTTATATGGTTACCCACTGTGTGCTATACATTGTTTTTAAAGCGTGTTACAATTATCTT
>NW_022170249.1:43996563-44019700 GCF_008802855.1 Photinus pyralis
GTATAATTTTTACTGGAATTGCGTTCCGTATGCAAAAAGGTACCGAAACGTTGTTCCGACCCTAATACACCACTGCTCTCTACTGGCATCGTATAATGTTGCACTAAGAAAAGATATACATACGCGATTGTTTTGTAGAGACCACTGATTTGGCCCCTGATTTTTTCTTGGTTGTATTTACCATATGGCTTTAGCTTGCCGATGAATAAAGTTGGTGCTTTGTTATGGTATTGTTCCTTTTTATAAGTCTTCTCCTTAGGTCTTTATTCCAACACCAATATCAGTACTTTTATAAGTGGCGAAAGTGTTTCCAATCGAACCACAAGGTTTTCTTGAATAAGCCAGACGTATCCAACGATATATACCCATGAAGTATGTAGGTTGGTCTCGAATCGGATGCAGGGAAACATTGTTTCTATCGGAAGAGTTTTTATTTTTGTAATTTTTTTAATTGTTAAAATACCGTACCTAGTATAGGTACCTATACCTACTACCTACTAAACCAAAATTTTTAATTCAACAAATCTAGTGTAAAATAGGTAAAATGTTATTAATTTCCCTTATTTGAATAAGTCCTGCGTTTATATGAGTCATGCCTAGGTATATAGCAAACGCTTATGATCGCGCCACACAGTTTACCTATATATCTGTACTTATATCCTGGGTTCGTTTCCCAGATAAGACATGGCTGTTTGTGATTGTATAGTGGGTTGAGTGGGAAGAGTAGCCAATTGCTAACACTCCGATCACTATAAAATAAAAATAAAATAATCTACAAGGTTTCCATTTACACAATTACAATTCCGAAGTTAGGTATGTGTGTGATGGAATTAAGCCCAACTAAAACCTAGGTCGGTATACAGTCGGTAGGTAGTACACACACTGAAAAAAATCAACCTTGGTAAAATTACCTTCTTGTATAAGATAACAATTATTCAAAAATGTTAAAAATATGATAATTAGGATTATTGCATACAATGAAACGTATAAATTTTTAAAATTAATGGAAAAATCGCAAAAGGTAGGTACCTACTTAAAAGTAAAAATTATTTTTCTCAGTGTACCTACTGCGGTCACATTAGGTACAATTTTCAGTAGGTAGGTACCTATAGGTTCTACGGGAATTATTTATACTCATCAGCTCGTATTCGGTAACAACTTCTAATTTATATTCAATAGCACTGATCCTTCAACTCAGCTTAGATATCGATTGGCGAAGGTTGACATCGCTATCTCTTTTCATTCTTGAGTTAGACAAGGAACAGGCAGACAGACCACAGACGGACGGACAAAACCATCACAGAAGGAGAATGTCTTTCGAAAAATTCCCCTAAAAATAAGACAAACCTCCTTTACTATAAGTTGCAAGTAGTAGTAAGAAGCAATTACGCCGAGCTTTCGTACATACCTATATGGAATCTCCTTGCGAATTGTTTCACTTTTCCATTTAATATAAAGATAATGAATAGGTAGGTAGCTAGGTAGGTATAGATATTATTTGATATTGCTCCTTTTTATTTTGGCATTCCCTGAAATGATACAGTTACTTTGGGTGCCGGATGTCTTCGAGAAGGAAAAACATCTCCGGCAATTAGGTACCTATCATAGAAAAGGTCGTTACACGCATAAAATGTTGGATTATGCCTAATAAAATAATCCCTCAAGTTGCAGTCGGAAGATTTTCGTTTTTGCCGATTAGCTCCATGAGCCATAACTTTATATGGTAATTACCCCTTATACCTACCGTGCTTTTAAAGTACGAGAATAATATTTACATATATACCTACAATATGCATTGCAAGTCATAAAACTGTCATTAAAGAACTCCTTTCATGCAATGGTATTAATAAAATTAACTACTACTTAGTCGATACAATGCTAGTTATTCATATCAAAGGATTACCATTGATTAAATGTAAGTAGGTAACATAAATTGAATTGCATGTGGGTGTATTTTTACATCAAAATATTAAAGTGACTGCAAAAAAACCAATTCAGTTCCAAAATTGTTGCGAATTGAAATGTGAAAAAAGTCAAAATCAGAACTAATCAAATTAAAACTGATAAATCCATTATGTAAAGGTAGGTACATACGACGTGTAAAGGAATATTGAATTACATCGTTTACATGCAGACTCCGCCTTAGGATCAAGAAAAAACAAACATATTTACGTCTCAATCTGGCGCTTAAATCCCCTCCAAATTTTTACGTCCAATCACAAAATGCTTGCCCGCCTACAAAGCTTCCAGCAAAAAATAAAGCTCTAAGTGAGATGTAGTGTTCCCAACAGTGTATCTAAACCCGTTAGTGAGAAAAGGACAACGGCAACCCTTAATAAATCGATTTGAAAAAAAGGGTATAATTGTAGGTACCTACATAATTCTGTTTTAATTAACCCTTGATTTAATTCGTAGTTTCTTTTTTAATTTCTGAGCGGATCGGGAATGTCGGCCGGTTTTTAATTGAAAAGCGTTAAGATTGACATGATTACAGTTCGGACAGGCAAAATAAGTTTACATAGGGATAATGCCAAGGATACGTAAAGGATGGATGTTATCCGCTACATGTGCTACGAAAGAGAAAGAAAATGTAGGTATATGAAGGCGGGGCCTTTCATTGGACTTAAAGTAATAAAGATGACTATTTTGAAAACTCACTCAGTTTGACAGCGTACTTAGACAAGAAAGCACTTGATGGAAGTGTTTTGCTTATAGAGTGTGTAAAGGTATTATAGTGAGTGCGCGTGTTTTCCATTGATTTGCGTCCTCATAGAGACATCGCATGTAAGTGATCTAAAAGAAAAATGGCTTTAGAAGATCGATTCAGTCCAAATGCAGCCGCAATCAGTCCGAATAGCGACAATTCCTTAAACTCCCCTAATTCGCCGGAGTCAACACGCACTTCCCCTTACACCTGCACAACAATCCCTCACATCAACGATAACGCACGTTTAAAACCAACAAATCAAAATGCCGAAACCGAAAAACCATTCTTTCGCATTACTTCCTACGCCTTATCTAGTCCAAGCTACGATTATAATCGAAAATCAGAAAAACGTACAAAGGAACAACCCGAGCCCACAATACAGCATTTAAAATACTCGATTCGAAACATCCTCCAACCGGATTTTGGCAGAAACGCTCTACAAAAAACAAACTCCGGCAAGATCCACTTTAAACCCTACGAGAAAACGGAAAGGAAAGTCGCGCCATTGGGGAGCTTATGTCAGACGGTCTCGCAAATCGGCAAAACTCACCCTCGGGTCGAGATACCCGTCAAGCCCAAAAGTCCGCCGCCAACTAAGAGCCAAAGCCAAGATGAAACCAAACACGAAGACAGCAAGTTGCCTACCTTATGGCCGGCTTGGGTTTATTGCACCAGATACTCGGACAGACCCAGCTCAGGTAATCTTTTTTTATAACCTCTTCCACCTGTCGATTAAATTATTTTCTATAACGTCTAATTAAACGGTTCCTCATTATCCCTAATGAAACAGTTGATGATATTGTACGAAAAGGACGGATACCGTCGGACAACTTCGCGCCCTTATTACTAGGTGGTAATGCATTGTAATTTTGAGGTTGTGCGATAGATGAAAGGGTTGGTATATAATTTTCGATCCTTAATTACTGAAAAATTTAATTTTATTCGTAATTGAATTCTGAATAAAATTAGCCAATTGTACCAAGAGGTGGCGCTACGTCATGCATTCTGCGTGTCCGCGGGTAGTACGTTTAAAATCCGATCCAAACCGGCAAGGATTATTTAATTTTGGCTTCGATAATTAAATCCATTAACATTTCATGCGTATATGTTACAATTACCAATAAATGGTGTATTAATTAATTGCAGGAGAACGATCTGAACTGTTTGTATAGGTACATTATAAACCGCAGGTTACGGAAGCGCTTATTAAACTATTGTCATTGATATGAAAATTATATGCTCTTTATTGCACGTAGAACGTGTTCATGCTTAGTTTTATTTTACAGGTTATACCTTATTTGTTATGTTAAATAGAATGCTTCCATTTTCAATTTGTTCCATAACTGCGGTTCTCGCGTGAGACTGAGATGGCCTTTGGATCCTATATATACCTAAAAGAAAGTACTTGCGCTCCATCACCTAATACTTAACTGTTTTGAGTTTCATACGGATCATTCGACTTAATAGTTTGGAAGATTAAGTGCAGGTAATTATTCAAAGTATTATACCTACTTTTACTTGAAACTATAAACCATTGAATAAAACTTTATTCAATGCTATAACATATACATATAAGATTAGACTAATTACTAAAACAAAGGCATCATTAGTATAAAGGCCTCTATGAACCAAAAGCACGTTATAATTTTGTGTCAAATTCATTGAATCTTTTCTAGAGCTGCACAACGTAAACGTGTTCCACAATGACTCTCCTTCGAAAAAGATACTCATCATGGTGAAGTATTAATTCGCCATTCGCACTACCCGTTTAACACAAAGGAAGCTCACATTCAATTTATTTTATTGAAATACCCGCTATTTTACCTTGTCGATTTTAGCGGGGTAAACAAAGCTCACAAATATCAGATGCCGCATCAGTACCTAGGTATAGATATAGGTACATTCTTAAATGCCCTACGTAGAGCGGAGGGTGGCGAGAATTTTCTTATTAATTATAATCATGTCTAATCTCAGTACCTATTTCTCCAAAATACATTTGCGAAAATTATACAGGGTGTTTCTAAATATGATGTAAATAGTAAATACGGAAACGGAAGGGGCTAATTGTTTGGCTTATTTAATCACTAAAATTCATATAAACATAGGTCCGCAAACGCTTCGTTGCCAATTTATAGGGTGTTAACCTAGGTGTTAAATTTAAGCTTTTTTAAGTTTTTTCTCCTGCAGTTTTCGCTGAAATTTAAAATAGGTATAAGTTACGCTGAACATCATTGGTCATGTCAATGATATACCTAGTGAAAATCTACAGGACACGTTCCATTTTCTACCCCTGAACTTTTTTCTCGGTGGGTGGTCTTTGGACCGTACCGAGCCGAACACCGGACCGATTTCGAACCGATCCTCGGTCCGGTCCGTACATTAAACTTGTTGGTCCTGGTGCTAAGTATTACTGCACTTGTTGAGTCGAGTATTAAATATGTGATTTTGCTTTTCTTTCCGATGCCATATCTAAAAAGTTTGAAACATGTAACAAACTTTCTTTAAATTCTTGAGACTACTTCGTCTCTAAAACGTATTTTTATTCTCTTCTTGTGTTTCTTCCTTTCACTTTTCCTGGTCTGCTATGTTGCTTTGAGTTTTTCTAGTAGCAATAGATGTTCTTTCCCCCTTTCCATATTTTATGGACGTATAAAATTATAGTAGATAACTTTTTTTTCTTAGAGTGTCAAATTTGGTTTTTGAGATTTCCTTCCAAGCCCATATTTTCGTTTCTCAACGTGCTCTATCCAAAACGTAGTTTCTGGTGACATTGCTTTAGATGAGCGTGCGTCGGAATACTGTCTCTTGAATTTTTTACCACTCGCACGTTAATAAGGGAGGTATTGAATTAGGGTAGAAATGACCACCCACTTTTTGATAGAAATACATGTTTTAAAGCACCAGGATGCGAATCAAACAAAATCTCGATGATATCGGTCTGTCTGTCGGTCTGTACTCTCATTTCCGTCTAAACGGCTGAACCGATTGGAACCGAATTTGGTAGATACATACTCTTAGACAAAGGAAGAGCTGAAGACAGAAACGCATATGGGCATGTGGTGTTGGCCCCAGCAAATTTTGTAATTAATCCGTGATCAGATTGGATCCGCAGCCTGTGATGTATCACTAACGTTAAACTTAACGTGCAGGTTATCTGTAGAAAACGTTATATGTATTGCCCATACTAAATAATGCAAAATATCGTTTTTTTTTGCAAATAACCTTGTCGTTTGACGTTTCTGGTACATCACAGGCTGAATATTTCCTAATCCATATATTTTAGGCTTCATTTCAATAAAAGTATGTAAATGAATTTCTCTATGTCAATAATGGAGAAGGAGGGGGCCCACTATAGGTACCCATTTTGATACTCGGACTCGATAGAAGCGAACCACCGACCCAATTTGACCCGCTATCTTGGAAGACTTATAAGACGTGCACATCTGCAATACTAAAAAACGCTTCATGCGGTTTTTAAGTAGGTCTAAGAATCAAAACATGCCAACTTCTCCACAAATTGGCCTGTAACATTTATAATTTTTAAACAAGGGCACAATTAACATGGTAATTAGATGAAATATGCTATTTATGGTCAGATGTTATATAAGATTTTTGTGCAAAACGACTGGTGTAGAAATGGAACCGAAACGGAAGAGGAAACCTTTCCACAAAAATATACGAAAAACGGCACAATGGCTGTTCAAGGAAGTATAGAATGTGCATTTGAAGGTGACAATTTATTTAATTGTGTTTGACATTTCATTGTTGACTCTCACTTTTGTTCTCTCATTTAATCATTTATCGTTTAATCCTTCCGGCATAAAAATAGACACTTTCAAATAGAAGACAAAGTACATTGGAGGGCAGAAGTGTGTTTCGTCATAATACGGTGCAGTAAATATGATTCTGAAATCCTGATAAATGAAGTTTTTAAAGAACCAAATTCTACATAGATTTTAACAATGCCTATAGTGGGAAATTTAGGTTATGACGTTGAAATGGGAAAAAAGGTTTGCGTTATATAACTTAAAATAACAAATATTTCAAATCAAATCCAGTTTAATGAAATATACATTGTAAGCATTACATTGAAAATTGATAGATAATTATGTAGGTTTCTTTTGAAAATTGACTGGATATGTTATTATGTGATTATTTGAAGTGGTTGGTGATAGGAGAACCGTTCTTTTCACATAATAATGAAGAGGGAACCTAATTTATTTTTACATAACCGGACATGTTCTGTATATACCTCTTTTGCTATGATTATAATATTAAAGTTCTAGGTACCATGCACAGAGAGATAATTAAATATTGACCGGTCCTCTCATATTATAAAATATAGCAACTTCAAATCAAACTACATTGCCACCTTTAAAATTCGACGCCGTCTTCTTCTAAAGTAAAAGACATTTAGGGATAGAATATCACAGCCCATGCAGTAAGAAATAAACTTGCAGTTTAAAGTATACCTAATTTGCATACTTTGATTCGATTTCTTCCGTTCAGAATTAATTGGTCAGATTGAATACTCAGTTACCAATTCATAGCTATGGGTAGACTACGTTTACACACCGAAGAAAAAGGAATGGTTAACAATCGGTGAAGGATCAGCGAAACGTCAACACAAAAATCTAAAATATATAGTCACGTCAACACTACACGTTTGAAAATATAATACTAAAAGCTCATATTTTTCACAATAATGACGTTTATCAATCACAAAAGGGCCCTATTGTTTTAAGAGTTGACATTTTTCCAAGCAATTAGTTACCAGGCTACTGTATGCTGATATAATCTGATAAAACCTGACGGCAGTTTTATTTCTATTTCTTTTGTTTAATGTCGCATTTTATATGAAGGAGTTGCACCCTTATTTGGAATTCTTTTGTGATAGATAAAACTTTTTTGGCGGATAAAAAACGATCTAATAAATGAGTTCTTACCCGCTTACAAAATCATTAAATAAAATTATATACCTTTCTTTGTGTATAAGTAATTGATATTTTCCTTGTTTAAATCAATAAATGTTACAGGTACTTTATAATTTTTTAAGTAGGTAGGTAATACATTGGAGTTTTAAATCGCCAATTAACCTAAATAGATATTCATTAATAAATTACTTCCTTTTGGCGGCACATTCTAGAGTATAATTTATTGAATATAGATAATCGGCCGCGGCTTCCTTATTTGCTACGGGAAAAATTAAAATGGCATTAGCGAAATTAGAATTTCAAAAAAGGCGAGCTTCTAGTTTGCATTGCAACTGAATTATGATGTACCTAATTTTTATCGATTTCATTGACTCCTTGTCATTTACTAATTTAATCAACACGGAGCGTAATGTACATTGAAGGATGCATTTGAGGAATTATGACGTATTTAAAACAGGGAAGTGTATTTTTATTATTTCTATTAGAGGCAGATATTTATAGAACTTATGTGATTATTTCCTGATTACGTGATTTCTTCTACCTTTCCTCTCTAATTTTTAGATTCATAGGTACTCTCACCATTTCCAGGGGTGTAAAATGAAATCTGAGAAATAAACCAGGAGTTTCTCTATTATTTTGATTATCAAAAATGTTCTTGGATTTTCTAATGAAAGAACCTTTGGGTCAACTCTTTAAGTTTTCATATTTTTCTGGTAGAAATGGGCGGTTTAATAGACTTTGGCAGTATTACAACATTTTGGTCACTTGCTTCCAAGGCATTTTCTTAAAAATTATTATTATAAAAACTAAAAAGGTTGCCCAAACTTATAATTTCCAAAAACGGAGATGTTATATAACAATACGATTCTCAAAATGGATTACCCACCTATCATCACAAATGTCTGTATTTTTCATTTGGTGCTGATCTACACGCCAATCCCAAGTTCTATGCCCCTGTAATGAACATACCAAAAGTTCAGTTGCTGGAAATACGTTTTAAATCCAATGAAAATATCTATAGGAGGCCTTTCTCTCCCATTTAAAGTAGTTAACTCAAGGGAAAAAATGCAGTCGAACAGGTGAACAACTGCTTTTAGTTCTGCAGTATCATTTTCGATTAAGTACATCAGGAAAAGCAATCGCGGAATTAAAGTTCGCCGCTGCTAGAAAAAGAGTGCCTCACACCTACAAGTATAACCAAAACATATACCTACATTTTGCCTAAATAAACCAGTGGTCCAAAATGTTTCCTCTGGGGACTATATTACCTAAAATTTGTGTTTATTCTTTAATTTTTTACGTAACCCCTAAATATTTCTCACAGGCTTTAAAAGCTCTTAAAGATTTTTAAACACCAATATGTACCTACTTTTAGATGATCTTAAACTTTCTTAAGGACAGAATCCTCGATGAATCTATCTTGACATCCATTCAGATCTCTTCTTTATTCCATAGGGTGCAGCACAATTAATACACAATGGCTGTACATCTTTATTGTTATAACATTAACACCAATTATTAACACGTTCAATAAAACTAGGACACTTACTCACAACGTTGTAACAAATAATTAATTATTTAAAACTAAACATGTTCATTTCGGTGGATAAACGTTCAAGGGTAGAATTAGATTTTACGCATTTTCGGTGAGCTTTTGGACCAAGAGCGTTAATTTTTTTTAAATTTCCTCTCCTAATAAACAAGATTACGAAGGAACTAGCTAAAAGGTTTTATATAAACGACCGATTTCAACTATTTTTAGTCATCATCAGGTCAAGCTAAAACAATGAATCATAAGCTCAGCCGTTTTGATCTTGTTTATCATGTTACAACAAGCTAATATGGGGATTTATAAGATTTCATGTCCCTGCCTTATAAAATACTTTGATATAACAATGAATAGTGATATATTTCAATTTAGAAACGATCTATAGTGAGGTGAAGAAATCAGTACAAAACAGGCAGAAATTAAAGTCATTTTGAGTAGGGTGTTATGTTAATTTGGGATTCCCCATTATAAATTTCAAATTTCCTTGAAACTGAAGGCACAAAAACGCAAATTCTTATTCTTCTGGGAATATAGAACATATCGCGCAAAATATATGGACCACAGTAATGAACATACTATAACCTATGTTAGATATTAGATGTTAAGAATGAGAACGAATAATCGATAATCGATAAGGTTAGTACAATATTTTTAAAGTAAGCAAACGTTCTAATGCTAAAAGATCCACCCGTAGGAATGTCGTTAACACCCACACGATTAAGATATAATTTCAATTAATTCGATAACTTAACCGCACAAGGAGTTTCTGTGTCTTCTATCCAAAATCTGTTGTTTTAAGGTAGATTCATCATTTTGATGTCTCTAAATAACGAAGGAAGCGATTAGTAACATTAGCAGAAAGTTCACACAACATGCCTACACTATTTCAACTAGAATTAAAGTACAAACACGCTACGTCAATTAAAATACGATCACGACTTTTTGAAGAAGATCTATTTTATAATTTCGATGCGATCTTCATTGAGCATTTACTCGAGCGTCCATTTCAGTTGATCTTCACGCTATGTGTTTGCACCTTCTTTTGAGTCCAGTCCGCTAATTACAATAAATGTTTTTTTGGGTTTAAATGGAAATTTCTGGTACAAATCATACGCAGATACTAAATCTTTTATTGGGGGTGGACGAGATTGTATTTTGACGATACCTAATTTAAAAATATTGACATTGGTAACTGAAATATAATTAGGGTTCGGTGGAAAACTCAAACCAGGAATAAATCTCTCACCTAATATTAAAACATGGCGATAAATCATGTTCAGGCTTTTAGTTTATGCAACATCTATCGCTCAATTCGGCACTTACATTTAAAAATAAATCTGCCACCAAAGTATTAAAATTTATCCGTCCTCGTGTCAACACACCGATAAGTGTTTTTTAAACTATCTTTAAAACGCGCCTTATTTTTAAACGCTCGAAAAACTAACTTCAATTATGGCGCTGAACACCAACTCATTGTCCACGAAACTAAATAGGGTCATAATAACGTACATCCCTTCAGGACCCATATTTCACGTGGGTTACTACCTCCCTAATGTCCTTTGCCGTTCACTAAACTAAACCACAATTGCTCTAATTAGTGACAAATGTCGACCCCATTTCCGAACGTTAACGGGTGAGAAATGCAAAGAGAATTGTTACTTTGTCATAGAACTTGTTAAACGACTCCAACAAATATAATTATTACCTTTTTCGTTGTAGGACCGAGGTCTCGTCGCACGAAAAAGGTTACAAAGGCGGTGGAAGAAAAGCGGCCGCGTACCGCGTTTTCCGGCGCGCAGTTGGCGAGATTGAAGCACGAGTTTACGGAGAATCGCTACCTCACCGAAAAAAGGCGGCAGCAGTTAAGTCAGGAGCTCGGTCTTAATGAGGCGCAGATTAAGATTTGGTTTCAAAATAAAAGGGCGAAAATTAAAAAGTCGACGGGGGAGAAACATCCGCTCGCTTTGCAGCTTATGGCGCAAGGGTTGTACAACCACTCCACGGTGCCCTGCGACGAGGATGAAATGCCGTTAAGTCCCTGAACGACGAAAGCTTCCCATTTTTGCTATTTGTACGAGTGCGTACAAACCAAAGCTCCTTTAGTTTCAATTTAGTTGAGATTCACTCTGGTATTTGTACAACGAACTAAGCTTATTTATTGTAGTTCATATACGAGCTAGCCTTTAATGTTTAGTAATAATTATGGAATTAAATAGACTGATAGACCTTATATTAGTAGAATGATGTGCAATGTTCAATTAACGAATTACGTTGTATAGTTAATGGTAGGATGCATTTAAATAAACAATTGATGTATGTGTTTTTCTTTTTCTATGTGGATCGTTTAAGTTATACATTAAAGTACCATAACTCATAATTGAAACCTTATCTCTTAATTAAAAATACAGGCAATGAAAAGGTTAATTTCTCTTTTGGAGTTAAAATTTCGACTGTCGTTTACGTTGTTCATACAAGTATGATCTGAACGTGTCCAAAGCAATTTTCAGATTTTCAGCGCACGCGTGTTCCGTTTGTGAATTTCTATTAAATTGTCACTTCGCAAATGAAAATTGAAAAAATAATGTCACATGGTATTGATAATGCAATAACTAATTTGGTTAAAAAAAGAATTATTATCAACCCCCTTATTATCAAATTATTGAGCTGTACTGCCTCCATTCTATAAGAATTTGGTTAAGTAACATTGGAATCGATTAATCGGTCTTACAGACGTAGTACTTTACTGGCGGAGTCGGACAATTGATGGGTGCGCCCAAATGTCGACGACTGGGCACTGGGACAACTGGGTGCCAGGACAACTGGACGATGGAACGGCGCATATGGGTAATTTGATCAATTATATTCAAATCGGTTATAGTTTTGGATTGTTGTCCATCGGTCCATATGTGAGATAACGCTCTCATGAGCCGTATCAAAATTTAGCATTCGTGCAGTTTATAGCATAAAAAAGGCGGTTACTACTCGCCGGTTCCTAGCTCAACTGGGACAAAATGGAACATACCTACCACTTGGATGCACAAGAAAGAAAATGTAGCGACAAAAAGTTCTATTTCGTGCTGTTTCAGTTATCACTCCATCAGTTCATTCAACTAATAGTCTCAGAACTATACAACTAAGACAAGTAAACGTTCAAGTTAAAAGCCTCGCGAAAATATTATCCAACTAATCATTGTTAATAATTAAATATTTGTATAAAATGGGATTGTGGAAACATAAATGTTGAAAGTTTTAAAGAATTCCTGAAATGCCTCTCAAACAATCCTACACTCTTTGCAGCATCTTTCAAGAATGAATAAACAATTTATATATAAGCGCATTTGTTGTTTTTTATGTTCATCGTTTTGCATAAAATCCACGCCCCATTCCAAAAAGAAGACAAACTTTAACCCCCTAAATCTCGGAAAACGAAGCATTTGCGGACAAAAGTTGTACAGGAAACTGTCGTTAGTTTTTCATGCAGAATCACCCCTTGAAGTTTGTCGCACTTATTCACTAACACCCTGTATTTATTTAGCGTTTCAGATTTGAGATTCTAGATACATACACGAAATTATTTTATTCCAGTTGTCGATAATGTTTAAAGAATCTGCGAGTAGCCCTCTAATTGTCCCCGAAGAACAAATTCGCTTCCCATTTTATAAATAAACATTTATTCTGCTCGGGAAAGTATATCACAATTCTCAATCACGGGAGTTGTGACGTTTGTGATACACAAATGTGTTTGTTCCTATTGTCGATATTTGTTTGAGGGTCTACAAGTACGGATCGGGGCAACTGGGCGCCGAGACAACTGACTTCTGGGACATTGGATGCCGGTGTAGCTAAGCGTATGCACATTATTTGCTATCTTCAAATTCTTTATAATTTTGAATTGTTATCCATCAATCTATAGGTATGTGAGATAACACATTAATAAGGCGGCCGATCACATCAAAATTTGATATTCGCGCTTTTTATAGATTAAGTAAGGGTTTAAACCACCCGGGTTCCTAGTTTAACTGGAACAAACACCGGGTATTCATGCAGCAAAAATTTACATTTAGAAAGTAGATCAGTTGTCCCAGTCTACCGAAGCAGGACCTCCCAAGTTCGCGAACCGCCGCGTTTTTAATAATTCGATCGAAAGAGTTTGTCATGCGGTTATAAGACAAGTCATACAATTATAATTAGGGTATACGTGCAACATGAATTCATCCACCGAATAATAAACCTTGCATAAAAAGGGCACAACGTTGTAAAAATATGCAGAAGAGTAACGGCCCGAACGCAATATCTTGAGGACACCGTGCTCAATTATACTCGCCCTTAGCTTTAGAGTTAGTATAATAAGCGCCCAGATAGTAAACGTAGGACAAATGCCCGAAAACAATTTCCCGAAAGACAATTCCCCGAAAACAGTTTCCCGAATGGACAATTGCCCGAATGGACAATTTCCGGAAACACAATTGATCGAATGGACAATTGCCCGAAGAACAATTGCCCGAAAGGAGAATTGACCCTACATCCCATTAGTCTTAATACTATAATGGTTTCAAATACCTCCACAACGTCTGCAGTAGGAATGAATGCTAAGACTGACAATAATCGGAGCTTT
This sequence comes from Photinus pyralis, assembly GCF_008802855.1. Lineage (NCBI taxonomy): Eukaryota > Metazoa > Arthropoda > Insecta > Coleoptera > Lampyridae > Photinus > Photinus pyralis. The sequence goes on from NW_022170249.1 coordinate 44,010,369, forward strand.
AAAGCAAAATCAGCATCAGTTTTGTACTTTCTTTTTAAACCGCTTGACTGGATTCAATAAATGACGTTAATCTTAATTATTATAGTATTAAGACTAATGGGATGTACTATTAAATTTATAAAGTTGTGATAAAATACAATTTTCGGTTAATTCTCCTTTCGGGAATTGTTCTTCGGGCAACTGTTTTCGAGGAATTGTCTTTCGGGAAATTGTCCGGGAAGGGAACATCCGGACGATTGTAACTTTATTTGAAGGAATTCTTGTCAATTGACGACTGAGGTCTCTAAAAAAACAACGGTGCCAGCGCAAATAGTGCCGAAAACATTTAAAAATGAATAAAATTTATCCTTTTGATACTCGAAACCTTTTATAGAATTCAATTACGATTCGGTTTTTGGTTTGTGCGGCGGATTGGAGATTTCGGTTTGTTGTATGTGGGGGCGTAAAATATTTATTAAATTTGTTCTTATATTGCTATAATCTATGACTAACTAGCAATTGATGATACTTTTTGTTGAAAATATAGCATGATTGGTTTTTGAGCCAAATAAACCTTCTGGCCCTCCTTGGTGTGCGTGCGGACGGGGCATGCGGATGCGAATGAAAAATCATTCACCCAGCAATGGTGAATGGTGAATGGTGTTTTCTCGGACCTGAGCCCTCTGTTCGAAAATGTTGGCTAGCCGAAAGAAAGCCTAGCAGGAGTTATTTTAAATTCCCTACTGTTGAAACAAGTACCGTTGCGAATATATATATATGTGGTATCAAGTCAACAACTTATAGTTCCGATGGAATTAATATCAGCATTCAGACTATTTTGTCCTATTATCGAACCCATACCTTACTCACGTTATAAATATGGTACTTTTGACAAGTATTTATACGGAAGCCTGGTCATAACTCCATTGACAAAGACTCGCCCAAACCAAAGTAATAGAAAAAATAATTAATGAGCATACGTTGACGCAAAACATATAATTCCTGATCACCAATCCGGTTTTAGGGGGAATTATAGCCACAGCTTTGTTCAATACTGTCGATGACATTATTACTGCTACTGACTCCAAACTTATCTCTGTCTTGGCACTGTTAAGACTATATCAAGGCCTTCGGCACTATCAGAGAGAGAGAGAGAGAATTTATTTCAACCACGAATGTGGTGTAACTGTCACACAATAACAACATAAATAAAAAACACAATAAAGTACAATAAATAATATAAATATATCTATAAAAAAGAAATGTAAATAGGTATATATATTAAAATTTATTTATATATATGTATATTTTTTTTTTTTAAATATGACTAGCATTTTTGATATTCGTAAAGAAATCATCCAGTGTGTATAGCACCATTGATTGAAGAATTTTTCTAATTTGGTTTTTAAAAGGAGCCAACATTGTAATACATTTGACATGTGCCGGAAGGGCATTATAAAATCTCACCCCCATCTGTAGGTAGGACGAGTTATGCACCTTACTTTTTGATCTCATTATAGAAAAGTTATTTTTCGTTCTCGTATTATATGAGTGGTTATCACAATTTAATGAAAATAATTTTTTGTTTTTGAACACGAAACATAAACATTCAAGCACATATAATGAATAGACGGTTGCAATCTGAAAGTTTTTAAAATACGGTTTGCAGGATTCCCGTTTCTGTAGCGAAAACATTACCCTGATTGCTCTTTTTTGAACCTTAAATATGCTAGCAATTCTATGACTAGTAGCATTTCCCCATAATGAGATACCGTACCGCACCTTACTTTCAAATATTGAATAGTAGATTTGCAAAAGGGTTTTATGGTCACATAAATTTTTACAACGGGACAATGCGAAAATCGATGAATGTAATTTTGCTCTCAGATGGTCAATGTGATCTTTCCAACTAAGTTCTGTGTCTATAATAACTCCTAAGAAGGTACAGGATTGACACCTTTCTAATTGAACTGACTGGTAACGCAGTGGAGCGATATCCAAACCCATATTTTTCTTATAAAGAAGAATTTTTGTTTTTTCCAAATTGAGTAAAAGTTTATTTGCATTAAACCAATTAATAAGAGTTGATAACGCACGTTTTAAATTAATTTCTAACTCTTCTTCAACACAAGCCACGCTCACACTAGTGTCATCTGCATATGTGGTGATATCACATGAAGATGGATCGAAGCAGTTAAATAGGTCATTAATACAGATTATAAATAATATAGGACCAAGGATAGATCCTTGGGGTACACCATACTTGACTGGTTTTAATTCGGATGCAACTTCAATAATTTGTCCCGAGGAAGAAAGTTGCACAACTGCAACATATTGTGACCTATCACTAATAAAGGATCTCAATAAATTTAGCGTCACGCCTCTAATGCCATATGAGTATAGCTTGTCTATTGTCAATTGCGGCATTCTTCTCTCTATATTCCGGAAAGCCTTGTATTGTCATGTGAAGCAGTGAAATTGTCTCATAGTTACTTGACTGGACGGGGTCAGTCTGTAAAAATTAAAGCGGCTCAATCAGTTTTTTTATCAGCTTCAAAAGGGGTCCCGCAGGGGTCTAGTTTGGGCCCCCTGATGTTTACAATCAAAGAGTACTCTTTGTTACAATATATACTCGACAGTTTAACAAATTGCAAATTGAAGAAGTTTGCCGATGGTACACAAATGGTATATTCATTTCGCGTAGGGGAGTATTTCACAGCTACTCGTAAAATAAATGAAGACCTCCGCTCCATTGAATCATTTTCACTTATGCACTCATTATTCATAAACCCACCAAAATCTTCAATTATGGTTTTTGGGAATGAAGACAAAATTAATTAAATAAAAGATAAAATCAACTTTACTTTGCATGAGACGACCATACCTTTTCAAACTCAAGTAAAAACTTTGGCCCCTATATTGATAAGTCGTTCAGATATAGTACACAAAACTAACACTTACATAAGAGAAGCATTATGCACTTGATATTTGGCATACGCAAGTTTGAGCGCATCTCCCAAAAGTTGGGCGATCTGAACTGGCTATACATGAATAACAGAAGAAAACACTATGTCATTCATAAGAAGTGCTCTTAAATAAGCAACCGGCGTATCTCTAGGTATAACAAAATCCGTTTTCGAACGGACGTTCACAATTTAATTTTAAGATTCTGTGGTTCTCCTCCTAAACACTCCACTGCTTTATTAAGTGTCAGAGCAAAGCGAAAGGCTGGTGTCCGTCTGTCAGTCCCGTGAATACGATAACTACCAAACGCTTGGACCGATTCGGTTCAGACTTTGCACAGTTGATCTACATGCCACATGTAACAAGCCTATTGAAAATGAGTCAAATCCAATGACCCCGTGGGGTCACACCTCTTTGTCTCTTGCAAACGCTTGAACCTATTCAGTTCAAACTTTGCACTTTTGACCACATGTAACAATCCTATTGAAAATGGATCAAATCCAATGATCCCGTAGGGTCAAACCGAGGTGCTCTGCCCATTTTTTTAAGATCCACTTTAGGGGTTTATTTAAACGAACCTATCAAATTTTTAAATTTATAATAACATACCACCTGAGTTTAAAACGTTATCATCAGGCTCCCTGTTTAAAAGAAAAATGTTCCTTAATTTGTTACTACATAATGTTTAATTAATTGTACAAAACCCGATAGTATTGGTAATCGTCAAAGCTGGTCTTAACTTCGGTCGACATCCCAGAATTTAATCCTAGGCAACAAATTAGCACTATTCTGTTTATTGACTTCACGGTCCCAATGGAAAACCAAAGTTGCTAACCAACCACTGCAATTTAAATTGGCACCGTGTGATTCTCCGCATCTTTGGAAATTTTTGTTTTTGTTCTCTTCATGGCATATTAATCATATTTATCAGAAATATTATTAAATAATTACAAATATCTTACATGCTATCACCTTGCGTAAACCGAACTAGTTTCACTACAGTAAGTGGCGCTATACATATAAACATTTTTAACGATGTTTAAGAAACAAAGAATTGAATTCCTAAATTTTCCTAAATAACCCAAAATTTAGGTATACTAAGTGTATTTTCGTATATTTTTACATTTCTGGATTCTACAAAAAAGTTTACATCCGATACGTTGTTTGTTTATATGAGGTTGGTCGAAAAACAATTCAATTTAATTATTTAATCTAGTTGACCAACATTTTTTTAAATTTATTCTCATTACAACAAAATTTTGCTTATTTTTACAATTTTGAAATGATCAAAATTCAAATTTATTATCGTTGAATCAATTTTTTCAAAATGTGACCATAGTGGCTCACCAGGGTATATATTTTTACTACAATAGTTTCGGTTGAATAAAAACATTCAATTGTATGTTGACGTTAAATTTATTATTTATTTTACTGACTAACTTCGGATAAATGATCGAAAACAACGAAACAGGTATAAAAGTGTCTATCGATCCTAATATACCCACCTACATTAAAACTTATGGCCACTTCGGGGTAAACCGAATACTAGTAAGGGTATACGTTATTCGCATACCTACTAATCTACCCAATTGATGGAATTTAGAATTACACACGTTATCAAATTTTTAAATTGTACCTAGCCTTCAGTAGGTAAAGAGGTTGCATTCGTGAGATGAAATTTTTATAATTCACAAATTTGTGATTAATTAGAAATTGCTTAAGAATCCAATAATAAAATCGTAACAGCCTCTTATTTACCAAAACTCAAACGCGAAAATAGAAACGTCGATGGATTAATCAGTACGAGTGGATCCTTGCCCTACCAGACAAAATAATTCATAAAATGTCAAATTTTAAATTCAAAACCTAATCGTTTTTTCGCGCACGTATTAATGAGGGAAAAAATGAAAAATTACTGAACTTGATTAATGAAAGCAATTTGACTATATGGATACCCGGATACCCAATTGTTCATTTTATGTAAATATTTGACTTGTGGTCGTAGAAACATTTCCTGTAAGGATTTTATTAATTTGTTCGTATTAATCAAAAGGCCGTTTTAAACTAACTACTATTAATATTGTAACATAGTAGACAATATTAATGTTTCATCATATATTTGCTTGTTATAACTAATTTTGTGTCAGTAAAAATATGCAAATAATATATATCAGAAAGTGAATGATGAGATGATTATTTCCTAATTGATTGTTATTTTCCATCTCGGCGTTCTAGGTATAAAAAAAGGTATTTCAGATGCGTTGGTATGATTCACGAAACTGCGTTGGCTAAAAAAATTAATCTTGTCCGCCAAGAAGTTCATGTGAAAGCGCGTTATTTCTTCTTTTTTGATAATTTTTTCGAGTGGGTTCGCCTCTAAAACCACACATAATGATATTATCTTCGTATGAAACAATAATCTTGTTAAGAGATTTTTTGGTTTAACAAAGAATGATTAATTTTGTAACGAAATCTTTGAAACCTACAATATGTCATCCAAGGTAATGCCCTGCTCGTTATTTAGGGGTCTCGGAAATGAAATAGTAATTCACTACTGTCCAATTATAACAGTTACGAGTAGAAAGTTGGCAGATGACGATCTGTATTTACAATATTTACTTACATACCTACTCTATGAAGTTTGTACATGAAATGAGCGTGAACTATTTTTAGTCGGCACTTCGGGTTACCAGATGAATTTGTCAAAAATGTTCCCTTTAAATTATTACGATTATGCAATACGTTCCAGATTTTGACCTGCGCGTGATTGATGGTCTTTGATCTACGTTAACAATTATAATTTAATATTAGTATGTACCTATTAATTTAGCGTCACTAGATTACTATTTGAAAGTGTCCAGCCTGCAGCACTAAATTGTATCTAACGATGTACTTGGGTTAAATAACAATGAGATTCGAAAGTGCATTATTTATGGCACTTTTAAAGGTAGCAGTCCAACACTCAAGACAAAGATTAGCGATTAGAATTAGAACTGTCGCTTTTCACCTACAACAAAGTTTCCTTAACCAAAAGAAATAGCCGCAAAGTCCTTGTCATAATGAATCCTACTATACTGAAAAATGTGAGCATTTATGACGTTAGGAAATTAAAAAAATCATTATTATAGTTGCTTAAAGATCTTTAGACAAGGAAAGAAAGAGGACAGGAAATACTTTCAATAAAACTGTTACCATTTTTCACCAAGCACGCCTGCCAGTGTCGTAACGTACAAGTAGGGATAACAATATTCCTTTTGTAGGACGCAAAGACTGATTTTAATAAAACTAATCAGTGTATTTTAATTTGGGAATGTAATTAATAGAGTTCTTGAATACCTCGTATTTTTTATTTATTTATACTTTATTAGATAATATTTACAAAGAAATTCTTATCTAAGAGGCGAGGTATCGGTACTAACCGTTTTTCAACCCTACCAAAAATATGAAGCAACTATATGTAAGATTAAGTATACTTACTATAAATGAATGAAATTTAAGTGCAAAAAAAGAAAGAGAAAAAGGAGTATATATTCTGACTACTCAGATATTGGCTTGATTGTTTAACAATTTTAACTTTAACTGCTTTTTGAAGCTCTTCACAGAAGTACAATTTCGATAAATTATTCTGAAGTTATTTAGGAGTTTACAAGCTATATACTGAAATCCACATTGGAATTTACTACTTTTGTGGGGTGGAATACAATAAGAATCAGCATATCTAAGGTTTTTTTGTGTACCGAGTGTGTTTGAGTAAGCAATGTAGACAGATAATATGGGCACTTACAAGTTACAATATTATAGAGCAAGCTAGAGTATAAAAGAGAAAATCTGAAATCTAATTTAAGTAACTTTTGTACATTATACTGTGGTGTGACATGGTCCCTCCGATTTACATTAAATGAGAATCTAAAACAGTTGTTTTGGAGAACCTGAAGTTTGTGCTTGTATTCATTTGTTATATAGTTGTAGTATACAGCAGAACAGTAGTCTACATGACTAAGTAATAAACTATTTACAATATGCCATTTAGTGCTAGATGGTAAGATGCGTTTAAATTGAAATAACACTTTAAATTTTGCGTAGCAGACAGATATTTTCTTCCGCACAAAAGATTTAAAAGAAAGGTTACAGTCAATCACTACACCAAGGCTTTTAACTTCTTCCGATAGTGGCACTTCACTGTCGTTTAATTTAATTTTGTTGCACAGAGTTGAAAGGGCTAGAGCACGCACAGCGTTGGAACCTATGCATACCGCCTCTGTTTTAGATGCATTAATTAATAGACCGTTATCTTTTGACCATTGAGATATACGTTGTAAATTAGTATTTAGTTTATCAATAGCTTCATTAATACATAAAGGATTACAGCTGATATACATTTGTGTATCGTCGGCATAGAGATGCAGGCTTATTTCAGATGTCGTGTGGTAGGGTAGATCCGCAGTAAAAATGATGTATAAAATGGGTCCAAGAATACTCCCTTGCGGCACCCCTTGGTTAACCGGCAACACATCAGATAGGACTGAGTCAATTTTCACTCGTTGATTTCGATTATGTAGGTAATTATAAAACCAAGTTATCACTTTGTCGCTACAATTGTAGTATTTCAGTTTTGCAAGTAGTAGTTCAAAGTTAATGCAGTCAAATGCCTTGCTGTAGTCTAATCTAGAAACTTTCGAGAGAGGACGAATATATGATGTCTTCCACAAACTTGGAAATGTGCCAGTCTTTAATGAGAAATTGATTATGTGTCGGAGGGCTTCTTTGCAAAAGGGGTAAATTAAATGTAGCATTTTCAAGCTTATATTATCAACGCCGATAGCATTCGATTTTATTTTGTTCAGTGCTATTGTAATATCCTCATTGGTAACTTCGGAAAATATCATCGCTTGCTCTATTCCTGGTCGAATATTCTTATTATAAAAAGGCAGAGCAGTTTCTCTATTTATTTCAGCAATGGGCATGTTTGCAAAAAAATTGTTTATTAGATTGGGAGCAAGCAAGATGGGATCGATAACATTTTGTTTTTTATTATGGATGTTCCAAGATGAAAATAAACTCCAGATCTTCTTGGGGTTGCCTTTATTGATACGTAGTTGGGTGTTAATGTACGCCGTTTTCTCCTGTCTTATTGCAAATGATAGGTAGTTGCTAAGATCTTTGTAATATAGCTTATCTTGTTGAGCGCCTGATTTACGAAATTTTGTGAATGCTTTCCTTTTTAAACGAATGATTGCTTTTATCGTATCAGTAATATAGGGTTTGGGACTCTTATTTCGTAAATGAATTGTACGTAGAGGTGCATGAATATCATAAACAGCAAGAATTGCGTTATTAAAAAAATTTAGCTTGGTATCAATATCTGATAGGTTATATACATGATTCCAGCAGATGCGAGCAGCGTCATATTCAAATTCTTCAGGAATAAAGTTTCTAAAATCTTTCATAATGAGTTTCCTATTTGTTGGTTTTTCGACATCAAGATCAATTGTACAATGCACCAATCGATGGTCGGAAATATTTTCAGCATCCATCGTACCACTGTTAAGGACCTTTCGTGTTTTGTTCACACAAATAACATCAATTAATGTTGAAGATGTATTTGTAATTCGCGTAGGATCGCTAATAATTTGATGTAGGTTATAAATCTCGAGAATGTTATTAAGGTATTTTAAACTGTTGTTATTTGTTAAAAAATCCACATTGATATCACCTAGTAGAATAATCTCATTCGACTCCAAAGTTAAGTGAGATAACGTAAGTTCTAATTCATTGAGATGTGTCGTAGATACGTTCGGTGGTTTGTATACGACTCCAACTGCAACCTTTATTTTATTTATCGTGATAGAAATCCAAAGTTGCTCAATGCTATTCTCATTATCTGGTAAGAAGTCTAAGTTAATAATTTTCAATTTTAGGTGTGATTTAATGTAGAAGCATAAACCTCCGCCTTTAGTGGGTCTATCTGCTCGAAGTAAATCATATCCCGGTAATTGTACTGAGGCCGAGGAGATGGTAGGTTTTAACCATGTTTCAGAAACCGCTATTATATCAAAATTGCAGTCTGTTACTAAATCAGAGAAATAATGGAATGTAGATATTAGTGAACGAGAATTAAGGTGGCACAATGAGAGTTTATATTTAAGTTTATTGTTATTGCTGACCATGGTGTTGGTGGCCGGGTTGAGATTTGCTGATCGTTCCATTGTAAAAGATTCAATTTTAGTACTCTGAATTGTCCGAACCAAGTTCAGAACATTCAGAAATTAGGAGATCATTTTGGCTTAATCTTGTTTCTTGAGTAGTTTGATCTTGGCTTCGCATTGTAATGTGATCTTTGATTTTGTTAGATATTTTGGTGAATCTAGTTTTGGCTGATCTATTAGTTA
>NW_022170249.1:44019800-44186831 GCF_008802855.1 Photinus pyralis
ACTACTAGGCTGTAACATTGATTGTTCTCTAAGCTGGAGAGAGCACGTTGATATGGTGTGCAATAAAATAACGTCTAATTGCTTTGCTCTTAAACGTCTGTCATATATTTCAAATGTTAATGTAGCTAAAAATTTTTACCACTCCAATGTTGAGTCTATCATGCGCTACTGTGTCATTTTCTGGGGTGACAGTATACATAGCAAACGAGTCTTTGTGATGCAGAAAAGAGCAATCAGATACATGTTTAATTTAAGTAGGGACACATCATGCCGTAGTACTTTTATATCTAACGCTTTGTTAACTTTTCCGTGTATCTATACATTTGAACTGTTGAAATTTGTTAAATGCAATATTAACCAATTTCCCTCTTTAAATACATACAAAGATCATTCTTTGATACATACCATAACTATAATACTAGACGAGGTATCGAATTGTCGTATACGCAACATCGAATAGAACTATTTAAAATGAATCCCTATTATGCTGGTGCGGTTTTATATAACAAATTACCGCTGAATCTTAGAAATTTTCCGTTCAGGCGTTTTAGTTTAACACTCAAAAAAATTTTAACTGTAAATTGTTTCTATAGTGTTAATGAATTTATGTCTTATGTTAATATTGATTTAGAACCTTAAATTTTGTTGTAGTTGTATGTATAATCATTTTGTTTGGCCTTTGACTTGTCCTATATCCGTTTAGGATCTTTTGGATAAATATATTATTATTATTATTATTAAAGAACACATGAATGTCCGGTTTTCTGTATTAGTAAATATTCCTTAAACCTCAGGTAACTATGCAGATGAATAAAACAAAATCGCGCATGCGCAGCCCAATTTTTGTATTTGCGCAATCCCAATTTTTTTGTCTGTAAATGAAATTTTGTATGTAGGCACCTAAAACAAAAGTAACACTGATGTCAGTAAAAATTGTTTTGCGCAGGCGCAATCCGATTTTTGGACATCTCCGTTAGTTATTAAGCTAATTGCATGAAATTTTGTGCGTAAGCACCTCAAATAAAAGTAAAACTAATGCCATACCAAAAAATTGTTTAGCGCTTGCGCAATTTCAAATTTTTTACTTGTTAAGATATTTAAATGAAATTTTTTATATAGGCACCTCAAATAAAAGTAAAACTGATGCCGAATTAAACAATTGGTTTTGCGCATGCGAAATTAAAAATTTTTTATTTGTTAAGATATTTAAATGAAATTTTTATGTAGGCACCTCGAATAAAAGTAAAACTAATGCCGATTCAAAAATTTTGTTTACAAGCTATGCTGATCTGGTGGGACGGAATGTGATGTAAAAATTACGTATGTGCGAAGATCTCGAGGATCGTTCCGTATTCAGTTGCATCGGATTTTTGTTAATATTTTGGTAACATACTTAACCGCAAGAAATTGACGACGTAAGTAGACGGACGGTTCTCGTGCTAAAATTTGCAGTGGATTAATAGGTGTAGTTCTCATTACTCCTATAGCTTGCCGAAGGGCTTTATTTTGAGCAATATCAATTCTTTTAAGATTACTTTTAGATGCATTTCCATACAAACTGCAACCATAGTCGATCAATGATCGAGTATCTATGGTACATGTTTAATGCTGTAGTTTTGTCTACCCCCCAACTCACTCGGGTCATAAGTCGGATGAGGTTAAGCGAGCTTTCACATTTACTGACCAGGAAAGTTTATAATCCAATTAAACCAAGGTATTTAACACTCTTTACAACGGCGATTTTACATTGTTCGAAATGAGTTTCACGTAAGTTATTCCATACTATTATATAATTTTAGTTCAAACACAGATCTTACATTTCTCTAAACCTCATGCGTGTTCTTCGGCACAGCACTACAAGCTTTCCTTGAGATACCTTGTATCAATGAGTAGTTAGACCGCTGCTACTGTCTATGTTTGAAAGGGCTTCCTTAGCTTCACTACAATTTTCAAATTGACTCGCACTACGACTTGATAATTAAATTTTATCCTTGCTTGCATACCAAGTACGAGTAGAATATCTAGTGTATGATAGAGTATAAACAGCTGATAATAGAATACATTCTATGAAATAACGCAAACGGAAACACGAAGTAACGAAGAACAGTTTTCCTGCTCATATGCAATGAAGGTGAACTTCATAAAAAAGACGATCATTAAGCACAATTGTAAAGCACACTCACGTGATTTAGTGTGTTATAATTCTAATGCCACAGTGAGGTCGCATGCTAATGTGTGTTGAGATAGGGTCTGCGTGCCAAACACTAATGGAAAGGGATAACCAACTTATATATTTAACGTTTTCTGCTACTGTTTGTAAATGGGTAATTTATGTTGATAAGATTATGAACATTTCATTATACCTTTTACTAAATACCTCTAGGTAAACCGCTTGGATAATTTAGTCGAAATAAATAAAAACCTTACATTGAAAAATGAAAGACTTCCCATATATACTTCAAACTATCACGATTATCCTGCGATTGCTTCCCTAATTGTGTTATTTGGTATTTCAAGATATCAAGCAAACACGCATACTAGTGTGAGTGGTAATATTTAATATTTAGCTGCTACTTTTATGAAGCTGCTGACAGCTAACGTCGTTGATCAGTTTTTGTCACGCTACCATAAATATATCAAGACTATCGAACCGTTTAACATTCAGGGCGTATTTAAACATAACCCTACAAACTTATGGTAATTGCATGCACGTTGAAATAAAGTAATTGATAACATTTAGCACTGGGTATAAACCCCTTTATGAAAATTTATTACTTGACCAAGATGTGAAATTTGAACGACCCGGTATAAATTATGCCTTTTATTGCTTCTTAAGGCCCAAGTAGCAAGAGTAGCTAGTTTATAAAACATCACGTTACTTAATTTAACAAGTTTAGTCGTCCATCTTAAATTTATTTCCTAGTTGTACCTATGATGTTTCAGGCTAAAGTAACTACAGTTCTGCCCTGCAGTATATACCTAGACGTCGACATGCCGTTGTCGCCCAGTTATTAAATACGTGAGCCCAAGTTATTTGTTATTTCTGCAGCAAAATCAAACGTAATAATTTATTACCAAAATGCACATTTTATACGTGAAATATTGTACAACTGTCATTGGGATTAAAATTCATAATGTGCATAGAAAGAATTAATTTAAGCACACCCTTTGCTATTGAAGTGGCAAATGAAAAATTACACACCATTTTTTATGCCGCGATAATTACAACTTTATCAATTGCCATTTAATTATGTAAATGCCATTTTTATCTTCCCTGCTGGATCAGTCCCGAGAATAACCGATTATTTTACCTTTTTCAAATAAATGAATCCAGGAATAAGGTACGCATTTGTACACAATAATATTGTTCTGGCGAATTTGATAGTTGTCACAAAAAACGTACCTATATGGTACGGTTTACATTGCAAATTTTATTACATGACGACTGTCAACATTTCACTTTTTAACTACATTCCGAATTTTTGTGCGTTTAGAAGCACTTTTTAAAACTTGCAAGGGTTTTTGTTCGTACGTGCGTATTTCTTGGTGACTACAGGTCAACCCTGCAATAGGGTCAAGAAGAAGCACAAATCAAGTGGGGAAAAGTGAAGAGATTTAAATTCAAAGGATGGGGACGACAACGGCAACATCTAACGGAGGAATTTTATAACACATACATACTACAGGGTGTTTTTCTTTCTAAACAAAATTTCTACGTTACCACTTTTATATTTTCTTACAAGGTGCCGCGCGTGTTAATGCTTAAATGACGCGATTGAATGGCAGACTCCGGGCCAAAACGGTCGCTTCTTCTCTTTGACCCATTCTAGCAATGCGCCCATTTTTATAACAGCTCCAGCATCAGACTCCTCGTCGTATTGTCAAATGCTGCCCGTTAATCTCTTCACCATTTCTTCTATAATTTTCGTTCTTTGCATCTATACATGAGGTCCACCTGAGTAACACCACATTTATTTCCCTACCCAGCTTCTAACCGTGATGCAATTTGCTCAAAATTTTATTGCTGGTGCCTTGGAATCGTACACAAAATATCTAGCGCTTTTCCACGTAACGCAACCATCAAGAAAATTGCTTTCCTTTTCACTGTATATATTTGTAGCGGAAACGGTCTCAAGTAGGTGGACCAGGGCCATTTTCCGGCGAACTTCGGTGGCTGAATTGGAATGTTGGGTCGGGGACTTCTTTGCGGGGTGATTCGAGCTTATTTAACGAAGCGATTACCTTATGTTCGTGAATTTTTAGCACGAACAGGACCCGAGTAGTTAATTAAAAATCGAATTGATTTGTTTCGATTACGTATTGAATACGCGACGAGTTGGATTTTCCATTTAGTCATTTATAATATTAATTTGTGTGCGATGGCAGAGACATAAACTTAGGCCAATTAAAATGCACAATCTGTATAAATCAAGCGCTTTTCGCGTTAAGTCTTTGTTCCAAGATAACTTATCTATAAATGAAGTTGGAATAATTTCCAAAATTGATATAAGTTCGTAAAGTTAATATCTAGGCAATAACGTCAGGAAAATGTGTTTCTTTTTTGAAATATGGCACCCTAACAGCCCTCGACCATACTACTAAAAAAAGATTAGTTCAAAACATTTTAATTAACCCCGGCGTTATTGTTTTACCTAAAGCATTCACCCTTCATAGGAATATTCGACCCCTTCTTCATCTTGACTCAGAATTCAGATATCGTGGAACGAAATCAAGCGTTTTCGGGCAACGGAACCGGTGTACTGTCCAGCCTTAACGTGCAGGTTATCTGTCAAAAAACGCTGTTTTGCGTTGTTGAGTAGAACGTTTTCTACAGATGACTTACACTTTAAGTTTAATGTTAGTGATACATACAGGGCTGAATATCAGTAATGAAGCTGTTACCATGAATAAATTCATATTGATTTTCTGTTGGTGAACATTTGCTCTTTGACTCTCAGTTCTACACAACTATACAGGCAATCATAATATTGTAAGCAAAGTGAAACAGACAACTGATTTTTAGTGAAAATCAAACTGATGCGAGGAAATAAAATCTTAATAGAAAAGTTTTGTTTATCTGTCATAGCAATTTTCAAATGCCTAAATATCTACTGTGAATGCTCGAATGTATTTTGGTATGGTTAGGCGTAAATGCGTTCACAATAAAAAAAACACCGTCAGCTCATTGTGTAGATGGAAAGCATTACATAAATATTACGAATTAACATTAACATCTGTCATACCAGACAAACACAATAAACGTAATCTCATAAACCTGCATTTTATTTAGCCTTTAGGGTCGTTTATTGGTTTCATTATACTTTGAAGTGATCCGTATTTTGTAAGGGTGTCAAAACAGCTTTTGACTTGATTTATCGATTACGCACGTGAAGGGTTCTAATATTTTCCGCGATATCCAACCGGCAACCATCGCGTCAATATTTGCGATAAATGTTGAAAGTCGTATATTTATGAGTGCACATATTCGTTTTGCGCTTTTAATTAAATTTTAACAGATTTTTTCAATCTTAAGTTCATTTGTCAATTTAATGTAAGGGTAATCTGTAGTATCAGTTGGTGCTGTGACAATTTTGTTATAAATCACACAGGCTGCTTTGTTTAATTTTACAACCGTTACATTCATCCGCAAAACTCCGAAGCTTTACTCATCCCTTGCCCCGGCATATTAAAAAGTTAATCAAAAGTATATTTAGTTCCGCATCCCTCACTGTCTGCAGCTTTATACGTAGTTATAAACGTGGCTCGGCTAGCAAATCTGGATCAACCCTAAAAGATGAGTGGCATGTGTTAGTTTTAATGATGCGAGGGGCGTCTTTTCCGTTTTTAAAAATGTATGCTTTGGTAACCGTATACGTTCGAAAGATATTTGAAATATTCGTAATTTTGCACTATGCGCGTTTGAAATCCGAACATATGCAAGTGCACCACATTCCAATTTATAACCCTTATTAAATCATAAAACCAAATTAATTATTATAGTGGATAATCCGTTTTACACGAATGGGAATGTTGTCGACTTTTTGGAGAAATACGTTACCTACACATCTATGAAGCGGTATTAATTTGAAAGTTATATCTGTTAGCATTTTTTATTCCCTCTTGGGGTGCCTTTTTGTTTATTAATGAGCTCCTAGCGAGTTTATAATTTTACCGTGTCTGTCCGTCCGGCCGTCCGTCCGTTAGCACGTTATGTCGTAAACGAATCGACCGATTATGATGAAATTTTGCAAGTGGATTCTTTATCAAATTTTTAGATCGAAGTTCGTGAATTGGCAATGTAGGCCAAAAAATAAAGAAGGCCCTTTTGACATCTCCGTTAGTTATGAACCAAATATAATATATAACGCAATTCCAAAAGTTGAGCCTAATCGATCAGCAGCATTCACTCACAGTGCCCTCTTCGCATCTCGACCATTTATAGGTCAAACTCCAATCCAAGCGTTCCAGGAAAAACCAGTAGGAGCAATAGAAGGGAGAGGGCGAGAAAATGGAGTATGAAGTATGAAAATTTATGAAACGGGAGACGCCATATCACTTTTGGAAAGGGCCGTAAATTTTGTCAACCGTTGGAGTTGCGATATCGATTGTTTCCATCACTAAATTCCGATGTTCCATTATTCTAAGGAATAAATCACTAGTACTCCGAGATATGGTGCTACAGTCACAGTTTAACGTTAATCCAGGTTTAGCTGGTTTTCAATGGTCAGGTGAAACCCAAATAGAAGATTTAAATGAGTTCTTGGAGCAAGAGTTTTTGCAAAGTAAATAAGTAAAAAAGTAAGTAATCGTAAACGATTTACAACAACGCGTATTTTCACATTAACAACTTTGTCCGAAAAAATTAGTTACTCTGATTTTATAAGAAGCATCTAGAGCATATAGAATTTATAAGCACAATAAACGGCAAAAGTGTAAAATTATGGTACATGAAAAAAATGATTTTTTACTATAACTTTTTTAGTAATAAACGCAGAAGCATTCCTACCTTTGTGCAAACCTCGACACCATAACGAGCCAAATAGCAAAAAAGGTAGATCAATAGCTGTTAACATAAATATCTAGACAGTAGCGACGGACAGACAAGAGGACGGACGGGCGGTCAGACGGTCGGATAAAGTGGCTACAATACTGCATTTTTTTTAATTTTGGGGATTTGTGATAAAAAGGAATGTCTGATTGTATCCTTCCTATTAGTTATGTTTAAAACCACATGCGGGGTTCCCAGTAAATCACCATAACTTTAAGTTCGTGACTGATAAAACAATGTTGTGAAACGCATAAGTCATCACGTTTGACGTAACAGAAGCCCTAACTGTAAGGATAATTATTGCGAGGTAAATATTTGCTAAACATCAACAAGCAAGAAGTATCTAGTGAATAGTCAAAATGGTATGAAATACTTAATTAAATATTTACAGCACTACTGACTGCTATTTGCAGCGCGATTCTAGTTAAAGATGCAAATTGAAGTCTGTTGTACAACGAGAACGTTTTGTTATTAATTCATTCGCGTAATCAAAGGGAGCGAGTCAATAAATTAAAGGGACCGTTCTTTGGGTTCCTTATTTCAACAGACAACCTAAATAATGGGAGTGGGTAATCGTAACGCGCCATTTTTATCTAAATGTACGAATAAAACATGGCAATGCATTATTTCACCTTTAGAAGCAGGTGTCATTTGTCAACCATAACATGTCTTATTTGTGTTCGTCTACCGATACCACTTGATTTTATCTTGAAAATAATTTGCAATACAGCTGGTAGACTAAGCTGTTATAGATTACATTCCGTATACCATTGAATTTTAACACCCACTAACTGTACACATAAATTTAACGAGCTCGCTGTAAACTCGCTCAGTATCTTCATTAGATTGGACTACAAAATTTATTCTTATAATTTTAATGCCTCAATGAAAACCTACATCTTGATTAGATTAATAATCTTTTTCCCATTCTTCAAATGCCATTAGCACAGCGTATTTACAAATCTCTCTTGACAGCGAGGGTGAGACTATATTTGAAACAAGATATTTAGTTAACGTTATCCGAGTTCAGCAAATAAGACACACCTGCAAACTTTTCATTTTGCTTCGTATGTCTGAACATAACCACGAAATTAAGATTATGACGTCTCGTTAATGACCGATATGGCAAAAAAAGATTAATGCGCGTCAGATGTAAAAGGCGATACACCAATTTTGTTAAGATTCATGTTCCTTAATGGGATACAAAGTGAGAACATATTTCAAGACGTCAGGACGCCTTACCGGAAGCGCATCCCGTCTTTGCATATGGAAACATTCAAGCAGTTGCCACAAATATTTTAATTTTTGACATATTGCTACAAATTATGATGATCTTTTCGGCATAACAGCCTGGAATAGCTGTATAAGGTGCAGTTAGTAGAGTAAATAAATTTTATTTACTCTCGTGTCGTTATATACAGACGCGTGCTTTAATCTTATTTAGAGGGTTGTCATATAGACACATAAAATGGGTTGGTAATAAACTTTAGCTAAAAAGAGAAATGCAGACACTACCGACATTACATGTCACATGACTATTACTGTAGTTTATTTTATGTTATTGCATATTTGCACGTGTTCCATAAACGAAGTGAATCAATTTTTTTTGTAACTGAGTGCTATTTTGTGTGCAGAAAAGATTTTTAATATTTAAAGGCTCTCCCTTTCTGGAACAAGGGATTGCAAATAGATGATTTCGTCAAAAACATTTGATTTTCTATTCCTTAAAGTTCCAACACCCTTCCACTAAAATATGGTATGGACGTTGGGCTGATGGTGCTTGATACAATTCCCCCTAGCTCTTGCAAGAAGGACTTCACACAAGTGCGTTAGTAAGTTTCTTTAGACACTTTACTGTTGATAAAACGTACGCACTACTTCATATTCATGTAGTATAATGGTCTACCAACATGAAGGAATATTTTGGTTTACAAACTACAGTTTGTTTAACCGAGATTTCGACACTGATAAACCACAGACAGGTTAAAATCTTCGTTAAGTATTAAATGCGTTTACTTAACCAATATTTGAACTTTCAACTAAAAAACCGGGCCTTACTGCAACATTTATTTGGCTACTGTTAATTTCACTTACTTAATTGGTCTGATCAAAATTTCTAAAATACATAGTCCAATTAACACGTCCAATTAACACCTGTTGTCATTTGGAATGTTGGGATCAACCGGCGGATCGGCGCTATCAAGCTAGTAACGGCGCAAATCATGCATGGCCTTGCAGTTATAATGCTCGCTTTAACTTAAGATGGGAAACAAAAACCTATGAATAATGATAATAATAATAATGATAATAATAATAATGATTTATTCCCTACTTCTGTACAAACCAATTAACTAACAGTATAAATAAAATTATAAAATAAACAGAAGAAACCTATTACAGGTGTCGGGAAGAAAATAGAGCGTTTATACAATAACTAAAAAATAATAATTTTTTTTTCCTTAATAATGTGAATAGAAATAGAAATAATATGGATGATGAAATGTTAACTAAGAATTGGTATCATGAAAGCTATAGAACTCTTTTAATGAGTAAAATTCCTGCGATTTTAACCATAATTTCAGGCTGCGTTTAAATTTGGTTAATGATTGCTTAGATGTTATGCAGTCAGGCAGGTGATTGAAGATTTTGATGCCTATATAGGAAGGGCAATTTTGTAAAAGCGATAGGTGTACTTTTGGAAGTCTTAATTGAGTATTTGACCTTGTAGGATAATCATGGACGTCGGACGATTTAGTGAGAGATTGTTTGTTTTTGAAAATGATAATAGATATTTTATAGATATAAAGGCTCGTTAAGGAAAATATATTTAGCGATTTAAATCTTTCTCTGCAAGTGTCGCGTTTGCCTATATACAGCAAAGTTCTAACTGCTTGTTTTTGTAACTTAAACGCGGCATTAGCATGAACACTATTTCCCCAAAATTCTAACCCATATGCAAGCAAACTTTCAAATGCAGAGTAATATACAATCTTCGCCGTTGCTGCTCCTAAACTGTCTCTTACCTTCCTGATTTGGTAAACAGCCTTTGCTAGTTTTGGACCTAAATTAGTGACATGTGATGACCACGATAAATTTTCATCTATCGTAACACCTAAGAATTTTGTGTTATCCACAGATTTAATTATCTGATTTCCAACATTTAAATGGAAGTCGAACTGTTGTGCTTTAGAAGTTTTAAACAAAATCGCAAAGCATTTATCGAAATTGAGAATTAGTTTATGACGGTACATCCACTTTTGTATTTCAGGCACCTTATTTGCAGCATAATCATGCAGAGTATTAAGACACGTACCCTGAAAGTATCGTCCGCAAACAATGTTAAATTTATGTCTGGAAATGAAGTCATTAAGTCATTTATATAAATTAGAAATAAAATAGGACCCAGCACGCTGCCTTGTGGGACACCTCTTCGAACGAAATTTTTATCGGAGTGCATTTTATGAAATATACCTTTCTCTGATATTGTGGTGATTTCTGTAAACTGTTGCCTATTACATAGGTAAGATTGAAACCACGAAGCAGCTATACCTCTGATGCCGCAGTTGGAAAGTTTCTCTAACATGATATTATGGTCAACACAATCAAACGCCTTGGAAAGGTCACAAAAATGTTTTAACGTGATTGACATTCTAAAATTTTAATTAACCCTCGAGCTTGCGGACGCAACAAAAACAATTGAAACATCTTGAAGGGAACGATTGCAAACGGCGAATTAATTGCAGCATTATTTACGGTAGCGGCGGTTGATACATAGCTCTAAAACCTTTAGGTTCTATCTTCAACCCTAGAACCAACAAAAATACTTTCGGTACGCACTTTCGCAACGAAGCACCTCTTTATACCGGGCGCTCATACACAGAGTAGTCACCAAAATGGTTGAAACTGAGTGCTTCATTTCACAGGTACTCCTTAGGTATGTGACCGCAAAATCCTAGACCACGACCTTGCATCTCCTTAGTTATCTAACCACGGAAATCCACCTCTCCACCCTCTTTACAATGGAAACCTTGGTTGGCGAGGTAGCTTACTTTAGGAAAGAAATTATACAAACTGTTATTGAAAGATTAGATGATATTGGACATCGGCATCGATCTAATTTGTCATTATTTAATGTGCCAGAGTACACATCCAAGATTACAGAAGACAGAATAACGGAAGATAGTGCCACTGTAAAGAAAATCTTAGTACCTATAGGTCTAGGTATTGAAACTGCTAACAAACCTACACCATTAAAAATTATATTTGCCAAAGAAGCTCAAACTGTCTTTATTGAGGACGCTCCTTAACGACTTGTGGGGGATAAAACTCCTAACCAACCGTGAAGTGAATTCCGTTATTGAATATAAAAATTATATTCCATTTATAACAAACAAAAAGTCGTGACGCTATGATATGAAAATTGGGAAGAGTAGGAAAAAACTAAAGGAACTTATGTTTAATGTTAGTTTATATAATTAAAATATTCCTGCATATACTGAAACATGACTATATAAAGATATTACGATAATATCTTACAAATTTGTATAAGTGATTTAAGGGTGGTTATTGTATTTAATGAATGTATGAAATTCAAGGAACGCATAAATAAGGAAACATTTCATTTAAAATCGACGTAAGAAAGAAGAGTTATCGGGACACATCTCTGTGTAAAAGTTATCGGGCAAATTAATTGGCCAGTGTTGATAGAATGACACCGGCATTGATAAGCGTAGCATACGGGAATTAATTTGGCGGTGTAGTTTGTTGTTCGTTTTTCGTCGGTCAATAGAGAGACCGTATGTCTCCAGTTTGGGAAGATGAGGCCATCAAATGAAACCAATATGAGACTTAGTGCAAAGTTTTTGGGTATTTTTATTGACGATGAGTTATCGTGGCGCCAACAAATAGACCATGTTTGTAAAAAACTTAACAAGACTTTTTATGTGCTGTTAAACTTAAAATCGAGTTTAGATCAAAACGCTCTACTCACAATATACTATGCTCTGGCATACCCCATCTAGCATACGGTGTAATAGCATGGGGTGCAGCTGGGGAGTGTAGTAGAGTATTTACATTACAAAAAAGACTTGTTCGACTAATATTTAATATTAAGCCCCTAACTTCACATAAAAACACTTTTATTGCCATCAAAATGCTTACATTTCCAAGCATTTATATTTATAAGTCAAGCATGTTTGTCCATAAAAATCCTAAATACTTTACCCCATTGAATGCTAATCATGACTATAAGACAAGAAACTCTGATATCCTCACTATTCCCGTTCACCGTACGACCAAATTCGAAAAAGGACCATTGTACAATTGCATAAAAATATATAATTCCCTTCCATCTACTATTAAAAATTTGAAAAGCGACATGGCATTTAAAACGGCACTAAAAAGTTTTTTAGTGCACAATTGTTTCTATAAAACAAGCGATTTGTATACACTGTGATTTATATTGACCAACTGTGATACGACATATTTTTAATGTGTTTTTTAATGTGTTTTTTAACGTGTTTTTAATGTGTTTTTGTTAATATTAGTGACTATGTATGTCAATGTATATTGATCACAGGCAATAAATATATTATTATTATTATTATTATTAATAACGAGTCGGATTAATACAGTGGGGGTGCGGATCGCTTAAATAAGTGCAGCAATTTAAATACGCGGCTGTTTATGCCCAAGTTAAGTTCTGGTAAGTATAGGTGTCGCCGTTTGGAAGGAGTTCAAGATTTGAATTAATGTCATCGTCCAGTTGATGAAAGCATTACGTTGATTTTAAATTTTTGCAAGTACCCGTTAAGCCAAATGTTTAATCACAATTTCGTCGGATGGTTCGTTTCAAGATTTAATTGCAAGTGTCAAACAAAAATGTGAACTTGTTAAAGCTCTAAGTGTTTCGTAGTTGGTCAGTAATTGCGCACCGTTGGGCAGACCGACTTAATTTTGGCTATTTCTTGTAGTATTTTATTTTATTATGCGTGCGTAAAGTCAAGGTCAGGATTTGTCTATGCGCCGGGATTATCCGGAGTTTGGTTTTGAAAGTTAATACAATTGAGGATTATGGTAATTGTGAGCGAGATAGTTGGGAGTCCGTGCGGATTATTAAATTTTTGTTAAATTGTCTTAATGAATATTGACTTTATCGGAACCACTGGAAAGCATTTTTCAGTAGCTTTCCAACGATGTGTCACAAGTATGGAGTTGCCATTTGGGCCATTAGCCATGGGGGGTTTTTACCCATGTCGTCATTCTGATTCACCCTCGATGCTCCCGAAACAGTCTTGCGCGATTTTCAATATCTTCTTTTGTTTGGAAAATATGGCCGACTGATAGTTTTAAAATTGACACCCCGTATAAGGGCAATACATAACTGTTGTATGTATTCAACCCGCTAACAATAAATAAAAAATATTTAGTTATATTATTATTATAAATTACAATTTCCAAATGAACAGTGCCGATGATAAAGACAGTGAAGGATGTTTGATAAGACCCTAAGAACGGGTATGATTTGCCACGTATTCAAGGATTTAAAATTAAATGTAGTGTCGTAGTCTTACCACTAGTCAACCTGGAATATGCCGTTTTATCAACGAGATTGAAAATGCGCAAAATTGTTTCCTGAGATTAATAGAATACAAGGTGTAAAGGGTCATTACTTTTCAATATACGAATGGTTCTTAATTTGCCAGAGTTACAACCCAGAAAACGAGTTTTGTCATTTTCGAAACACTAATCGTGAAAAGGTAAAAAAAAAGTTAGGCTATAAAAAGTATCACAACACTGCCAACTCTCTCTTCCGGTAACAAATCGTATTGTAATTGAAGGTGTATTCGGCAATTTGATTTTATAGTGCGAGTATTGTCTAGTTGCAATAATTACTTCATTGATACCCCACTTGATCTATGTTTCCGTTCTCATTGCGCATCCATACGACGTAAATGTCTTTAAAAACAATTGGTGACTAATAAGGATTACTGTTTAGATCTGAAACCTAGAAGATGCGTAGAATGTATTATTGTGAATAGAAAAGTGGAGATTATACACGAGAATAGGATCGTTTAGTGCCATATTACCTTATTTTATGGTCAACTCTGGTTATAGGTTTATTCAAATATCGTCTATAAATAACGTTCAGTTAGACTTTAATTTACTTTTCTATTATGCAGGTTTTATTTGAAACACCTTAAATTGTTCGAATGCCAATAAATCACTCCCAAAATTCTCGTTGCCTACCATTAATTTAACTATCGATGTGGCCGCTTCGTTATCTAACGTTTCAAAGTTTTATTTATCATTAGTTAACCTAATCAAACTTGTAATCGGCTCCATTGCTTAGAGCGTAATGCGAAGTGTATTTGACTAAATGAAATTGGCTCCACGATATTTCATTTCCTTGACTTTTATAATCTTGCCACAAAATTTACTTTGCTACTGTGTAATATTTACGAGAAAAATATCCAAATTTGATTGCCTGCAACTGCATCGGGATACGTGAATGCAGCTAAGGTGACAAAACAGGTCTATAAATGCATCATAAATAAGACAGGCACTTATAAAACCGACTTACAAAAAAGGCTTTTATAGCTTACTGTCTAACAATGTAAGAATGTGCTTCCCTAAATATATTATTTAAAATAAATTGTATGTTGAACTGCCTTATTTGAAAGCTCTCTATGCATAAATTCCCTTGCGGTAGGGTCAATGTGACCGCCCCTACCCAGCTGAAAATCTAGGCAATGGGTTAGTCATTTTATAGTTTTAATTTTCGAAATGTCGATATAGATATGATTACAGTGACACAAACTGTTTATTTTATAAGCATTTTATGTCTGTAGTAAACAAGTTTAATAAAATGTGTTTGGTAGCTCAACAAATTATTGTTATTGGTTGGACAATTTGGAAAATGTTTATTTTGATTTTTATTGTCATTGAGCATAAATTACACTAACAAAAGGTGCTATAAAATTGACATTTTTCGTTAACAGGTTGATACGCAATGCTGGTAGGGGTTCTCCGTGTAAGAAAATGTACAGTAAGAACGGATTCCAATGAATAGGTATATAAATTGTGGCGTGGTATACATACAATTAATATTAAGAATTGACGATTTTTGCAGGGAAATCAGTTTAATTGATCAAGTTGTCCACTTTCATGTACTACAAGACGCAGTCAAATGATCCCGTTGTAGCGGCTGCGTGTGCGTCCCCTACATGTGCCTATTTACAATTCTTTACATTAAAATATTACCCCAATATGGCACCCAACTGTTGTGCGCATTCCACCAAAATTATTACACCTTATCCCATTCAAGGGCATCCTAAAGATTAATCGTCACACCTTTTGCGAAGAAGCACTGCCTCCCCCCCTCCCTTTCTTTGTTTTTTTTGTAAAATAACTCGTAAACGCTGGCTCATATAGCAGAAACGAAATACGAGTATTTAAGTAACATACATAAAGTTCTCTACGTAAAAGATTCTATACGCTTTTCCGCTGGGATCAAAATTTGATAATATATGGATAAAAAAATTATTTAAGTATGACGTCATGTACAGTCGTGGTCAGAAGTAATGTCCTCCCTTAGAAACTGCAACTGTAGAAAAAGTACCAATGTGTCAGTTTCTCCGTGATTTAGTTCAATTTCATTTCAATCTTAGGCATTTTCCTCATGTTGAAAAGAAGCTCAAATCTCACAGGAGATCCGGTATATTAATTATGTGCTACACTTGAGATAATCGAGGGACATTACTTCTGACCAAAACCGTACATTGTACAGTCCTAAAAATGGAATCGATGAAGGCTCTGTTAGTGCATGAGGCGGAAAATACATCGGCATCTGATGGCAACCTATAAATTGGGTAGAGTTGGCGCTCGTTTCCTAACACCCGTCGCATAAACGGCCAACTAGCTCAGCGTTAAACACAAAATAAGATCATGAGAATCTTCCACAGCGGAAGTTCGTTCTGGGTAAAGTCACTAAATATAGAAAGTACCGCAATCCATTGGGCTCGTGTGTTAGAGAGAGAACGCATGATTTTTGCTCAAAAATGGCGGAAGTACCAGATTCTAGTAACTTTAATGTTAGAGATTGTTCCACCTGTAGATATCTGGACCTAGAGATATCTGTATATATTTTTATAAAACATGACAGCACTATGAGGTTAGGTTATAAAAAATTACAGCTATTCTGATTTTATTTGTCAATTTTTTTAAGTTGGCAGCAAATTTGCCCAAAAATGGCGGATGATTGCGGTACTTTCTATATTTAGTGACTTTAGTTCTGGGCATGGTTGAGCGCCATCTAACGGACGTTTACAAATTATCAATGATTCCTCGTGTATATGTTGTAGTCTTTTAGTGAAATCCGTCATTTCACGAAACGCCTAGTTCGAGGCCTAGTCATTTAGTGAAACGCTGAAAATTTGTACGTGTGGGGTAATTTCCCTTCCCCTTCTAGATCGATAAGGATACCATTTATCGATTTCCAATGGGAACGGAATCCAATCGCTTGGCCCTGGAAAGTACACTGTGCCACAGTTTCATATAAATGACTAGGCGTTTCGTGAAATGACGGATTTCACTAAAAGACTACGACATATACATATTGTTCTTATCCTTCGTTTCTCGACGTCGATGTCGGCGTGAAGTATTTCAGAACTTACCTTAATTATACATTTATACTTCCAGCTAGCTCAGGTAAATAAATGGGTAAACAATAAGGAATAATTAAGTTAATTTTGATCTTCGCAGGTACTTGGTTAATTTCAACAAATAATAGATAATCAAAATTTGGGCAAGATTGTACTACCGAAATTGATTCCCAGTTTAACAAACCCCCAATCAAGAATGATCGTTAATGATAGTTAAATTAATTACTGAGTTTTAAGATAAGTTTCCACAAATAAATTGATATTGATAATGGCGTTATTTACGATAAAGAACAAAAACGCAATTATATCCTCCATACGTAGTTAAAGGCGAATCCGTTCATTAATTATTCCAGAATTCCCAATTTAATGAATCGAATTCCCAGAGATTAATAAAATATGGATGATGGCAATTAAAATTCCATGCGTTCTCACTAACGCTTCAGTTGTTTGATTACAATGAAGTACATTTTGTCACGGTTCACAAAAGAAGGGAAAATTAATGTGGACAATCGATAACCACAAATCACGGCCCGGCGCCGCAAAGCCATCTATTCAAAAGTTCCGAGGATCTTTCAAGGGAATATACCGTGAGCATTAATAATGCTTGTAATGAAAAAAAAAAAAAAATAAACCGTATCGCACCCTACAAGCAGTGATGTATTGGCAAAATATAGTGTTAAAAATGGACTCAGGTGCAACTGGGTCGTTGATTGTCGCCTGCTTTAGGATGCCATCATCTCCTTTGATCCATCCCCATTGGGTAAGTAGTGAGGGTTGCCGAACCAATGTAAAAAAATTAAATGTAAAAAAGTAGTAAGCGTAATGTATGCTCAAACAGTATTCGACAACTGGTGTAATTAAAGATACTTGTAGGTATGCTGTGAACGAGTGCTGCTTCCGAGCTCCTCTGGTAAGAGGAATCAGCTTCTCGCCGGCCTGTTCAATTCGCTATGGCGATGTTGGGGGCTGATTGAAAATGTCGGACATTTTTGGGTTAGTTCTGGTCTAGCTGTGTACAGGTTTCCCACTTTTCTCTTTCCATAGAGGTGGTGTCGAATCCGGAGAAGCTGTGGAGAAGGAGAATTGTCGTGGCGAATGGAATCAGTAAACAGAAACAGTATGGCCTCCAGTCTTCCTACGCCCTGATTTTATGAAGAACGCGTTGATATTTGGTGGAGTCAATCCTATGAAGAGTACTATCAAGTCGACAACCTCCCCAACTATAACAACAGTTGGATGTGCGG
The DNA here is from genome assembly GCF_008802855.1 of Photinus pyralis. Lineage (NCBI taxonomy): Eukaryota > Metazoa > Arthropoda > Insecta > Coleoptera > Lampyridae > Photinus > Photinus pyralis. The sequence continues at coordinate 44,037,755 of NW_022170249.1, forward strand.
CAGCCTGATCCAACCCGCACCTGACAATAGTGCCATCGACATCTTCTGTTGCAACGGTTGTTTCAATCCCTGCTGCTGTCATGTTCTCAGTAAGGAACTGAATCGGCCTCGTCATTGGAGAGGAAATATTCCTGTTCAACAGTGATTGTCGTATTTTCTTTACAGTTAATGTCAACCAAAGTTTTTGTCGGACCTCGTCGCTTCTGGTTGTTTTGTGCTGTCGACGCCACCAAAACCATACAAAGTGCACCGTAATGTTTCTATACGTAGATAGTGTGCTGATGGCAAATTGAAGAAATTTTGGAGAACGGTTTCAATTTCATACGGTATAGAAGGAAACCACCATTTATCACATTGGTGTTAAGCTGTTCTGTACTGGCAAAACATAGTATTAATTCATTAATAAATAATTAATGCACATGTGGTTCTGTTAAGAAGATGCAGGTGTTTTACGAAAATGTGCGCGTTTTCGGCGTAAATGGGGACACCCGACGCGTTCTGTCAAAACTGGCATTCTTCAAGTCTAATTGTAATGACGGTGTAGGTGAAAGAAAGGATATTCTTCTATGTTGGAAGTGGTGGGTCCTTTAAATGCGGAAGACAGCGTTTAAACGGGACTTTATTTTATTGGTAACGGTTGGAGTGGAGTTAATTGTTTGACGTGACGAACGCGTGTGTGCATGGTATGTGTAAAAACAGGCCCTAAATGAAGGAGTTCATCAAGGCCACTGTGGCTTTCAAATTAATAAAATTGAAAACACTACATTTTTCTTTATAGTATCTATGCTGAACGTATACGGAAAAATTATAGCATTCTAAATTTAAATGTTGATTTGCATGAACTAGCTTCACATGTGTTTTGTGAGTGAAATGTGAAACTATGCGAAAAATCTCTTATAATCATATTATCAGAGTTTCTCAAAAATCCCGGTACAAACCAGTGAAGAAAACAATGTGAACATTTGGGGACCAATGAAGGGCCATACAATAGTTATTTACATAAAAGTTAGGAAAATGATACATTACTGGCGAGGAAATATTGAGTCAGATAATGTCATTTTACTGACGAGTTTTGTATTAAATTTTACCCGAAATCGTATTTTAATATAACATTTTAATTTTCATGTAGAAAATTTGACTAATGTCAACCTGTCAGTGTTGACATGAGTCATTATAGACATTTGGAAATGTCACAAATGCGGCCGGTAAAGTGACAGGTGCGGCCAGTAAAGTGGCAAGCGCCAGTAAACGTAATCTGTTCTGCCCCTGTCATCGAAACTAAAATTTCCTAACAGAAAGTAACCATGAAAATGAAGGTTTCAGGGCGATTTTGGGTAAAATACATTTTACATGGTTTAAAACGGTCATACATTTGGGGTTTTTTAAGGGGGAACTCCATGATTTTTAAATTGCAACCCCCGTCGAGTTTTACATCATTGTATTGCAATTAAAAATTGTGATTAAAGTTACATATTATTTTCTAGTCAGTATAACGTATATACTTTAGTTTTTTTTTATAATACAAAACAAGATCCCAAATTATGGGTATATCTTTTTATTATGATGCTCACCTAAATAGGTATAACCGCCACTCTCAATATTATTTACATGTAAACAATATTTAATATGTGAATACATTCCATCAGACTTGTCACAAAAAGACAAAAATACATTCGCGAGAACGAAAAATGATCTGTTGCAGGCAATTCGAAGGGATCGCAAACAATATTACATGAAATGAAAAAAAATGACAAAGATTCTGAATTGAAATTGCGAATCGGAAAAGAAAATCAGAAACAAATTACTTCAAGAAATAAGTCTACTATACGTTCTTGCTGTAGGTAAAATGTTGGAATATTCCGCAATAGCAATTTTGATTTGATACCATTAATCTTAGTCCTGATAATACACATAGGTAACCCAATTGCCTAATTTATTTGTGGATTTGGTACCTAAACTAAAGCAGTTGCAGGCGCAAACTAAATTATATGTTATGTTTAACATTTCTTCTAACCCAACACTGTAGTGGGCATGCACACAGCTACATATTACATATTTAATTAATATGCCATAGACAGCAACCACTGTATTCATAAATTCATATACATCTGTCACGTTATTTTTCCATAATAAATATACTAGTGCAACACCGCAGGCTAGGCCTACTCGTCTTGGAGACAACGACGAATATTTATAATGGCTCAGTTCTTCTTCTTATTACTAGGTGCATATTGTGTTACCTATGGGTTAGAAACCTTGAATTTGTTATACGTCCTATTATATGGTCTTGGCGGCATAAGCTGCTTATACATATACCAGGTATGGAAACTATGTTTTTAGACATTTATCTAATTAAAAAATAGTATATTAAGATACAAGTGTATAATCAAGTCTTTAAAGCACGCGCAACGAGTTTAAGGGCACGACGCAAAGCGGAGTGCCTTTAACGTTGCAAGTGCTTTAAAGAACAATTATACACGTGTATCTTATAGTATTTTTTATTATACCTGCAGTATAATTTAAAAATAGGAAATACAATGAAGTCATATTGACGTTATACTCGAATACATGTCTAATTAAGTGGGCTGGGTTTTCGTAATTTCACGATTGCCATGGAAATGTCACTTGACGTTTGCTTATAAAAATCATCGTCTTTGTGAATTAAACGATTTCCGTTGAAAAAGATAATACACCGTCCATTAAATCGGTTGTTGTAAAATCTAAACAAATGTTGGTAGGTGTAAAATCCAATCCCAGTAAGGCCTATTATAAACAATATGAAAAGTTGTTTCCATGGATGAATAGGAAGTTACTTACGAATGCAGTCTTAAATGCATCGATAATGCTGGCATATATGAAGGAAATGTCAAAGGCATTTAAATCTTCTATATTTTGGTGCATTCATTCAAAACTTCAAAGCAATACTGCGATTCAAAAGTGGAACAGATTTGGAAGCACGCCCTAAATTACGCGCGTTTGTGAAAGCTTCAACCAAAGGATAGGTACAAAAGCCAAAGAAATGTTCTGCATTTACAGAAAGCGACCTAAGAGGATTTTTTATTTCATCCAGATGACAGTTTCAAAAGTCATACTTGAAGTATCGTTACTTAGCAACTTTAAAGCACGTGTGTTTTAAAGGCCTTTTTTTCGCACGCATTTGAGTGTTTAAAACGGAGATTGTGATTCAGGTATAATAAAATAGTTATTTATATAACAAGAGCGCGAAGTTCAATTTCGCGCATTGAGACTGAAGGTATTTTGACGAGGCGAAGCCGAGTTAAAATATCAGTCAAATGCGCGAAATAATTTCGCGCTAGCGTTATATACAATATTTTTTTCTACAACTGAACCGATTGTTAATTAAATTGCTGTTTAAGTTCAACTTTGTCCCGTGCGCGAAATACTTTTTTTCACTGTTGACGATTTCGCGCACGTTGTCAATAGCAACCTTACTTATTAATTAACCGTTTAAAAATCTAGTACTTCGCGTTTCGAAATCCGTCAGAAAATGACACGTTTTTTTGACAGTTGTAGAAAAATAAGTTTTTAAAATAAAGGCAATGAATGGACTACAAATAAAATATCTGATCCAGCTCCTTTCCGGCGGGAGAGGTTCCCAGGATCGAGGCGCAGTTTCCACGTTAAAATGCGAGGCTGACTCTTTGAAAAAAAACAGCTTCTAAAACTCCGTTTTGTTTAACACATTACTTTGACAATCCAATAACTTGTTTGATGAAGTTAAAAAATAATTGTAATGGCCGATCGGGTGAAAAATTTTTTAATTACACAACACTTAACTGGAGAAAAACTTTGCGAAACGGCCCGTCAAATTTAGAGCAACAGTGACATACGCTTTTACAATTGACCCGAAAAACAGCATCATGTATTTTTCATATTTTAAAGTAGAGACCACCTCCATTCATCAATTTCATATCGTAGTTTCCCGGCGATCCAAGAAGCACTACTCGGTAACCCGTACTGATAAACACATGCATTGCGTATCTCGCACATGGTATTGTTTTTACAAAACCGATTAGTTTTTTCGATAAGGACCTCTTTTTTTAACAAACACCTGACCAGGTTCACATTACGATTTCTATTACGTGTTCCTTTATTTATGTGTTTGAAAAAAGAAATAGAATTAAATTAATTAAACAATTACAATTTTACAATAAATAACTAACATTAAAGTGACGATTGATCAACTGTTTGCATTCATGTGTCGTTTTGCAATACAATTCCCCAGATATTATGAAACACTCTTGAATAATTTTACATACAGGGTGTCCCCACTGCAGTTTTCAATACTTAGACTGAAATTACGTTAACAACACGTAAATTTATCACTACAGGGTGGCTCTCTCTCATCTTCTGCATTGTTTCAACCTAGAGAAACGACAACCCCCTGTAGGTTACACAACAATATTGACTTAAGCTTAATATTAGTCCCGTCAAAAGTATAAGACAGTTATATAAGTATTATCAGTAATCATTTGATCCTAACCAGGACACGGATCGAAAATTTATCCTGGGTCGCAATTTTGGGCTGGATTAAACACTAAAGCTAATCCTTGAATATCTAACAAAGAAAGATCGATTGAAGTAAATTAGTTAAACAAGGTTTTGATTACCTTAAAGTTAATAATCCTCAACATCCGATCACAAATGATTTTCTTTAAACAAACACCAACAAAATTGAGATTGATTACGAGACTTCACTTCTTTACTATCACTTGATTCTTGATTTAAATAACACTTTAACAGGTACTTCAAAACCTTATAGAAAGGATTCACTTAAGCGATAACTTTTTTCTATTACGACCACTAAGACTGACTGTCTTTTACAAAAATGCACCCATAAAAACCTTCGTTTAACGTTTTCTTCGGCTATGTAAAGACTCATACCATATTCCGATGCTGCCTCTTTATGATTTTGTCAACGATCACCAATCAAGTGATTACGCGTCGCCGACAAACTCACACCAGGGTGTTCTTATTAGCGAACAACTGCTTATCTACAACTTAATTAGCTTTTACGCATCGATAACAAAATTGTTATCGCAAGCTCGGAGACGGGCCTATAAAGCTGGAAACACACGATCGAACATTACGACAAACATGTACGCACTTAGATGTTCACCAAACGTCGTTAAACATTATCACACAGACTAAATGAATCCACGCTGTCTGTCCGTCCGTCCGTCCGTCCGTGATCACCTTAACTCATAAACCAATGGACCGATTACGATGAAATTTTGCAGGTGGATTCTTTGTCAAATTTGTAGATCGGAGTTAGTGAATCTAATCGATCAGCATTCACAGTGCCCTTTGCGCATCTCGACCATTTACACGACTGAATTGCAAATTTTCTTATTTATGGGTATTTAAATGAAATTTGATACATAGCCACTTGGAATAAATGCAAATTTAACACCAGTTTCAAAATTTGGTTTTGCGCATGCGCAGTGCCAACTTTCTTATTTATGGACGCATTCGAATGAAATTTGATACATATCCACTTGGAATAAAAGCAAATGTAGCGCCATTTTCCAAATTTGGTTTTATGTAGGATGTGCGGTGCCAACTTTCTTATTTATGGATGCAATTAAATGAAATTTCATACATTACACTTTAAATAAAAGCAAAACTAACATCAGGTTTAAAATTTGGTTTTGCACACACCCAGCAGCTCGTTTGCTATATTTGTTTAATTTATTACACTAAAGGATTTGCGCAATATGTACACATCACCTAGTAACACAGCCCTAGATCTGGCATCGCTGGAGTGGCGGTGCTCGATGCATTTATATAGTGCTCGGGGCCATGCGATTGTACTAATTAGTATTTGACGCTTCACTTTACACTGAATTTTTAGGCCAAAAGATTTATTATGCACTTTATAAAAATGAATGACATTAATTTTGAATAACGTTGAACCAGTTGGTTTAGGTTTGTCACAGCACTTCGGACGCCTAGGTTTTTCGGTAGTTAGAGACAGAAAAAGAGAGATCATATTCTGCAGCCAAAAGCCCTCATCATTGAAAGTGCTGACAGGATTTGAGAGTCGCCGTTTGACAGTCAAGGGTTTAATTATACTTACACCCTCGTTCAACAGATTTTTCCGATTGAAAGAATTCGAATCGAACGGTAAATCGTACGTATTTTAAACAGATGGATATCTATTTGTAATACTGGGTCGGACCATCTGGTGTAAGTCTTGGATGTTTGATATTGTCACGGTAACTGATAGGTCACATGGGCGATACCTATCCAAGGTTTGAAAACCAGAAAGTTGAAAGTCTACCGTGTAGTTATTTGGTATTTCGATAGCCATAAATGGTGTACAAAAAGTTTTTGCCTCAAGATTGATATCAAAATGCTATTGAGGGCTTATTTTCATGTGCGTTTCTTTTACAGTTTAAAGAACTACTTCAAGCGACCTCATTTGAAGAGTGTTTATTTACGGTATGTAGCCCCTAGTCGTAATTCTTATCATCACGGAGACAATACAGTTGTTCATTAAGTGTAAATGTGGCACTTTGCGTAAATAATATTGGTATGACTGACAGCAAATTCCTTTAGGTATCGTTTTACAATATGACCGTAATCATTGATTACCCTCTATTTTAACTAACCTGTGTTTTCAAACATGGTCATGGGATTTGTTTTCTGTGCACAAATATACGAGTTTATATTAAATCGGGAACTCTGTCGCAACACAACCAAAAAGTTGTTTTCTTTCAATTATCGCGACTCTTTAGGGTATAAACAGTTTGCATATTTGCACCACCACGATCCCAACAGTATACAGTGATGGACACTACCCCACAGCGGTATAGAAATTTAAATTATTGCAAATATGAAATATTTATGCCTAAATACCCACACCTTGAGATTACAGGAAGTTCGATTGCGATGTATGACGGACGATATAAAAATATTGATTTGTTGCACAAATAAAGCATAATTTATTATGAAGGGTTTAAAGGTGGGGCAATGACATTCGCGTAAACTTATAAACCAAACCCTTTTACGGTGCCATAAAATCATGTAGAGAGCTTAATAAACATAACTGGGATAACGATAAATCGCATTCTTGCCCTTTGTGTTCCTTTATTTAACCGAACGACGGTAGGTGTATTTGATTTTTGCGTATTGTATGCGTATTGACTACTAGCAATAAGCAACAGCGAATATGTTGTAAATACTGTAAGCATTACTTCCACTTCTCTTTCACGTCAAAAAGTTACACTAATCCCCTATTAAATAAAATGGTAATAGATATCCTTCTCTTCCAACATCAACTGTTGAAACACTTTTTTGTTAAAACGAAAAAGAGAATGGAATTCTTCAACGCTTAACCGTGTGCATATCACACAGTCGGCTCACATTAAAACACCAACAGGTAGACATAAATTTCCAAATCCACGGACAGTTCATGTGTTAACTATTTTCGGCCACATGAAATGAAGTTTTCCCTAACATTCAGTTTAATTATCGTTGATGTTAATGTGATTAGCATAAATTAAGTGCCACCTTTCTATGCGCCTTATTTATGCTGTCAACACACTAAAAAATCTATGGGTTCAAAAATGATATTTATGGTGTTGATGAATTGTGTACTAGCCAACACTTTTACAATTACAACAATAATTTAATGTCAATGCTAAAATTGTTCAAGAATGGCTATTTGTGCCGTTACAATTAATGATAAATCTACGTTTATGTAATGCAAAGGATGTAGATCATAAACTTTTTAAGAGCATGATCGAATTTGTTTCCTTTTTTATAAAACAATTTAATTCGAATACCACTACAAGATTTATAATCTTCTATAACCTTAAATTTTTTGCTTCGAAACGGCAGTATCTGAAATATTTTAAATTGTGCTCGTTGTTTTTCTTAAACACCTTGACCACCACGTTGTTTGCCAGTGGAAGAATTTAACTCGTTTCAAAAATGTCAATAAACCGAAGGCTTTGTTAAAAGACGGTAGCCGTTGCCGTGTCCTTTTTTCTTTGAAGTCCCCGCCCATCATTAATTAGTGCATGAATGATTAGAGGAGCAGGTAATTAGGGATGGCTTAGTGAAATATTTTTACACTTGTGTGTGTTTACGTAACGAACCTCATTTTTTACAGTAGAAACCGATCCAATAATTCCACATTTTTAATCCCAGGTGTTTTTAAACTTCGGGACTAGTAGTTAAAGACGGGAAACTTTCGTAACATAATTTCTTATTATATTTAGTCCAATTTTTGTTAATGTAAGTTAAACAACTTCCGTAGTATAACGGAGGAAGTGTACGCTAAAAATGCTTCATATACGAGAATATTAAAGCATAATCCACAGTTTACTTCCCTTACAATTTCCTCCTATATTTATTTACCAATTTGTGTACTTTGAGCTTGTAGATTCGTTTATTATTTAAAACTTGCTTAACTTTTAATAAAAATAGACCATAGCGAGACGCCCGTTCATTTCGGTATTTAAAAAATAATAATAAAGCAGCAAGGTTCCCGAAGACTGAGCATTGATTAACTTAAAACTGTAAATAGCAGGGCTTTTTGTCCCATGAGTTTTGTAATTTGATCAAGATACCTACGTGGTAGCTTGAAAGCTCAAACCACATTGATGGCTCACGAATAATTTATAAAACGAAAGAGAGTATCTGAAAACTTTTACGGGTCTTGTACTGTTGTTTTGTCGGCAGTTACGTTAGCGCTTTATTAATCTGGGTCAGATAAGATATCAGACATGTTGAGAAGTAAGTAACTTTTGCAAAATTTTGTAAAAATGATTTACGATAAGATTTTCGTATCCTTAAGCGAACTAAACTTTTATATTTTGCCGATAAGCTTTCTGTAAACTTTTCAGTGCTTTATAAATGGCTTTCAAGTAGACGGTCTTCTATTTAAAATATTCATAAACGATTTTACAAAAACTCTGTTTAATAATGTATCTATACACTAAGCACGTTATTAACGATACTTTCTTATATTTACTGATAAATAATAATACATTCAGTTTGTGTTACCTACCAGTTGAAAAACGCGTTATTCACAATCATATTGTAATAGGTATCATAAATGTCATTTAAAGGTGAGGAAGCTGTATATTGCAGTATTGGTTTTTCATGAAAGGAGTTTCTCGACTTCACTAATGTATTGATCTTCCCACTACCTCCATTTTAGTTGCTAATAATGCTAATTAATGACGCAAGTTTAAGTCGAATAGTAAGATCTTCCTACTAATATAATTTTTTATTACTTCACATTGTTGTGTTCTCGGATGTTATGGGATCAACTTTTACGCCAATAATATTCACAGTTTTGTGGCGCTTTTGATTCTTTTTTCTTTCCACTCCCTCTGACTAACTTTCACTAATTACCTAACACCCTGTATATAACCGAAGCCGTAATTCATACATTATAGTGGCTACATATGAATGGTAGGAATGTATAATATGCCTTTATTCAATAACTGCAGTAGCCATATAACAAATGAGACAATTATACCGTTACTCTGTAACATTACTGTGTAAGTAATAAAGAGAATTGTAAAAAATTAATTAAAAAAATTAATGTAGAGAAAATAAAATAGATGCATAATGCGATACTACAGTACAAAGTACAAACTATAGCTAATTAAAATCAATAAATTAATTGATCATTATTCTGTCGTTCTGTTGTTGGTTGTTATCTCCTCAAGATCATGTATAATTTTGTATTGCTGTCTGTCTGTCCGTCCGCACAAAAACGATCTCTAGGATTGTTCAGTATTCAGTTGTATCGGATTTTTTTGAGTTTCTGAATCTTATCGCGTTAGTGTCACCTAATTCTAATTTCACCTTACTAGGAAGAATTTCTTGATCTCCAGTTCTTACTTCAAAGTGAAACTCCAAGCACGTATTTATGAAGACTAAATCGATCACGAGGTGATAAAATGCCAAGTATCGGGTACTTCTGGTAGCATCGGTGTAATGTCTCTCCATATTGGTATACTCTCTCTTAAATTAATAAATTATTTGATGAAGAGTCATAAAATACTGGAATACTGGGTTCAACTCCGGGTTCGGGTAGGGATTGTAAGTGTATATAGAGGAGTTTGTTGGCTGCTTACATAATCTTATCAGAAACTTGCCTACTTAAAAATAGAGATAGACCTAATTACCACTTGTATACTTGCTGCCTACTCACTCAGCATTCTGTATCTTATCATTGATGTTGTATCTATTACTCTGCGCATTGATCCCATGTCAAAAAGGACCATACACAAAACACTATATAAACCTAGCTTAATTTTCCCGACACAGAGCCTCATCTCCGCACAGAAAGATGATTCAGTTCTGACCTCAATTAATTTGTTACCTCCCAGTAGACAGTGGGTAAACTCCAAATCCCAGAATTGCAAACGGACTTTAACAAAATTTTGGCGAACATTCAAAACGAACTTCTCATTTAATTACCGCGTGTCTTTGTAAAATAGAAAGTGTCTGTGTAATTTCACGTTGTGTTAATTCGTACCTTTTTTTAACAAAGCCGTTTCATGCTCGGATATTGATGAAGAAAAAGTGTAAGTAATACAGTTATTCTTCTTCAATGACAAAATATTCAAAAGCGGTTTGCACACACATACAATAAATTAAATCTTCGACCACTGACACCCGAAGAAAAATGGCACGCTCACACATGGTATTGCAGCTTCTTCAAACTTCCGTTTATACACGAATCGACGAAATGAAAACCATGCTCGAAGAGACTTCTTTCAAAAATCAGCACAATGAAATCCACGCCGGCCTTCAAACTGGCAACAAAACTCGAACTTGATTAAACCATTTTATTTAAATTATAACGTAATCGGCCGCTAGGTGGACCAAAACAATCTCCTTATCCCCTCCCACAAACGATGCTGGATACTGGCCAACAAACTTCTATCAACACGAACCGAAACCCGAATGCACCTGCCCATGGACAGCAGTTCGACCTCGAGATTGGCAAAAATCGCCTTCTTCTTCGCGTCTGTATTTAAACAGAACCCCTCTTAATTTTTAAAAAATTTAAACATAATAAAGCTGGCTAGCAACGATGACAGCGAATATACTATATTTAGATACCTCACGTATACAAACACTTAAATTTATGAGATAAACTTATCTAATTCGAACAATTTCTACCAAAGAATAAATTTTTTTTAATGATTACAATGACCACTCATAAATAAAAGAAAAATCTAATAAATTAACACGAACTGTCAGATTAGGATTAACAAGCAATTTGATAACAAATTTTAAAAAATTCTTGTTGCTACACACCCGTTTTATGCGGTTTATGCCTAAGAATATGTGTACCAAATTTAGACGGTTAGACAGACTGACTGATTTTGTTTTATTCGGATTCCTGGTGCTTCAAAACGTGTATTTACGTAAAAAAGGGTGGGTAATTAGAGATAGGAACTTCTGTCACAATTGGAACATCTAAATCATCGTCGCCGATCTCATCCTCGTGAGTGAGTCCATTTCCATTCGGACGAAGGCCTACTATGTCAGCTTCAATTTTACTGGGATGAAAATATTTCCAAGCTTCTTCCAAAGTTTTGAAATATTCTTCACTCGTATCTCGTATCTGAGAGAAATCACAGGAACTCCCAATGTCCTCATTTGACGACATCAAAATATCCAGGCTTATTTCGTAAAACTCATTTACAAAATTATCTCAGGCAGATTAATTTTAATAAACGCATTATGTCTACATAAATAAAAACGATAATATATAGGTTAACATTGTGCCTTATTGACGCATGGTAATTAATTCTTAGAAATATATGAAACCGAAATATGTATAAGGAAGCTCAAATAAGCCGTCTTGTGTGGGCAATTGCCCTGGGTGCAAAGAACACTTTTACCTACGCCTGAAAACCTGAAAATTTTACCTACGTATAAATAGTATAATTTCAATTTGATAATATAGTCCCTATATTCAGGTCGTATTATGTCTAGAAGAAAAAATCACAGTCCATAAAATAACAAATAAGAAAACTTAATTCCGATGAATTGTTTCAATACAATAAACATGAATATGATTTATATGTTTAACGCGTTTTAAATGTTTTCCATCCCCTATGATCGCAGAGTTGAATTGCCAAGATGGCCGAAGCCGAGATGTACATTGTTGCCGTGATTTCCCATCGCCAAAATAACCGAAGCCGGGATGGTCATCACCGGGATGGGAATTGCCGGGATGACCGTGGCCGTAAAAACTGACCACCACTTTTTTAGGGAAATACACGTTTTGAAGCACCAGGAATCCGAATCAAACAATAAGATCAATGATGTCCATCGGTCCGTCGGTCTGCCAGCCTGTACTCTCACTTTCGGCTAAACGGCTGAACCGATTGGAATCAAATTTGGTACACATATTCTTACATATAAAAGGAAGAGCTGAAAAGATTTTGGGCAGAATCGCGCATGCAAAAGCGTGTCAAACTCCTCATTTCCGGCTAAACGGCATAACCGATTCGAACCAAGTTTTGTACACATATTCTTAGACATAAAAGGACAGCATCGTGCATGTGCAGGTATCTATGCTAGCCACAGAAAATGTTGATTGTACAATTTGAGATGTTGTGTATCTTTCTTTTCTGCATTTTGTTGTCGCGGTGGATATATTTAGAACTTTTATTTTGTACAATGGCACCATTATGTTACTAATTTTCACTCCAGGATCAATAAGATCTTGTCGAAGTCTACTACCACATTCTCTTTGTCGGCACCTACTTCCGACCTCCCGTTCACCGGAAATTCGCTGTAAGACCCCCCCCCCCCCCCAAATAAAAATTCCGATGCGAACGGGTTAAGCCCGTTTGCCACTTTAAAAACAATCGCACCAAAACTCTAGAATAAACACTGAAAAATCATCACATTAGTATAACATGCTAGGGGACGGCGCCCAGATGTCGCTATGGCCCCGGTAGGTAATGAAAATATTTTGCGGCTAGAATCTTGTGGACCGCAATAAGAGGCGTCGCGGGCCGCGGTTTACTGACTTGCCTCAATGTGTACGGATACTGTAGCTGGTGAGCGATTTTACGTGACTAGGATTAAGTAGTGTTCCCTGTTTCAACGAGAAATATAATTATAGTGTGCGTTGTTAGCAACATGAAAACTACATTAAATTTAGTGAATCTATACCCCCAGTGTTGATATTCTTTTTAGATATATACACTGTGTACCCGGAAGGTATGAGATTCGCTTCAATATAACTTTACATATCAAGTTTACCCCGCAATTTGATGTACTTACTACGTAATATAGCAGAATGGTGGTTTTGTTTAATTCAATTCATGGAGTTGCCATGATGTTCAATTTAACACGACATTGGATACCTCACATCAATTAACTAACAGCCCCATATATTCGAATTTCAAAGCTTCACGTCACGATTTGGAAATGAAAGCAGGAGATTTTTTATTTCTCTCCTTGAGCGTGGAAAAACAAAATAATAAGCCTTGAGTTTCGCGTGTCAGATGGATTATTAACATCATGCCTTTAGCACCGTAGTACGAATATGCGTCCTAAGCTGCTCTCTGTTTTTGTTTTGCATCCCAAATAGAATTAATGCATATGTAATATGATTCATTACTTATGTTACCTTTTGTGCGCTTGCGGCCAATTGTGCAGCGATACATTTTGGATGGAATCGCTTCTATTAGAACGGCCAAAATAAGAATAATGCGGCGTATCGCACAATAACAGTTCAGATAAAAATTTCTGTCTTTGACATCCCTCATCCGGTGACATATGTTTGGACCTCGGTAAACACAGCGCATCTTCGCTTTGTGTTTTTTGTAACGACATTTATGTTAACACTGAAACTGTCATAGTGATTCGCCGAGGTTCAAATACTTGGAGATTTATGGGGTGGGTTATATTAGGGTAACTTGTATCTTACATCCCTATATCGCAAAACCGCATTATGTTAAGGAGTGATATACAAACAGCTGCAGCAAAAACTATTAATTTACTGCTTTGTTAATATTAATAGATAATATTATCGAAATGAATGTACAAATTAGCGTGGAAAACTTTGGCTTTAACTTTATCCCGTAATATCAATAGCATAGGATATAAAATAAGGACTCCCGAAATATGGCAAACAGTAGGGAGAGTGTACATCAAAGAATCTGTCATAAAATTAATCCAGGATGGTTTATGTCTCCAATAAATATTATAGCTTCTGCGATTGACCGTTTTGTAACTTTTCGCATATTTGGATTTCTCCCTAAGTGAAAACCATTAAACTAATCCTTTTTGTGACAGGGGACCATCTGTATATTCATTAAGATAGATGGGGTTTGCTAGTGGACAACTCCCTATATTCTTTTATAAATGCCAATTTCTGAGATTGTGTGTTTATGTTAAAATGCAGTAGCTTTATTCTAAACCGCCTATATGCATATTAAGAAATAGTTATTTATATAACAAGAGCGCGAAGTTCAATTTCGCGCATTGAGACTGAAGGTATTTTGACGAGGCGAAGCCGAGTTAAAATATCAGTCAAATGCGCGAAATAACTTCGCGCTAGCGTTATATATAATATTTTTTCTACAACTGAACCGATTGTTAATTAAATTGATGTTTAAGTTCAACTTTGTCCCGTGCGCGAAATACTTTTTTTGACTGTTGACGATTTCGCGCACGTTGTCAAGAGCAACCTTACTTATTAATTAACCGATTAAAAATCTAGTACTTCGCGTTTCGAAATCCGTCAGAAAATGACAGGTTTTTTTGACAGTTGTAGAAAAATGTTTTTTATTTGCAAAATACCGCAATTCTTATACGCTGTTACTAAAGCAAGATAAAGACGAGGGCCGAACGAACAGCACGCCAAACGCAAAGCATTATTAGTCTACTAGGCCACATTATGCCATGACCGAATACCTTAATATTAACTTTATTGTTCTAGTAATAGTAGATAATCTAGGAAATTCTACTCAATTTTGTAGCGGATTTTTTTAAGAAATAAAAAAAGTGCTGTTGTTTGCGTTTTGTCCGTCCTTCCGTCCGTCCTTCCATGTTGAAATACTTTTAGGGGAATGGTCCTAGAGTCCTCTAATCTTTGCAATAGGTAACCTACACCTTGAAGGTGTGCCAAACGGTCATCAAAGTTCGCTGTCTAACCCACCGTTACTCGGTATATGAGATTTACTCTCGGTCCCTGGAATTTTGGGTTGGGATGTTGTCGCCATAAATATGCTACTGCACCACTTTTGGTGGCAGGAATGCAAGATGCCAGTTGCATTTTGTGAGTACTTGCAAAACTCACGAATAAACTGCAATTACTTATGTGCGTGCATTAACTTGTATACTATTGTTACCTATTTTATAAATTCAGACAATAAAGATTTAAAAATTAAAAACTGTCGCCTTTATAAAATCAGTAATTTCATGTAATTATGAAATTAAAGAAAAGCGCCTGCATTTGCCATTAGTTTGACGTTTATTACTTACTAAGAGCTTTGAGGGATCTCAACTAGGATCTCAAACTGCCATGGCACCACTGATGTTCTTAAAAGCAACAGTTTTTAGTTATCCTATTTCTTGGTTTTACAGTTCAACAAATTAAAAGCTATAGCATGCATGGCTACAGAAAAACCTAATTATAGTACTCTAAAGTAATTACGGAAGCCAATAATTAGAAATGAAAAAATTACTATTGAAATTCCTATGGTGCGTTGTTCAAGTCACCACCCGGTATATACGTAACTATATCCATTTAAAGATTAATCAAATATTTGTCCAACGTGAGAAAAAATCTCACGCGCGAGTCAGATTTTGCATACGCATGCCTTTAGCCGTACCAAGTAAGATTTTTCAACAACATTAGGGGGATGGGGGTGAACACACGTTTTACCCTTCATGGTCGAAATGAATTGTACAAAGTATAACTTACCACGCGACTCCTTTTCAAGATTAGTGGGTGATCGGGGTGCGGATAGAAATGAATTTATTTCTCCTCGGCTCCTTATCGTGATCGGATTCCAGAACAGATTGTCGGAGGAGGGTACTCACAAAGGACGATTGGACCTATATCCATTGGTGATGTCAACACTTTCAGTGCAAGTATCTGCAGAACGCAATGTCGGAGGAGGGTCTCCGAAAGGGCGGAAAGTTCGTGTAGACGAGACACATCTACTGGCGATGTAGGAACTTAATTGTGAATATTTTTAAAATGCTGGAGGCAGGTACCTACAAAAGAAGAATGCAGTATTTCGGAGAATTCCTCTGAAGGGATTTAAAAAAAAACTTACCAACAATTTTGTTCCTTAACTCATCAAATATGGAGGCAACGAATTTCGTGGAATTTTCTCCATTTCCGTTGCCCGGTGTAGACTTACGGTGGCATTTTTTTTCGAATTTTCAAAAGCTAATTTCAGATTTTTGATTTTCATGTTCAGAAATCCCCAGATACCAAATTTAGTCGAAATTAGAACTTTTTCTCGACAAATTTTGAAAATTTGCAAAATCGGAGAGGGCATACCCAAAAACCTATTCTAAGACGTGCCACCAGTCTTCCCAAACTCTTATTTGGTTGCTGAAAAAAAATTAAAGAAGAAATGCAAATTTCGGCACTTCCTTGAGGGCGACTCCCAAACGAAACACGTTGGACCCACGGTTTATATGGAAAAAGTGCTTGTTTTAATCCCCTCTATCAGCCAATTTTTTTACACACTTATATGCAACATCCTGTATAGCGTCGATTTTGAATGTATATCAGGCGGTCTTTAAATTTTTCTGTGTAAAGAGCCCCATTCCCATGAATCGTCATCAATAAAGAGCTACTACTTTATAATTATAACCCAACCATTTACTAACCTATTTCGGTTAAAAAAAATGCCCTTATCTGCACAAGAGTTGTGCACAATTTATACTTGTGATTCAAACCCATAGACTTCTTTCCGTTTTTAGCCTATTTTAATGAAAATTATAACTTACACTTGCGTGAGTTCCGTTTTGCGCGTTTTCAGCACGCAGAAGACTCCCTTTTCGTTCCTAAAACTGGTAGTCTTTATCCCCAAATGTAGTATTTGTAACTACTTGTGAAACGAATTATTAACGAAGTATTATATTGAATGTTAAATGGTTATAATAAATGTACTAATAGTTTGTGTATTGTGTACCTAATCGTAAAAAAAAGTAATAAAAAAATGTATAATTTTGAAATAAGAAATTTAAAAATCGAAATAAAAAAAATTTATTATCATCAAGTTTGGTGCCATTATGTTGACACCCTCTTCGTTGGCCACGTGGAAGGACCCGATTCCACCTCTCCTAAGTGACTTGTGATTTGGAAGTCGCGCTTCTGGTTTATTGGGGCACCTTAAGAGGCAGAAACCCTTGCTTTTTGCGAAGCTTTTTTGGCAATCGGCATTAAACCATACGATTTCATTGCATTTTTACTTTGTTGAAACGTGAACATCAGCTTTTCACCAATTTCATTACCCACAATCACCATAACTTTAATTATAGGGCGTTGAAAGGCAATATAATAATGAATTTTAACCACTTCTGAGGTACGTCACGCGCACTGCAAGCCTGAACAGTTTTTATAACGGTTAAGATGTATCACCTTACGAGTAAAGTTTAGTAATTTATAGACCCGGAATAACTTGATAAAACATATATCTTGTAGTTTATACTGCACGCAGGGAAGATTCAAACAACTTTTAAGATTTTACACGCTTTTCATGGATACTTATTGTTACCGCACAATACTAAGTCTCTCCTTATTTGAATTAAATTAACATAACGACTGCCGGCGACGTTTCTGTGTCTTTTGTAAAATAGCTTTCTAATAAGAAATGATTAAGAGCGTTAAATTCTACTGCGGCTTTGCCGAAATTCAACAGATGTTTAACTCAATGATTTATAGTCGGCGCGTATTTGAATTACAATTTGTTATCTTTCAAAATTGTCATCCTTTAGTTTTGGGAAAGTTGGAAGTGTCAGGGTTAAGATAAAATGTTATTTCTACCTGGAGTTTTTACCAATAACACTATTAAGATTTATCCCAAACAATTAAACTTGAATAAATATAGTTAACTTTCGGCTTTCCACTGTTTCCGAGCTTGATGTAATTTGATATTTTGTTAAAAGCTTGTAGAGTTCCAAGTTTATAAATTTACCCAACCTTTCATTATATTTTACGCATTATATGTGTTTACGTGATAACTATCCCATAAATTCTTTTCATAGTTACATATTATTACACCTGATGGAATAAGTGTTGAAAGCTTACAATTCAATTCTAAATAATGCGACACTTGCGTAAACAAACGAACGTGTTAGTTAATGCTCATTTTTTGTTTTATTTTACTCCATTTAGGTGCTGGTATCGATTACAATGTTATGCACGCACTTTTTTTTTTTTGTATACCTATGGAGATGGGTAAAATGAGCTTATTTTTCCATAGCTTCCATGCAATTACAACATTAATAAACCGATACAACGAAATATCGAAGGATCCTCAGTATTGCAATCACTTTTAACGACAATTTATTTTAATCTCACATAATAAATTTTATAGTTAACAAAAATGCATCAAATTCATGTCTTGGTCATTGAGATAATGCTCCTAATCTTGTTCCCAACGATATCACTGCAAGAAGAACGATTTTGACATATTTGGATCAAAATCCATGTGACCTCAGAAGAATAATTTAACATCTTTGAATCACACACATGCGGTTATCAAATGTGCCCGTGATGTACTCTTTCAGCATGTGGATAATGCGTTTGAAAACTTTTAAAACTCCAAATTCATGTGTAAAAAATAATTTTGGGTACATTTTGCTCTAAAACTTTTGAGCCATACCATAGAGAAGAGTTATATTGAATTATTACACATCTAAGAGTCATATGTGTCATTTTAAAATCAGGTCGCCTAAAAAAATGTATTACTTTCAGTGCCCCTGGACCTAGCCCTGGACTGAAGTAACATTTAATTCTAGCAATGAATTTGTTTCCAATACAATTCTACGAAACTATTCACACATTTAATGATTATAGAATTACTTCCTACTCGCAGAAATAATATCTATAATATCCTATCAATTGTGTGTAGAAGATGAATTGCTTTCAAATGTCACAATAAGGGTGTTTTTACAACTGCGGTGGCCCACAAATTCAATAAGAAGCATTGTTCGTTACTAAACAATAGTAACGTACAGACTGATTCACATGTTTGTCAGTGGAACCCACGTCCATTAAATGTTTCTTCGCGTTTTATGCCATTGCCTTGCAACTAGAACTAAAATGTGTATTTGCGCAGAACTAGTAGAAACTTTACTTTGTAATCACCCGCATTACTAAAGTTGCCTTATTAAATAAAAGTTAACGGAATTAGGGTATGGCTAATAAAATTGATGTATGTTTGAAAAGCGTATAAGCCATTCACACGTGGGCAAATATAGTCAGCTAACTATTCATTGTGATTTATGATAGTAGCGGTGACTTTCAATACTGACGTTAATGACATTCGCATTTTGCATTGTGGAATTAAATCAACGTTGTGAATGTACTATTTATTTTCCTACTACTACCTTAGAATGACGTCATACTTGCTTCATTTTGAACAACAGAATATCGCCTATTCTCTGCTAGTAAAGTGGAATAATTTCATTCTAGCTCTTGTGATGGAATGAGCACATGTGGCGACATCTAATACAGGACATCCTAAAGCACAATTCTTAAACTGTCAAAATTTTAATTACGCTTGCGCCAGATTTTGAATTTTAAGGGCCGGTAGCACGAAAATGAATAGCAGTGGCCAGTGAGGATTTAATGGAACTTTCAAATACTCCCCCCGGAAATCACCGCGGAAGCAGAACACGCAAAAAAATTTACTTCCTGACAAACCAAAAGTGTAGGAACATACATACAGCAAATTTTTGGAGTGGAGGATCAAGAAAAAAACCAACTCATTTTCAGAGAACCTAGTGCTAATTTACTTTAGCGAACTATCACAGGAAGTTAAAGCATTCACATTGTGGAAAACGTATTCCATGGTGCGGTCTACGATACTTTTGAACAATTAATGTAGATATAAGCAGCTATGCATGCTAAGTTGCAGGCCTTAAAAACGCATTCCAGCGGCTCAAAAAGTCAAAAATTCTATCAACGAGCAAAGTAAAAATGTTTATTCAAAAAGCCCCCTCAACAGTTTATATTTACTATAACATTACACATTCAAATCGTTACTCGTTACATCATATCTATTTTACATTTAAAGGATGCTCTTATAGTTGGCATTAGTGGTGCTTGTCGTAAGCACGAATCGTGTTCGTGGAACATAAAAATCGACCACATACAAGACTTAGGTGGAACTGTAATTAGAATACCCAATACGAAAACTAACGTACAACGAAAGTTTACAATTACGGGGGACCCACGTTGGTATACCTACAACCAAACATCAAGTTGCATATTGCTACAATGAATTAATATACCTCACTGCACTATACAAAAAGAACATCCAGATCCAAACAGTTAACATTGTTGGTCATCGAGAACACATTTCCTCCAGGAAGTTTTAAAACTAACCTAAAATATAATGCTCACTAAAATGTTACCTACACTCGTAGATATACTTACATACAAATTTTTCGAGTTTATTTCTGATTTGCGTCCATAACGTCCTCTTTGTAGCATTTTGTATTTGAATGCACATCATGAATTACATACCGGTCGCACACATCGAATACGTTTATCTAAATCTAAATGATCCACGCCGATTCATACACTGCGCAGGACAGGACACATTCAACAAATGTGCACATTTGTAATTAATATCACAGAAAAGTTAGTATCCCTTCCCTGGGATAATATTCAGCGAAGAGAAATTGTCGAGAAAATTGTTTATACAGCCATTTAGAATCTGTCAAATATGCCACAGGGATCTGCTATACCAACCCACCGTACATAGACGTACCTACTAATGTGTGAATTGTCTATCGTTAACCCTGCTTGTTTTATACATATTTTGCAAAAATTCGTCGTAGTAGTAGAAAAAATTATGTCTATTACTTGTAAGGAATAGGTATTCAACGCTCGTGGAACCGTCACACTCGCCTTCGGCTCGTGTGACGAACTTTCCACTCGCGCGGAATACACTCTATTCCATACTCGTTATAGAATATACTATTCTAACTTCGACGACGGTGGAGAATAAAACCAATACAGGTACAACTACTGGAATTGTGTTAGGCAATACGAACATCAGAAGACAGGTAAATTGTGTGTGTAACATTTTCGAGTAGGTATTTACTTGTGGCTTTGATTATATACTTTATCAATGCTTGTGGTTACATTAAAATCAGTCAATAAATATCGCATACTTAAACCATCGGCTTTCTCATATCTGCTGCAAAAAAAGTAGGCATTTATTATGTTAAAAGCAAGACTATAGATTGGCCCGCGACTAAAGGCAAGATACAAAGTTCAGCAAAGAAAAGGTATGCAAGATCATCAGGGCCATATTATTAAGTCTATTGGTTTTATTATTATGATTTTATAACTTGTGTTAAAAAGACATTGCAAAGAATGCCGAAGCAAAAAATGTAATGTTTGGGAAGTATTCCGCAGGTTGTAAGGGATAAGGGATACAAATAGAGCAGTTTTTAATTATTGTCATTTTCGCCTAAAATTAATAGTTTTGCAACACATTTCCAAGTACCACTTTCCACTCCTTTCAACCCTCGGGATTTCGCCCACGGAAAATTCCATCGTTATTATTTTTCTCCCCGATTTCGGATCATTTTACCTTCATAAAAATCCCTGTTTAGATCGAGAACTAATTTTTTTGTCAAAAAATGTTATACAAGGTTACCCGACATTCGCCGCAGCATACGAAAACGCCGTTAGCTGCGTGCAAATATGAATTACAATACGGCGTACACTTATATAGGAATGCAGGTTTCGACGCAGCATTGGTCAACGAGTTAGCGATGGTACTAGGATTCGTCACTGCTTGTCATTACTCATTGGATAATTCCTGTCACAATTTTGACGCTCCTGCTTTGGAAGATGCCATCCGTGAATGTTCTGCGGGTATCACTCATACCCATCTCATGTCTGTGACTGCAGAATTTGAAAACCGATTGCATTACACGATTGCTACTGGCGGGGACTTATTTGAACACTTAGGTACTATAACGGCACACGGCAGATGCGACGCAATTTCTTTTCTTAGACTGCTCTGTTCTTTTTTTTGTGTTACCGAAGGCTGTTTCTTTTTTAATGTAACCGAAGGATGNAACAAGAGCGCGAAGTTTAATTTCGCGCATTGAGACTGAAGGTATTTTGACGAGGCGAAGCCGAGTTAAAATATCAGTCAAATGCGCGAAATAACTTCGCGCTAGCGTTATATACAATATTTTTTCTACAACTGAACCGATTGTTAATTAAATTGCTGTTTAAGTTTAACTTTGTCCCGTGCGCGAAATACTTTTTTTCACTGTTGACGATTTCGCGCACGTTGTCAAGAGCAACCTTACTTATTAATTAACCGTTTAAAAATCTAGTACTTCGCGTTTCGAAATCCGTCAGAAAATGACAGGTTTTTTTGACAGTTGTAGAAAAAATATTTTTTTTTTCACGATTTTTACTATGCGTTTCCATGGAATTTAGTCCTACCTATGGACAATAAACTGATGTTTTTGAGTGACAGTATATCGCGAATATGAATGATAATTAGAATTATTATTAGAAACGTCAAACTTAACGTGCAGGTTGTCTGCCAAAAATAGTTATTTGTACGTAGAACTAGTTTTGAAAGTGGTACTTTTTTCGCCCTCATTAATCAAACTACAAATTCATGAAAAAAGACACTTTCAAAATGCGTTGTATACGAAATTTTTTGTATAGTGATCTTTAATATCCCATAATTGAATAATATAATTGACATTCGCGATTTACTGTCACTAAAAAATTGATGCTATTGTGCATACGCATATAGATAGGACTAAACGTCATGGAGGCGCATAATATAAATCGTGAATAAAAGTTTCACACTTTCCATAGGATTTTTCGGGGGTAGATACACAAGAGCTTGATTTTTAATCGGATAATTTTATTTTTACACGAAAGTTTTATTGCAAGTTTTTCCAGGAGGCAAAAAATTTGAGTACCTATATTAAAAAAAAAATTATCCTGATTTAAAACAAGATCGAGGGTATTTTAGGCAGATTAATACAAGACAGTAAATTTCACAACCACTATATATTTTACGCATTCCTATATACACGCATTTTTATCGTTGATAAAAAGCTACCTAGCTTTTAATCACTTAAAAAATCTTCTGATTGGTTACAATTTGAAACAATCACCAAGATTGGTCGTACATTAATGGAGTGTATTAATCGTCAAAAAAGTCCGGTAATTTGATCACTATTCAAAAAACGTTATTTTGCGTAATTTAGTATGGGAAAAATAACGTTTTCTAGATATAACCCGCACATTAAGTTTAACCTTAGTGGTACGTCACGGGGCTGATTATTCGGTGATAGGTTATTAGAAATCATTATGCAAAAAATTTTCGTGTACAAGACGTGTTGAAAGTGTCTTTTTTCATGAATTTGCTTGATTAACTCGCCCTCATTGATCAAACTGCAAAATTTTAAAGCTATTTCGGTCTTACAAAATTGTTCTGATCTTTTTGTCAACCGGAAATGCCTTTTTCGGATTATCGTGTGCTAAAGATAAATGCCCAATTTTCCCATCGGAAAGTGACCGGATGTAAATCTTGCGCAAACTGACATAGATTCGAAATTTGCTGTTGTTTGATGAAGAATGCTGCTTTCTCAGTGTGTGGCGTGCTCTTATATAGCTTCTCGGTTTGTAAGATAAGACGGGAAATGACGTATGGATAATACGACTTTGCTTATAAATACCTTTCTAAGAGTGTGACTCGATTGTAAATTCCTATTGGGACAGGTAATAACTTCCCTCTTAGTACAGCGCCAAAGTCCTCTGGCATGTGAAGAAAGCATGAAATTTGGTAGAGATGTATTCCAGACCATGGAGAACAATTCCAGATAAGGAGCCACCTCAAATTGGACCGCGGTGGGGCCCTATTCTGGCACGTGATGAAGTAATTTACACATTTGTCTGCCATATTTTTCAATTTCAACACTTTGTATCGTTTGAACTATCATATAGCAGAAGAGTAAAGCATTCCGTATGTCGATTGAACAAAGTTATACTTTGCAGAGATGGGTAAGTAGGCGCGTTAGCGTAAACAAGTCTGTGTAAAAAGTTTCTCGCTATCTTGTAATATACCAAAAGTCGTAAAAATTTTACCATTTGCTTAATATCATGCAATTCCCAAACTTCCGGTTGCACGGAATTTAGCTTCCGGTCATGCTTTATGCCAAGTGTAGATCCAATCATTACAAAACAATCATACTAACATCTACTTCGTAATCTACGACGATGGACGACAATTCCAACAAAATGATCTTACTTCCGGTTATATTTAACTTAACCACTTCCTGTCATATTTAGTATCAATGTGTAGCACTGTTCATTTATAACATTTTTTATAGAGCACTAATCTTGTTATCTCCTCCGAACGATATAGACGCTACAGTGCGTTATCTAGGTATAGCAAGTCTCTGGTTATCTATAAGTATGCATTACTTTCGGTTTATCACTTCTGGTAGGGTTCCCACGAAATAATTTGAGGTGTCCCCCCTATTTCCATTAAGGAAATTCGCGATTCTGTCATTTTTTTTACTTAAGTAGGTATGCCACATTATTATCTGGCTATTTTAAATGAATTTATCTTATTCCTTCTACTTAGAATACGTAATGAGTAATAAATAAATTGACTATAATAGGTATACATGAATGAATAGTATATTAAGATACAAGTGTATAATCAAGTCTTTAAAGCACGCGCAACGAGTTTAAGGGCACGACGCAAAGCGGAGTGCCTTTAACGTTGCAAGTGCTTTAAAGACCAATTATACACGTGTATCTTATAGTATTTTTTATTATACCTGCAGTATAATTTAAAAATAGGAAATACAATGAAGTCATATTGACGTTATACTCGAATACATGTCTAATTAAGTGGGCTGGGTGTTCGTAATTTCACGATTGCCACGGAAATGTCACTTGACGTTTGCTTATAAAAATCATCGTCTTTGTGAATTAAACGATTTCCGTTGAAAAAGATAATACACCGTCCATTAAATCGATTGTTGTAAAATCTAAACAAAGGTGTAAAATCCAACTTCAGTAAAGCCTATTATAAAGAATATGAAAAGTTGTTTCCATGGATGAATAGGAAGTTACTTACGAATACAGTCTTAAATGCATCCATAATGCTGGCATATATGAAGGAAATGTCAAAGGTATTTAAATCTTCTATATTTTGGTGCATTCATTCAAAACTTTAAAGCAATGCTGCGATTAAAAAGTGGAACAGATTTGGAAGCATACCCTAAATTACGCGCGTTTGTGAAAGCTTCAACCAAAGGATAGGTACAAAAGTCAAAGAAATGTTCTGCATTTACAGAAAGCGACCTAAGAGGATTTTTTATTTCATCCAGATGACAGTTTCAAAAGTCATACTTGAAGTATCGTTACTTAGCAACTTTAAAGCACGTGTGTTTTAAAGGCCCTTTTTCGCACGCATTTGAGTGTTTAAAACGGAGATTGTGATTCAGGTATAATAAAAAATTATTTTTTGAGAAATATAGGTAAATAATGCGGTGTATACGTATCTTGAAGATCTGTATGATGTACCTCCCGACATACGTTATGCTCTCATAAAGTAATACTCAATCGAAATTCTTTCGCTACTTAATAAGAACTTGAAGAATTTGTTTAATTAAAAGAATCCGAAGAAATAGTAGAATGTTAAGGATCTATGTAATTTAATAGCAGAATAAGGTACAAGCGAAGAACAAAAGGAAAATCAAAAGAATACGAATATATCGAAAGAATCTTTAACTATTCAAGAACTACCTAGAAGCTCGATTCCTTCACTCAACGCTAGAAGCATTTTGAGAAATTTTGTTTAGGGGAAAGTGGGGGAATATCGCCATAGGGGGCAATACCGCCATACCCATTGTAAAAAGAATTCCTTGTATTAGGTTCGTCGTACTAGGAGCAACATCTATTGGCCAACAGTACGAACTGCGGGAAGAAGTTTTAAATCGCTAACTGTATACGTTCACATGTGATAGTGCAATATTGTTTTTTCAAAGGTTGCTTATAGTTTTTACGATTCGAAAAATAGAACGTAAGTACTACAAATATAATGTTATTGAAGGGTTATAGGATTTTTTCTGTAAATTGAGATGTGTAGATGTGATGGGTGTGTCCTCGGGTGTTGAATGTGTGGTTGGGTTAGGAATTTTTTTAACGTGTCAACGACCCGATGGGATAATACCGCCATAAACGAATGGGGTAAAATCGCCATGGCGGTATTTCCTCCGACCGATTCTATATCATAAAAAATATTAATTTCAAACAGATTTACTTGGAGAAACTCCATTTGAAGATATTTAAAACGTACCTAATTAAGAATTGAATGATTCCGCTTTAATAAAAAATCAATTTATTCTGTATCATAAAAGATCCTTGTCCTTTTCAGTACCGCAATGCCAAGAACTAGGAAAAGAAAGTCGGAAAGAGCGAAATGGTCTACAGACCAATTACAAAAAGCAATCGCGGCAGTTAATTCTGGACAATCAGTAAAAAAAGTATCAGAAATTATGGAAATTCCGCGAACAACATTAAGAAATTACCTAAAATTGGAAATAAACGACAAAGAAAATTTAGGAAGAAAGCCAATTTTCACCCAAGAAATGGAACGTGAAATAGCAGAATGTTTTGTCAATGGCAAAACGGTTTTACGGTATTACAGCTGTGGAATTGCGTCGACTTGCGTTCCAATATGCCGAGAAAAATGAAATCCAGCACCGATTTAATACAGAAACGAAAATAGCAGGCTTCGATTGGCTTCAAGGTTTCTTAAAAAGAAATCCTAAGATTACTTTACGAAAACCCGAGGCGACTAGTTTGAGCAGGATTGAGGGATTTAATAAAGATGATGTAAAATTATTTTTTCAAAATCTTGAGGCGGTCATGACAAAATTTAAATTTGGAGCGTCACGGATATATAATTGTGACGAGACAGGGATAACAACGGTTCAAAAACCTGGAATGATACTTGGACCTAAGGGCCAAAAACAAGTTGGTGTCGCAGTAAGTTTGGAAAGAGGAAAGAACGTCACTGTGCACTGCGCGTTTAGTGCCTCTGGCAACTATATCCCACCGTTGTTTATATACCCACGGAAAAGAATTAGTCCACAGTTAAGTTCTGGAGGACCAGACGGTGCCATCTATAAATGTTCAGATAATGGGTGGATCAATGAAGATATTTTTTATTCATGGTTGGATCATTTCAAAAAGCACACCAAACCGACTGAAGATGATCAAGTTCTTTTAGTCATGGACAACCATTGCAGCCATAAATCGTTAAGAATGTATGACTTCTGCAAACAGAATTTCATAACTGTCGTCACAATTCCCCCTCATACTTCCCACCGCCTCCAGCCGCTAGACGTTGCTTTTTACAGTCCCCTAAAATCTGCATTCAATAGAGAATGCGATCTGTTTATGAAAGCAAACCAACAGGCAAAAATTACGCCTTACGATCTGGCGTCGCTTTTTAATAAAGCGTACCAGCGCATCGCCACAATAGAAAAAGCTGCTTCCGGTTTTAGAGCGACAGGGATCTTCCCGCTGGATCCAGAAAGATTCACTGACGAGGATTTTGCGCCAGCTGTACACAATACCATTGAAATTCCCAATGTTATTGAAAACGAAAATGATGTTTCATTTGACTCTCAGAATGGGGATCAAAATGCCAATCAATTCGAGCGGAATATTCTAGATGAACCTTCGACGTCGACTGGTATTACGTCACAGAATAAAGAGAAGACAAGGATTGAGATGGCAACAAGACAACTACTATTTCCGGGCGATTTTTCCACAACGTCTAAATCAGCAATGAATTCTGCGAGTGATTCAAATGCTAGCGCAACTTGTAGCAAAGAGAGCAAAATTAAACATCATTTTGGTGATATTATACCACAATCTCAACCTACGATTAGCAAACCAACCAATAGAAGAAAACAGCACTCTCAAATAATGACCAGTACCCCAATGAAAGCGGTATTTGAAGAACAGGAGAAGAAGAGGACACAAAATGCCCAGAAAGGGGGAAAACATGGAAATGGTAAAAAAATTAAAGCAGTACAAATAGCTAAAAAAAAGAACACTACAAGAAAAAAAACCTGGAAGAAATAATATCACATTGGAATCATCAACAGATGAGTCAGTTGAAGGTAAACTTGTCGACGATGATGAGCTAGACGACTTGGACCCTTCGGCAATTGATTATTGTGAAACCGGCATTAAAGACATTTGTATTATTTGTTGCAGTGAAGGAAAGGACAAAGAAATATGGTATAGGTGCACAGCATGTGGCAAGTGGGCACATGCTGATTGTAGTGGATGGGACAGTGCAAAAGACTTTGTGTGTGACTATTGCCAGTAGTAAGTGCGTTGATGATGATTTACGAATTTTTGTAATATTTTTTGTTGCATTTTTCCTTATTATTTAACCACAATAACTATTTTTAAAATTTGAATAAAAAGTACGTAAATATCTATGATTTATTCCTTTATTTGGCATAATTATTATCAATTTTTATGTTATTGACAAAACCGAAAGTATAATTTGAGTATTTACACAATCAAACACAATAAACTTGCATTTTGGGCTTATGACGGTATTACCCCATGTCCATGGCGCTATTACCCATATGTTTGGGTAATATCGCCATGTACAGTGTTTTTTAAAAAAATTACCTAAACAGAAAATAAATTGTTATTTTGGATAACTTGCTATTATTTCTGATAGACGTAAAGTTGATTAAAGGCATGATGAAAGGAATTGAGAAAAATCTGTATTCAATTACTTTTTGTGGTCATTTTTACTTATCGTGGCGGTATTCCCCCACCTTCCCCTAACTCTTAAACAATGCCTTAAAAATTACAACAAATTAACCCTCTAAGTGGTGACGAGCGCTTACAGATAATAACTGGTTTCTCGCGGGCATCTTAACCCTACAAATAGACGAATGTTCAACTTCGCTGAATTGGGTAAGAATTTTTGTGGAAAAAAACCCTTCGTACCAAAGAATCGCAAGTACAGATTGAGCGATGAACATGTCAAATTTAGCAGACACAAATCAACGTCAGAAATGATATAAGTGGTATCCAAGGCATTGGTAAGATTTTACAATAAATGTGGAAAGTTGAAGGTGGAACACTGCAATATGACAACTTTTTATGATTACTATTGTTTTTTGTTGTGTTATTGTTATGTTTTTGGTAAACATTGCTCGTTGTTTTAGTTTAATTCGAGGTTTGATTTCAATATATGTCAAATAATTTGCTTTCTTAACATTTATTTTTTTTTCGGAATTTAAATTTCAAAAATCCGATACAAGTGAATAGGTACTGAACGATCCTCGAGATTTTCAGGCATTCATAATTTTTACAACATACCTTAAGTGGTTGATTCTGTCACACCTAGCATCGCGCGTAAAATACATTTTTTGAATTGATATTAGTTTTATTTTATTTGAGGTGCGTACATACAAAATTTCATTCAAATATCTTAACAAATAAAGAAATTGGATTGCGCACATACAAAAGTTGGGTTGCGCATGTGCAAATTTTAATCTGCATAGTTGCTTGGGGTTGAAATATTTACTAACACAGAAAACCGAACATTCATATGTTCTTTGTAACAAGAATTATAAAAAATAACTATTTTTTGGAGGTTTGGAACTTTTTCACCCGTTAGTGTACGTAGCTGAGAAACAATGCCGAGCTTTTTAAGAACATACGTACCAATTTTAACGTGATCCGATATTTTCATACACAGTTATCGTACACACAGACAGACGGACATACAGACAGACACTAATAAAAAATTATAAACGTTCTCGAGGATCGTTAATAATTTTCAGGATTGAACCGTTGTCATCTTGAAACGGTGCGACAGAATCGAACAAATATCTGAGCGAAACAAGAGCTTAAAATTATTCCAGTAGTTCAATTCAACCCAAAAAAAAGTGGGTCAAATGCCATTTCCGGTCTATTTTTGGGCTTTGTAATCGACATATTCGGAGTGGCTGTCATTAATTACACTGTTACGCAAACAGGATGAGGTATTTTACATTGGAAGAACATTCGAAAGAAATGATTACACGTTGTTAGGCATAAGGGTTTTAGGATTTCGATTGTTTTTAATTTAGTCAATTTAAAACCTTTACTACTACTAAACTAAAGTTTGACACTTTTCGACCACTTTAATTAATAAAGCTCTACCCATCTGGCTTTTCATCAAATTTCCGTCTCAACCCCAACTTTTTAAATACCAAATCTCAACGTTTATGTAACGTATGTAAATATTTAATCGACAAAGTGGAAAAAATTTAATGAGATTTTTTAATTTGCAATTAAACTAAAGCGCCGTACGAAATTTGTTAATTTAAAAGAAGTTAATGTTGAGTACTGAGGTCTCGCATTCCTTACTTTGATGTAACAAATTGATTTGGGCATAAAACGCACGGTGCCCACCCCCTATCTTCCGGTTTAAAAAATACAAATGCGCAGCTCCCGGATATGTGCTCTTCACATCAGGTAATGCTGCGAAATGACGTCACAGCTCTCACCTTTCGGGAATGCCGCCTATGAGAAAGTCGGTCAGTATGCTGTGCTGTCTTCAGTTACTATCTACTCTTCGTTAGTTCAAACGCGATGCTCCAAGAGACGATAATTTTTTACAATTTGAATTACTGATATACTTGAACGTATTTGTCCCAGTGTTAGTTGGACTGGATTAAGGGTGTCGTTTGTATTTGGCCATTAAAAAGTAAGCAAATTTTTGAGTACCTTTTAATTTTGAATAACAGAAATGACTTTAGAGTAATTAATTTAATTAAGTTCGAATTTTAAATCAACTTTCCCAATTGTAACTGTAAGTAAGTAATGTGGAAAGTGCGTGCTGCATTTCGTGTAAGGTATATACCTAAGCCCCGAACATAGCATATACTTTTACATAGGCAAAAATCGTTTGCACTTTTGTTTAAACTAATCTGTATCATCAAAATGATGTAATGAATAATTTCCGCAAGATCTCTGCAAGAACCGCTAACTTACGGATCTAAGTTTTTGTATCAAAAAAAGAGTTTGCTATGATTTTGATGTCAGTGAACTTTAACAATTAAACTTGAATTACGGATAAATGACTGCAATCCCGTACATTTGCAACGAGATTGGTACTTACTATGTAAATAATACTTTAAAACATAAACTGCTTTATTGTGTCTACAAAACCGAAACGAATTGCAACTGGTTATATAAGAACATAACTTTACAATTTGCTCGTATTTTACTTCATAAATTTTGAGGTAACTAACCGACTTAATTTTGGTGTTTACCGATCTAAATTAAGTCCTTTTAAATATCGATTAGATGATATTATCATAAATTAAGTTAATTGGACTGGTTTGATCTTTGTCGTAATTGGAATAAAAAGTGAGAATTTTATGATACTAGAAAAAACCATAATAGAAATTTCATGAATTGTAAGAAGGAACTGACATGATCTCACATCGGATTTAACCCACTTTCTGCATGAATAAGGCTTCGTCGAGAAATTTTCATATTTACTACTGAGAAATGTTTGTATGAAATTTGTACACTTTTGCATCGACTTCAGAATACAAAGAATCATTAATTAGGGTACATACGAGATTCTCTCCGGTATTAATTGTCCTACTTTTTTACATAGGTTTATTATTGCGTGTTGTAGTAATTGTGTTCAAGTGTAGTAAAAGAAAGGGATCATGTATTGTTTCGATGGTCAAAGATCTGAAAACGGATAATTCACTATATTCAAAAGTGCACTAATTTCTTTAGTAAAAAAGTCAAACTTATAGTCTCGATTGCGTTATAGGCTCGGTATTAGCCAAAAACACGATGTTGATGGATGATTCACTATATGTAGAGCAACAATAGGAGACAATGATGGTCAGAACATATAATAGTACTGAAGAGGAGATAACTATATTTATCAGGGTTTAGGTAATAGTACATTATATATCAAGGTAGAGAAGTCCAGTATTATTGCCTGAGCACCAAGATTACATCTCGAGGCGCTTGCGTCGACATGTTAAAATTTGATCAAATGTCGACGTTTTAGATCATTTTAAGCAACTTTTAAAGAATAAAATTTGTTTCCGGCTGTATGTATCTCGGTATGTATGTGCGTACGTCCGTACGTGCGTACGTTGGCAATTTTCCGAGATAACGGCTCGACGGATTTTGTTAAAATTTTGGATATGTATATTAGACATACGGAAACGCAAAATAATGGGCCGGATTTTTTAAAAAAATTTTCGAGCGCCACAACGGCATGAATTTTTTTTTCAAATAGCAACCTATTTTTTTTATTAAGAAAGACGAAAGACCTTTTTTTTCTGTGTACAACCTACAAAAATTATGCGAGGTTTTATTACAAAAAAATTGAAAAAAATTTAAAAAACAAAAATATTTTTTTCGGTAAAACGGTTATTAGGGTCAATCAGGGTAAGTGTGGCAATGGGGTAAGTGTGGCAAGAGCTAAAAAAAAATTACAAAGGGTCCCAAACACCAAAATGGCTAGTCATAAACAAGAGAGGACATTTCCTTAAGCTAACAACAAATTTATGTAACAAAATTGATATGTTTAATGTCCAACTTTTCCTTAGCAAAATCCCACTGCAGATAAAATGGACTACCAATATCAATGCACTTGATTCAAATTTATATTTAACAAGTGAAACTTAAATTTCTACATTTGTGCTTATGTGTAATGTTTGCCCCATCTGTTGCCTAGCAATATGTGTATTCGGAACTACCTATTTACAGTTTGTGAATCAGTTGTTTAAAATATTAGGCATCACTGGTGTTTTAACAACAACAGGGTAAGTGTGGCAGCACTGGTATGGGAAAGTGTGGCAGTAACAGAATCAGCTGTTAGTTCGGACATTGTGAGGTTAGTTTGAGTGGTGTGTTACTTTATAGTCGTGGATCTAATTTCTTAGTTTTGTTTGTTTACCTAAAAGCGAGCCTAAAAGTAAGTGTATTCTACCAATTTGGATGTAACGATCTTAATCTTAATTTATCTTTCCATAAGAAAATGCCAAGAAAATACATCAGGAAGACAAACAGGGGCGTAGGCGGACGTTGGTCCGCAGAAAGTTTGAAAAGTGCCATAGATGAGATACAATCCGGTCAAATTAATGTCTACAGTGCTGCAAAAAAATATGAAATACCGAGATCGACACTAATGTTAAAATTAAAGGGCTGGAAAGGCAAAAATCCTAGAACGTCCACCATTAATATAATCAATGCTGGGGGTCGAAAAACGCAGTTACCTCAAGAGACTGAAGAAAAACTCTCTAAATACATAAAAGTAATGAATAAGTGGGGTTTGGATTGACAAAAAAAGATGTGTTAAACCTGATAAAAGATTACGTTACTCAAAATAATATTCCCAATGGTTTTACAAATAACATGCCTGGGCACGACTGGTGGATCGGTTTTAAAAATAGGTGGAGGCTGACTTTAAAGAAACCAGAATTATTAGAATCCTCTAGAGCTAGACAAGCAAATGATCCATTTATTGTTATGGACTTTTATAATAAATTGGAAATAATAATAAATGACCTGAAAATTAAAGACAAACCTCAGTGCATCTATAACTGTGATGAAAGTGGATTTAATCATGATCCTCTGTGTTCAAAAGTAGTTACTGGAAAAGGAGATCCCTCCTCACGAGTAACTGGTGGAAGTGGGCGTGAGTATACCACAGTATTAGCTTGCATATCTGCCAGTGGTGAAAAAATGGGTCCAATGATTTTACATAAAGGAAAGAGATTATGGACGTCGATGTTTTGTGAAGATGCATTTCCGGGAACGTCTTATTTTGTTAGTGAAAATGGATGGATGACGGAATTAGTTTTTACCTCATGGTTCCGAAAGATATTCGTACCTAACGTAAAAGAATTTCCAGCATTACTGATTTATGACGGTCATCTGTCGCATATTAGTGTGGAATTAATTGAATGTGCAGTTAGCTCAAATGTAACAATTCTTAAACTTCCTCCTCATACATCCCACCTTCTTCAACCATTAGATGTGTCAATCTTTAAGTCTGTTAAAACTCGATGGGATAGTCTTTTGACTGAATGGACAAGATTGAATATCGGATCAAAAATATCAAAAAGCGATTTTGCTCAACTGCTAGGCAAGGCGTGGGAATCAATAACACCTGATAACGTCCGAAATGGATTTATGAAAACGGGCATATATGACCCCAATTTATCCGGCTCTAGTACATGTGTAAACAGGAACGCAATTGATTAATTTTGAAAATTACTAGTGTCAAGATTTACAAAAAATGTTACCTCAAAACGTTTTGGCCACCTTGAGGCGTTTAATTATGGACATTAAACATTAAACATTATGATTGCAAACATTTTGATCCAGAAAAATATGAAAGATATTTGACCTCAGTAAAAAGCCAAGAGAAGTCCGACACCCTGCCACTTCCAAACAATGATTTATTGACACCTGCATCATCCTCCAATAACGACACTGTTGCCAAAATCCCGGAACCTTCTACTCCACCACCAGTTAAGGAGACACCATCAAAAACTTTTGAAAGATTGGTTTTAGCTAAATTGTCAGCATCGGGTAGGTCAAGCGCCGCAAAGCAGGCTCGCAAAAGAATAGATGTTGCAGAAGTTATTACCCAGGATGAATACCTGAAGGCTCTTAAAGAACGCAAGGGTAAAGAAAACATAAAACCAGTTGAAGATTCGCGGAAGAAGAAACACGCATTAAAGCAACTAAAGACAAAAAATGCAAAACAGAAAAAACAGGAAATCCCAAACATCAGTTCTAGTGAGGATGCTGATCAAGAAATTACCTCTGGTGAAAGCAGTGATTATGAGCCACCTACCCTCGACCAACCATGTGATCTATCAAAAATGGATGTGTACAGTGTTGGCTCATATGTGCTTGTGCAATTCAAAGGCGGGAAACGAAATCAGAGCAAGTATTATTATGTGGCAATAATTCAATCTGTTGATCAAGACGACGACGAAGAAGAATATAAAATAATGAGCCTTAAATGCACAGACCATACAAAGAAGATGTTCCTTGCTGATGAAAATGACATTTCTTTTATTGCAAAGGAGCAAGTAATGGGGCAGTTGCCAAATCCAGAATTACTAATGACAGGGGAGAGAATGCGGTATGTTTTCCCTGGACCTGTGGACCAAGTATTTGAAATGGCTTAATAATAATGTGAAGAAGACAGTTTTAAGTTTTTAAACATTAATTGTATGGGTTCAATATCTTTTATAAGAAAAAAATGTATATACTTTTCTTATATAAAAAATTCTCAGCATTTCAGTCACACTTTCCCCTTTGATCTATCTTCGATATCTTAGAAAATATTCACGTTTGCCACACTTTTCCATTCCCGTGTCACACTTACCCCTTTTAATGGTAAAGTGTGGCACTGGACATCCATTATTATTTCAATTTTTTTTCAAAAATCAGTTTCTGTTTTCAATCAATATATCCACGGATAATAATGTACTGACCTTATTAAAGATTTAAAAAAAACCGTAGATGTCTATGTCTAGTGGTTTTTGTAAAAAATTACGTCAAAGTCAATTAATAAAAAAAGCAATCACACTTTCCCCGATTGATACCGATAAAATTTTGGCAGTGTACATTAATCATAAAGAACATAAGACTGTCAAAAGCTTTTTTTAAATGTTTTTAGCGCCGTGATGTCATACAACTCTTTTTTTCAAATAGTAACCCACTTATTAACGAGCTAAGTATTGGAGTGGTTACCCATTCAAATACATATATTATCCGGGTGCAACGTTGCTTGATTGCAGACAATGAAATAATGAATTATTAGGTAGTTGATTCAGCGGTTGTCATTCCTCTGCACAAGAAAGGGTGTGCCAGTAGTCTAAATAATTATCGTCCGATTTCATTGATCTATACTTTTTCTAAGATCTTGGAGAAACTTAAAAATTAATGTGTTTTCTCAATTCAAATTGTTTTTAGCGCATTTTTGCAAAATTTTTTTTTGTAAAAAGTAGCTTTTAATCTCACTTTGGCTGGCTGGCTGGCTGGCAGTAAATGCGCGCCCGTAGAAAAACGCTTGTAAAAAGACAAGGAGTGTACATGTAACTATCGGGGCCGTGTAATTAAGAACGTTAGGGATGGGGCTACAAGATTTGGAGTCGACGACATCTGGACGCCATCCCCGAGCGTATTATACTAACCTGGAGATTTTTCACTTTTTATCTATCTTCTTCTACAGTTTTTCTCCGATTGTTTTCAAATTGGTGTCGTCGGGAAGATCTTGTCAACGCGCACAACTCCTGCGTGGCTGAATTTTGTTTTTGTTTCCTAGGGGCGAAATAAACCACCTTTTGCGCGGCGCGCTTCGAGGGGTAGTCGACTTTGGGCGCCCAAAAGTTTCTTACAGCGCGAATCGCGGTCTCTCTTTCTCGTGTCACTAATAGAAGGTCGAGCTATGTGAAGTACCCAAAAGTTGAATACGATTTTATGCCGGGATTTTAGCGAAATCTACCAAAATGTGAATTACGAATGAACGGGACGTCGGAACTGTGTATCGACAAAGGGAATGTGGTAACCCCCGACGAGATCTTACTGATGGTGGAGTCAAAACTTCAAACGCGAATTGCGAGTGCACGGTAAGTGAGAAAATAGTACCGACAAAGTGAACGTGGTAGCTTTCGGCAAGATCTTATTGATGGTGGAGTCAATATTGGCTAATAAAA
Source organism: Photinus pyralis (assembly GCF_008802855.1). Taxonomy (NCBI): domain Eukaryota; kingdom Metazoa; phylum Arthropoda; class Insecta; order Coleoptera; family Lampyridae; genus Photinus; species Photinus pyralis. Next base: position 44,074,787 of record NW_022170249.1, read on the forward strand.
CACTGATCTGCCACACAAAAATGCGCTGAAGTCCCTTCGATCTCACACGAGGACTTTGATCATTTTTTTGTAAACACCAGTTTGGTTTCAGGAGTGGTCTTTCAACTGAGACTGCTTTGATTAATTTTTTTCATGATATTTATGAAAGCTTAAATAACAGTAAAAAAACTGCTGCCCTATATATTGACATGACCAAGGCCTTTGATACGGTTGACCACCGCATTCTTTTGGAAAAGTTGTGGCGAGTTACCTCTTTCAAAGAAAGCAGTGTGTTAGAATTGGAAACTATCTCAGCGAGGAAGGTTTATTGAAGCATGGAGTTCCTCAGGGCTCAGTCCTGGGACCGGTCTTATTCTTGATTTATATTAATGACCTTTGTGATGGGAATTTTTTAGGCAATATCACTGCGTTCGCTGATGATTTGGCTCTTACATATTTTGAATATTCACACGCATCCCTTCAAGCTAGTATGCAATGTGACTTAGAACTACTGCGCTACTGGTTCGATAAAAATTATATGGTTTTGAGTGATAAAACTAAGTACCAAATTTTTTCTATTAAAGAAAACATAATCTTCCAAAGTCTGTGTTACTTTCATGATTTAAACTGCACAAACAGATTAAATTGTTCCTGTTTGCAAATTGAAAATACCGAAAAAACTAAATACCTGGGGTTAATCATTATTTATTATCTTGGAAGGAGCATATTAGTAAATTAAAGCAAGAAATGTTTGGTGTTCTTCGTAAGTTTTATTTCCTAAGGAAGCAGCATAATCTAAGACATACTTTACCAGCTACAGTTCCTCGTTCAAAATTAACTCTGCATCAACAATTTTCAATGCAGCACGACTTTACAATCTCGTTTCTACTAAAATTGACAACAAAAGTAATCTCAATGTATTTTTATTGCAACTTCAAAAACCATTGTTGGCTACTGAAAACATTGAGGATGGTTTGTTTAGTTTTGCGGCTTAGTTTTTATGTGGTTTCGTAAATAGTCCTCATAATTTTTTATGTTTTATATAATATGCTTTTCTTTTTGGATTCTCTGAAATTATTTTTAAGTTATTTTATGATCATAGTTTACAAGTTATTTTATTCTCAGCTCTACTCAAATTTTAAAGACTGCTAGTAAATGTAATCCGTAATCTTTTCAGCTTTATTCATTATTATTATATTGTTTGTTGTTCTTATTATAAATGACTGGCTCTAATTCTCTTTTCGCGGGTATATAATATGCAATACATGAGGGAGGTCTCACCACGGACGTTGTCTATGGGACCCCTAATATTTCTCAATGTGATTTATTTACCAAGTTTAATTTTCTTTTTTTATTGTAAATGTTATTATATTGAGAAATAAACATATTATTATTTTTTGATTGAGCTAGGAAGCTATTCTGTCAAGAATTCGGCACATTTTTTTTGTATTCATTCTCGATCTTAAGTTTTTCGGCCTTATAGTAAACTTTATATCGACAAGTTGAACATCTTTTTTTATTCCAAATATACCCCTCTGAAGCTTGGTTTAGACATGTTGATGCTATTAAATAGGGCAAAAGCTGCGACTAAACATCAATAGGAACAAAGTTTTTATTAAAACAGTTTCTTATGACAGATATGAATATTAAATTATAACACAGGAGTCGTAGTGCGCTTATTGCGTGATTCCGGTGTTGTTTCCTTCCACGCAAACTCCGCAAAACTCTTCGTCTTCGATGAAGTCGATTTTCTGGCTTTTCCAAATTTTCTTAACGTGTCGCTTGTTCTGATGTCCGAATTTTTCACACCAACTTTTAAGTGTGCTCCTAGTCGTTAGATTGGCCTCACTTATTATTTTGATCACCATCCTGAATAATTGACCCATTCGAACATCATCTCAATATGGTTACAAGAAAAGTGAGGAAATATACAATATTTGGTGTATTGCATACGTTACAATCGCCTCATTCATTTGAGAGGAATAATAAAACCAGCAACAAGTGTAACACATATTTCTGTCAGAAAACCCATGTCTCGTAAACCCTACACTTTGCGACAAAAGCTTCTCTCAATTGAGACAATTTAATTTCCGACACAACAACGCTTAGATCATGAGAATCCGAACAGCCGTTCATGAGATAACGGAACACAAGGATAGAGGCAACAGTTCCAGAACTATGACGTCATCACTTCTGAGCGTGTCTTCCGGTGACAATTGGAAGGCACGTGCATGAAGACGCGGGGAAAAAATGTCACGATATATCACAAACTGAAACTTATTCCCAAAATCCCACAGCTAACAGTAAACAGCGTATACTGTAGTGTGCAAAAAATGGGGGTTAGAACCCTTTCCGTAATGGAACTATTGCTAGACTAGGTGATTAGCTCACGACACAATTCATCCCAGTTCTTTACTTCTTTGATTCTTCTATTAATGGAGTGTCTACTGTGAATCTATGGAAAACTAAAGACATTTCGTTACAGTCATAAAGGCATACTTAGGATCTGGATTTAGGGACGACGGTAAGCAAATGCTAGGACAAAGCCGAGATCATCGGAAATACGGATTGAACCCTTGTCCCTTGCCCTTGGACCCCTCTTCTGTCGCTAGTGAATAAGAAAGATGGCGACGTTTTACGTGGACTATTTATAGGTAACTGAACAACAGAACGGTCATGCCCTTTGGTCTGTGCAACGCCCCTGCAACTATTGAGAGATTAATGGAACTGGTATTGACAAGGCTGTCCTGGAAGACGTACCTTGTGTATTTGGACGACAAGCAACGAACCAGTAGGAAAGAAAAAGCACCAATGAGACAATATAACCCGAGCACTCAATTTGAAAGAATTGCAAGTCGGTGCTATTCCAAAGCCTGTGCTAACTTTTGAGCAGTCGCCCGATTAAAACCACTACCCCCAGTCAGACGGAATAGTAGCCTGAATAAGGCAGTAAGTGTGTATCGATTATGTCCGATCCCAAAGGTGATTGGGACCAATATCTACATTTATTCTTGATGGTTAAGAATATCAAACGCCGAAGCCGACAATGTGAAGTCGCTTAAAAATTACCGTGGAACGCGTTGTCGGGACATATTTTTCATCAACTTACCTAAACATGATCTGGAATTGGTGGGTTGAAAATTGCTTGCATTTTATGCACAGAACTGAATTTAACCAGGTTTGGTCTCAACGAAAGGAATTAATAATTTCTACCAGCCATAACCTCTTCATCAACCCCCTTATGTGGTCGGTTATAATTCCTTATATTTTAAACGCGGATTGTCGGAGGAGGGTACTCTCAAAGGGTGGAAAGGCACCTACAAAACGAAATGCAACATTTGGAATTTCTCTAAGGGTTTGATTCTTCTTGCATTATATAGCATAGATTTTTAAATATTTATGTGTAAAGATCCCCTTTCCATTAATCATCTACATTCTACAAATAAAGTAAACATCGATAGTATAGCATGCTACTCCTCCCGTATAACTACCACGATATCGACATGAACAGAATTTGCTTGGTGTATGAAAATTCACATATAAAGTACCGCAACGTCCATTAAGCTTATTTAAATCTCACGTTCGTGTGAAATATATTATAGTCCTTTTTTCAAGTTCAATGTTTTTTATTCTAGTTTAACAATGGCGACATCTTTAAACTTAAAATTGGATGCGTAATGATTACCTAATAGTACTTACGCCAAGTGATTGCTCGTTGAAAAACAAATTAACTGAAAGTTATTTCATGTAACCTCAACAATGCGATCGAAGCAATTTCCTGTGCGTGACCTGTAATATGCCACATTTACAATATTCGTATTCTTTACCTCTGTAAGTACACATTTTATCCCGATTTATGAAGAATTGACAATTTATGTACATGAATAATGTTATTACATTTAGTTAGGACTGAAAGACGAGGTTTCCTTATTTTCAAATATACGACAGTTTCTGCTACAATCTTTAGGAGGTGGTATTTCAAAATTTTTTACTCTAAATTTTCTTTTAAGTTAATAATGTTCCAAATGAATTAAGTGCTCTTTCTTTCTGTCAGTCGAAGGAAGGATCCATCATTTTTTAAAATTACGAGATAAAATTGCGTCACCGCTTTAGTACTAGATTAGCTCAGGTTTATAATAAATAAGTAGGGTAGAACTGAATCACATGCTGTTGTTGATAAGAAAACTACCAACTTTTTGCTGAGGTGTAGGATGAATGCAATTCGAAGAGAGAAAATTAATAAATCCGCCTTAAGTTGTCGTAGAGCTCAGTCCCAGTTTTCAAGAGCGGAAAATTAAATTCGTTTTTGGGTCTCGAGAGCGCCAACTGCGTGGTTCAAAATATAGTAAATTTTCGGCCGTCTGGTGGCAAGCGATCAAGCGCGACAAGTTGATGTCCTTCGAAAAAGTGACAGGCTTTCAGTTATATTAGCTTTTTATATTGTTCATTTGCCTATAATCTACGGAAAACCTGATACTGCCTTCTTTCTTCTTCACTAGCACCACAGGAGAGGTCCACGAGCTGCTTAGTCACCTGCCTGATAATTTTAAAATCTCGTTTCAAATTTACGAATAGCAGTCTTTAAGACGAGTACGGAAACTTGGCAGTCACTAAATTCTTACCCGTTCAAGCCATCGCTTTAATGATATTTGACATTCAATTATAGCGAAAATAATAATAATTGGCAGAAATTGTTCGTTTAATTACATCAAGTATACATATTACAATCAGAAGGTCGGAATATCATTAGCAGTCATATAAATCTTTCTTCTTCAATAAGTGCCACTAATTGCGTTTAGAAATCCTACAATGCATGTCCATTTGGGCAAACATATGTAGTGAAAGTGTATACAACTTTTAAAAACATTTAGCGAAAAAAGCTGCCCGACAGGGTAATAAAATTTAAATAGTCCCGAAATTTTACTGTGAAAGAGAAAATTTATGAGCGTAGTGTTTTCGCCGTACCCCTTTCGTTATATTCGGTATAACTAATTTATATTGTGAATCGGCTTTTAGATTAGGTATATATAGCATGGCGTGCGCTGCAGAAATTTGTGAAGTCCGAAAATTGAATCTGGAATAAATTGGTTTACTAAAAATAGGCTGAAATTAATAAGGCTTTAACACGCTATTTAATTGAAAGCGATTTGTATATCCTTACGGTTTTGAAGGGAACAAAATTATGACGAGAGTGATGTACAATTTTTTTCGATACGCCGGTAACAGGTTTAATTAAATGTAAAATGGCACTTACATTACAATCAAGTAGAGAGAGTTTGCACTAAAAAAATGAGCGTTTCCCTTATTTATAGCTTTAGGATATATTCCCTCTTTGCGTGCGTTACCTACGTAAATTTCACCCGTCTGTTAAGTTAGGTATTTCGTTTAGCTTTAGACTTATATATTCTTTGTTTCTTCACTTACCCGTCGATTACGTGTGTTGTTTCGGGATATATTAAACCTTATTTTTCGTTTATAATATTACTTGTTTACTTAAAAAAATTTGAAAAAAATTCCCTTTGGAGTCGTCCATTAATCATGTGATGTTTTTTATTAACTTTTTAACCCCTCCCCCCATGGTGAGTCTTAATACTAACCCCCTCCTGCTACCCAAAATCAAGTCTATTTTTTAAGTACAAAGTTTCCCAAAAATGTTCAAAATATGTTTAACTCTTTATCTTTAAATACAGGTTAGTACTTATATAATCTAATTTAATTCTGGCAAATTAAGGAAAATGTCCAAACAAACATTAAGGTTGCAAGTTAAAAAATCGCGCATTTTAGGGAAAAAAATAAAGACACGTAATTATCTCACCACTCATTCTTGTGATATTTCGTGATTTTTAGAGCGTCACGTGATTAATGGACGACGCCTTTTGAGAAGTATAAAAAAAATAAACAACAATATTGTTTACGATGCCCTGGTGATATTGACCCCATAAACCCTTGAAGAAAGATTTACTGAATCAACTTCCTCATTAGTGGGGCGATTTTTTAAAATTTCAGCAGTGGCCATTTTTATTAAAAGTAAGTCGATTCTTTACCACAAAGCCGAATGTATTGCACGCATGTGCAGAACTAATTTTTTTATTAGTGGTGCGATTTTTCTGAAATTGTAATGCTACTTCTTTCTAATAAAAGCAAACTAATCGCTTAGGTCTCGAAAACTGAGTGTTGAAAGAGATTGATTGCAAAGCGCAAATTATAGATGCTGGTCCATAAACAAGGCCACTCTTTAGTTACGCAGCCGTGAAATCACTTTCACCAAGGCCATGACTTTTTTCGTCTACGAAATCCCAAAGCCACAACCTGACTTGCTTCGAATTTCAACAAATAAAAAGAAAAACATAAACAAGTGAATAACCAAAAGTTATATTTTCATACATCACATCAGCAGTCTGAATTGTAGTGGTGAGGCTCGGTGAATTCTTCCTTGGGGTATTGATGGGGTCATGACTGGTAGCGTTTTAAAGTAGCTGTTAACGACGTTACGCCCAAATAGCGTTGGCAAAAAGCTCCATGGACATGCAAATTCCATGGCCAAAAGGGCACGCATACTGACCAATCTCGTATTAGCTGATATGATAATAACTGAGACAGACTTCACCAATGATGAACGTGGTGAAGTGGAAAGACCGATTACAGAATAATTTTAAGTTTATTCAATGAATAATTTATTCAATGGTTTATTGTAAGCAAATACATTACGAGAGAATTGTAAACGACAGGACCTGGATACTATAAAATAACGCAATGACAAGATTGTAAAAAACAAACATACAAAAATAAGAATCTATAACAAGTAAGGTATAAAAGCACAGATGCCAAACTTCTTTACACACACTGTGGAATTTCTCTGGCTAGGGAGTAAATGGTACTTGATAATAAAAAATTTCTTAAATTCCGCTTAAACCCAGTAATGCCGTTTGGATCTTGAATATGTCAGGGTACATTAAAAGTTTGTTATTAGACTATTTCGAGAGAGATTAGATAATAGAAACTGATTTCTCTAAATCCCCCCATGATGATGATACGCACGGAAATGAGATAGTACTGTCATCAGCGTACATTATGGTGCAGCATTCATTTAAATATTGAGGCAGATCATTTATGAACACACTAAATAAAATATGCCCCAGAATGGACCCTTGTGGGACACCTCCTATTCGTAGTCTTCATTGCAGAGTTATAATCAGGGACGCCTTTTCTAATATTGGCACATACGCCCACGTCCAAGCTTTGATGTAAATATTATCGAATGACTGCTCTTAAGCAATTTATCCAGGCGGGGCGGAAGGGCAATAGCAAGATACTCTCATTCTTTCATTCAGCGGGACATTTCTTTTACGCAAACAGTACCCGACACTACCTTCAAGACAATGCAACACAGGGTTTTCGGCTTTTCAAACTTGGGGATAAACTACTTTTATGAGCCCTAACAGCATATTTAAAAAATTGCTGTGGCTAGCACAGATACCATGCGCAGAACTGCGCATACGCGTTTTGCTCGAAAACTTTTCAGCTGTTTTTTAAGTCTAAGAATATGTGCACCAATAAATGTGGTTCTAATCGGTTCAGCCGTTTAGCCGCAAATGAGAGTACAGACGGACCGACAGACCGACATCATCGAGATTTTGTTTGATTCGGATTCCTGGTGCTTCAAAACGTGTATTTCCGTTGAAAAAGTGGGGGTCATTTTTTACTCTAATGCAATACCTACCTCCCTTTACTAACGTGCGGGTGGTAAAAATTCATGAGCGTTTGAGATGTTTGATGTTGTTATCAACAGTAATCATAATATAATTCAACAGATGTCTCAAAATAAAATGAGCACTTCGGCTTCGGCCTTTCGACTAGACTTCGCCTAATTTTTTTTGACATTAAAAACAATAGTTTATGAGTCTGCACCTGACAATATTCAAGAGCTAAGATGGGGTGCAATTATGATTTTGTGGGGGTACGGTGGTAAATGCTAAAACTAAGATAAACATCCCCTTAACTTCTCTCTAGCTATCCATATAGCTGTATACATGTGTTTTTTGCAGTCTTTGTTTTTCTATTAAAAAATTACAAATTACAATTACAAAAAAAGAACGAACAAATTTAGGCGTTTGTGTTTCGTAATCGCAAAGAACGGAACAACGGAAGAATGGCATACTGTCCCCAATTAAGTATTATATATGTGTGTCCTTGATGCTCGGAAATGTATTCTCATTAGCACCTTTCATACCATTACATGAAAACTATAAACTAAGTACCTGCCCTTTTTATAACTTACTTTTATTTAAATTCCGTATTCTCTTTATATCTTATTAGGTCGGAAGTACCCTAATTCGAGCGCTCCATTTCTCATATAACTTCCGCCTTTATTGCTTAAATTTAAACGCCGCTCCATTGCGTACACAGCATGGTTTATTATCTCTACCATCGTTCACTTTTAAGCTAAACTCAAAATTGAGTGATAACTTTGATCCAACCATATAAATAGTTATCGTGAGTGGTAGGCAGTTAGGCACGCGAGCAAGCATTTTCTATTTTTCTTGGATCAGAGGTTATAGGTTATCGACCTCTCAAAAAACAGAGTAATTACAAATTAAATGAGTAGATGTATTGGCCGAAGACATGCGGGCAAGCTAAGTGCTCATAATTGCGCTTTCGTATAGTTGACAAATGCACTGAAAGTGTTGTTTGTGAGTATGCACTAGGTAGAATTTTTGCATATTTATGCCAAAAACTTATCTGACAGAACCAATTCCGGCATTATGGCTCAATGCGCTGAGTTATAAATCCGGAGGTCGGGTGTTCGAACCTGGGTTGAGGTGAATTTTTCATCTGTGGCAGAGATGGAAATTACCTTAGACCAGTTTCGAGCATTCTGCCGGCTACTCCGAATTAGGTTTTCCTGCAGTTTTCCTAATTCGTATAAGGTAAATGCCGGAGTAGTATAGAACAACTGAAGACCTTCTGCAGAGGCACTTCTAAAAAGCATTATGCGGGTCACTCTGTAATTGGGCGCAAGCCTGTTGAGAGCTCAGAACAAGAGAGGGATAATAAATTCATTTTGAGTACAAATTTCTGCTTTGGTCAGTGACCATTGGTAGAATATCTACTCGCTTACCTCAAAAATAAGCAACATCTGGAGTGTAACATAGCTAATCAAACATATGGTTAAAGGGTCGCACTCCCGCGATTGGCTCAAACGTATTTCTCACGTGTAAATTTCGACAAGCATAACACAAATATTTTTGTTCAATTTTTCGCTAATATTTGAAGGTAAAATTTTATTGAAATATCTTAAACAAATAATGCGTCGACAAAGTAAGTTTTCTACAAAACTGATTCTTTTCGTTCGCCCTACGCATTAACACATATCAAACATCTGAGTGCTGAGATCTCAAGTCCTCAGACGGAGGACAGAATTCACGCAGGTATCAGTAGTATCTTTCTAAAAAATTTAACTAAAAGTTGACACAGTCTTATTTATATTTGCTATTGAGATTGAGACATAATGCTATTTGAGTGTAAAAACTTACAAAATTAATTGTTACAGGAAGCGTGTGAAACAATACGGAAATGTTCAGGACGCAATTACATCTGTGTGGAATAATTTTGGTAATCATCGTACCTGCAATTATTTCCATGGAAGGTAAGTACCTTGCCATTGTCATTTAATTAATCGTTTTTTAAGTTTAGTATTACAATTACATAAATTCTCATTTTCAATTCTAGTTTGTTTTTTCGTTCATGTTCTACCTACCACTTTATAAACAGTACATTTACATTTAATACAAACTAACGGGTTTGCACATCAACAGTACATTTACCACAAAGTTGTTGTTTGCTCGCATTTTTCTTGTTTATTAAAGTGTATGATAGAAGATTCCGCCGTTCGTTCGTGTTTGTCGTTGTTAATTAGAGCATACGAAATGATTCAACAGTGAGAAAAGCAGCAAGTTGTTTCATTAGCGATTGTAATTAATATTGTTTCTATATTATTAACATATTGTTTCAAATAACCGCAAACTGAGATTTTTACCGTATTTTCAAAAGTTACATTACTGTGAAAGTAACACATTTTTGAACAGATGGCTTTATATGCAAGAACCCATCCTTTCATCAATATCGCTAGTAACCACTACCTATAAAGTATTTTTATTTATTTTAGGAATAGACGTCTATTTACTGAATAGAATATAAAACATAGATGTTATGCATAAGATCTAATTGCCCTGGCTGTCAGCCATTTAAGTAAATTTTTGAATTTACCAGCCAAATGCAATTAAATATTATATCAAAATATATGAAATATATGAATCCATTTTTTGTAGACGTTTTTCTCCATTCTACATTTTTTCGAACTTTTTCCCTAATTTTTATTTCTTATCACCGTATTTGTTTTAGTCCGCAGGTTGCTTTGAGGAGCCATGTTTTACTTCATCAATATGGCGTTTTACATCAAATTTTAAAACTCTCCCGTTTACCGCAACCATGTTAATCTTTAGCTTGAATCGCCATTATTTTTCTAACAATACTGCACGGATTGTCCTTTGTGATCATAATACAAACGCACTGCAACGACAGGCAAAATGATAATCTGAAAAAAATGTTTAGTAACGAAGGTTACGTCAATTTGATAGAGATCTACGAAGAATATGACAACGTAATATGAGCAATCCTTTTTACACGACATTCCAGGGTAGGTCCGATAAATTTTTTGCCTGACCCTGTACCTATACTTATTTCGAACGGCAGATTCTACTATCATTATAAAGAATCTTATGTGTTAAACATTTTTCTGTATATCTTTTAACTAAGAGTGTATACGTCATGCTGAAAATGAAATACGATATACGGCAAATAAAAAAAAACAAAAGTTGGAAACTGTCGGTTTCAACAGGGTGGTGCACCCGCGCACAACTCCCTAATCGTGCGAGATTACATATCGGACAAATTTGTCCATTGTCCACGGCATTCGATCGATAGGTAGGTATTATATTTAGTAGTCTTCTACAATAACCAAAGACGAGAACTTACCGTCAATTCGGAGCACTATGACCGTATGTTAACTGATTATTTTGGGAGGGAAATTGAAGATTATGATCTGGTTTCTGGAAGACACCTGGTTCCAACAAGATGGGGCAACGATCCACAGAACACTCGGCCTGGAAGTACCGCGCACAAACGGTTGCTTGAAAACTAAACGGCATAATTAAAAAAAAATACAATTTAATTAAGCCACAAGAAAATACAATTATATGTAATTTTTAATTTACAAAATAAAACGGTGAGCACGGCGACAGTTAGCGGGACGGTACCGTATCCTGAGCGCCACCAGGAGGTTCGGAAATCCTGCTTCTGGGCACGGTCGGCGTATTCGGTACGGTTTCGGAACCCTCCAGGTAATCAGATGGAGGAAACGTAGATTCCAGGGAACGGGCGGTCGGTTACTAGCGAATAATCTCAAACAGAATTACGGTACACGGAAACGTTATCGGTTTCCCAAAGCAGGAACGGAAGTACGACTTAACGGGAAATAAAACAAAGGAAAGAAAATCCGTTTTATAATTAACTGAATGAAAATATCAAGCGCGACCCTTGAAATTAAACGGTACGGTATAATGCAAAATTGAACACTTTGAAAATGCGACAATATCGACAGATCACAAAGCTCTCTCTAAATCATGCTGTTACCTTATATAGAATTCCCAAAAAATGTGGAATGTGGAAATCGAGGTGGAAATGGAACTCAGATTTTCCAGCCGGCCGGCTTGGGTGATAACGTTCAACATTTTTGGCTTCCCGTCATCATACAATTGCGGGACCAGTCCCAAAACTCATGCCAATTACACTAGACAAGATCTAAGCAGACGATGTTTGCTGCAATACAATTGATTAGCTACCGGTATTTATAGTATACTCAATCAAATAGCCTGGTTGAAGTTTCCAAATTCGGTGGTCCAGTAAGACTCATTGTTAATTGCCATTTTTGAGTCAAGCGACGGGTTACTTTATTAGATTTATCTACGTGCAAGCGAGCGACCTTGCCGGTTTCTATCCTAGTTTTAAATTACCACTGAGCAATTGAAATCGGCCACTCATTTGTACAATATTCATTTTCCCTCCTCTTCCAATCGAAGGGAGCTTTCGGATACTGCTAATATCTCTACGGGAACGACTACAAACGCCAAATTAGATACAGTATCTTGATTTCCTTATCGGCGGCTACAACAACGCTACAACTTTAAGTAATTAGTTTTACCTTCTAGTTCCAACTCCTAGAAAATAAGTAAAAAGGTCCAGAACTACAATTTCTCGTAAAGAAGCGGCCGTTTTCAGTTCGTCGAAGCACTGAGTGTTTAGTAAAGCCGATAGCTTCCATCGATGTACCCCTGGTTAACATAGCAGTAAATTGACCTTAAAGAACCCGCGATTTGGTGCCTTTGGATGTCCTTTTGTGGAGGTATGCGAAATATCGTGTTTACGCGAACAATCCTCAAACGCTTGATCAATTGAAGGCCAACATTCGTGATGATATGCCCGAAATGTGTCACAATAAATTGAAATTTAAATTCCATCATTATCTGAATATTTAATGTGTTCTTTTATTACTTTCCCAGTCGACTGGAGTACAAATGTCACGAAAACAACGATTGCTTTGACTTTGTTCTGACTTTCATTCGTATCTGAATTCCCAATCCCAATATTCATTCTTGGTAAGTAGGTAAACCACATCATATTTGAGGAAGACCTACATACCTATGAAAGGCACGTTTTTGAAATATTAAACACGTATTCTTGTGTGCATGTGTAATACACAAATTAAGCTTCCTTGACGGTTGCTGTACAAATGATGTAGATATAGCGGATATAAAAATAAATTGATGTCACAAGTGTTCCCAAAATGGGTACCATCCTTGAAGTACCTCAACAACGTGTTACAAAATCGATATTTATATGTTCACGAGCCGTAATTTCAACTTGAAATTCTGCAAGCGAATGCTTAGGCGAGTCACTGAATTATGGCGAAATGCAACTTATTGTATTCGTACATCACGATTAAGTTATTATATGCGCACTGATTCGATATGTGTCAATGGTTTCGTTTATTAAATACAATGGCGAAAACCTAAATAATCGGAACGTCCCGCGGTTGATTACTAATAATTTCATTATAATGACATTAACGACGTGCAATTTGATTGCACAAGCTGTGATGCAACTTTCAGTCTTAAAAACGATATTTTTTTAATTTTAAACGATTGTTGTAAGCAAACGCCGTTTCGGGTCTGGTCACTTTAACACGGAAAACGTTGCAGTTAGAACTTCCGCTATAAGTAAAAGTGAACGTGCGTATTTCAAGAGAAATAAAGAGAATCAAGATTTTATTTCGAGCGTAACGTACTTACTTCTCATTTAATTTCAAGTAAAAATTGTAGGTACCTACCACAAAGATTGATAATAATAAGCAGTTGTACAAACTAACAATGACAGGCAATCTTTCTGCGAGTACTTACGCGTAAATTAGAAATCGACCGTGTGGTAGTGTAAGGGAAGGCAGAGAAATCGAATTAAATTAATTACCGAGATATGTTGTTTTATATTAACATAACCGATGAGATCCATTTTTTCTAATTTGTGCACCTTTTTCTATGGAGAAATCGCGAAACGTATTTTTGAGTGTTGTGTGGTCTTGAGAGTAACACACTGAATGTGTGACTGTACAAAACTCAATGCTTCCATTGCGTGGGAGATATTTTAAGAATAAAAGTTTGCGATTAAGTACTGGCCTTTTATCCCATCCGGGCGGGTGGAGCACTGGAAAAATAAATCTCGCTAAGCTCTTATTTAATAAATTTGCGTACCTACCACATTGATGCAGCAAGAAAGTTGTTCTCGAAGAACTTCGAAATCATATACCTTATTATAAAGTAGGTAGGGGAAAAGTAAGCTTACGGGCATTGACATTTCGATGAGCGAACTCAAATAACTTAAATTGTGCTTGATGTGAATCTTTTTTCAAGTAAATTGTTTTCTCGTTATTATTAAGAAAACTGGTACTGATGTGACTATTGAAGTTACAAAAAGTAACCTTCGGTAGTAATAGTAAGTCCCCACACAAATGGCATGAAAAATTAAATAAACGTGTAAACAAATATAGCAAACGAACTCCTGGGTATGGCTATAGCATGTGCAAAATCAAATTTTGAAATTGGTGCTATATTTGCTTTTATTCCAAGCGGCTGTGTCGAATTTCATTGACCCAAAATCGTCCTCAAACCTTCATTTTCATGCCTATTTTCTGTCAGGAAATTTTAGTTTCCATGACATAGGCAGAGCACACTACGGGCGCATTTTTGACATTTCCAAATGTCTATAATGACTCCTGTCATCACTGACAAATTGACATTAATCAAAAGTTCTATATAAAAATTGAAATTTTATATTAAAAGACGATTTCGGATAAAATTTAATACAAAACTCGTCAGTAAAATGTCATTACGTGATTCGAAAATTAAAGTACTCGGCCCCAAAGGGACCTCGCCAGTAATGTATCATTTTCCTGACATTTATGTAAATAACTATTATTGCTTCCAAGTGCCTATGTATCAATTTCATAAATAAAAAGTTTGCACTTCGGTTTATACATGGTCGAGTTGCGAAAAGGGCACTGTGAATTTTGAATCGATTAGACTCTACTTTTGGCATTGCGTATTAATGGCTAAAGGTATGGCTATATTGAATATCATGCACTTCATTTCATAACTAACGGAGATGTCAAAACCAAAAGGGCCTCCCTTATTTTTTGGCCTACGTTGTCATTTCACGAACTCCAATCTACAAATTTGATAAAGCTGCAAAATTTCATCGTAATCGGTCTATTTGTTTTGGAGATATCGTGCTAACGGAGGGACTTACGGACAGACACCGCAAAATTATAAACTCTTAGCTAGTGACTATAATTTAATTTACAAGAAAAATAATAAATTTACAAATTATAGTCACTAAATCATGTGAGCAGGTAAGGCTACACCTGAGCACCACTGCACTGCACACCGTCCCACTGCTCAGCAGGTGCGGTTAAGTCGCCTAGTGCGAAGGGTCACTAAAGGGAAAGTGGCGGCCCGCTACTGGTAAATGCTAAAACAAAGTTAAAACGCACAGCAATTTCCTTAAGCGGGAACAGTAAATAATCGGATTCGGTAGCGGTATCTACGGGAAAACAAATGCAGGAAAGCGAAACAATATCCCCCTATCCTCATTTAGAATTAATGAAACGGAAAGTAACAAAAAGTTTATCTTCCAATTAAACGGAGCGATAGATATTAGAAAGATAGATAAACGTATAAAGCAAAATAGTTAATTGTATAAATAGAGAAGAAAGTGGAGTTTTTCAACTCGAGTTCAAAGTTTGACACATATGACATGAGCGTAGATATATCGTATGCAATAATGACGTTTGACACATAGCAATCTAGATACGGGTATGTTTTAATTTTAAATGTCATTATTAAGATTAACGCAGCAATTGTTTTTTACTTTCCTCACTAGAGAGGAAAATCACATGTTCTTCGCCCTTTTTAGAGACGAAAGTAGTTGTTTCTAAAGTAGTTTGAGAAAAAAATATTTTAGGTTCCGGTTAAAAGGCAAACTCATAGCCTCTAAACAACGGCTTTTACCATTCGGCTACGCCATGGAGGGAAAGATGGGTTTTACCTGCTCGACGGCGTGTGCTTGCGATAACGCTCGAAAATTAAAACTTCTGTAATTAATTGTGCGGCCCGCGGACAAATTCAAATTAATTAATACCCCACACGACTAAGTAGAATGACGTGTACTGCAACACATTTGTTTTGCTACTGTTAATTTCAGTTACTTAATTGGGCGAATTGAAATTTCTAAAATCGGTAGTACAATTAACAAACATTGTTAATTGGAATTTCTCAAGTCGGCATAAGCCGCATAAGGGTCTTTATCACTCTGATAACGGCGTAAACTTGCATGGCTTTGCAGTTTTAATGCTCCTACCTAAGATAGGAAACCAAAATCATCTAAATAATTACCTACTTAACGTGCTCAGATTCTAAAATATTTTCGCCCTCGTCTTCTAAATGAGAAGAGCTTTGGGACAATGGAAATATCTTGACGGGAACATAGATTAAGCAAGCCTACGCGGAAATTATTTAGAAAAGGAACTCAGGAGGAAGTTTTAAGGACAGAGTAAAGAAAATTTAAAGAAAACATGACCTGGATTTTATTTTTTCCTATACAGTCAAATATTTTCAATTAATATTCTAATATTTTAATTGTGCACGGAATACTTCAACAATAATACAATAATCATGATACAAACTAAGAAGGCACATTTCAAATAAAAGACATGAAGGTAATATTACAACAACATGCTAAACCAATTTTCAGAAAACAAATTTTATAAAAAAAATACTCGAAATGTCAGATTTGTGTCGCCTTAGGTGGGGATTGTAACGGGGGCCCACTATGCAGTTAAAAAATTTTCGATTTTATTTGGGTACGAACACGTAAAATTTCATACGTATGTGCCGATTCATGTAAATAGAAATCTCGAGTAGGTTTATTGGCGACAGCCAGGCGGGTTTGGATGGCGTGGGATACGATTACATACGATAAAAACAGACGCGAGTCATCAAGTGTGCGTTGGTTCCTTTTCGGTTTTTCATAATGGCAACGATTACAGATAAGAATGGCAGATTGCGGTTGGCGGGGAAGTGTGACGCAAGCTGCGGAAGGGTTGCGGAAACTGATGGATTCAAAACTCCATAACCCGGAAACGATTGAATTTAGGTACATTACGCTTATTACAAATTTTGCTTAACATTGAGAGAAGAATTGAAATATTGCGCCTTTATGAGCAACTCTGTATAATTAAAATTATTACTACCTAGCAAACATTGAAGAACCTCAAAACTTTTGTATAAAACATATTTCGATATCTTGTATATTTTCGTCGATAATCGACCGTTTCCAGACTTATCAGCGACCCTATGTATCTTTCTAGCGACTCCCTTCGAAAATTTACCAAAAAAGTCGGCGTGAAAATGTATCTCATTCTTTGTCGAAAAATTCAACCGAAAGCATAAGGTTACGCTGGTTAGAAAACAAAACGATTTCCTCTTAATTAGTATAATGCAAGATGATGCCAAATAAATCGAGTGTGAATGTTTATTTCTCGTTTGTATTCCAATGAATTGTGACTATAGTCGATACTTATTGCCTCCAAAGTTACTTAAAACATTGTACAACACAATGCCTCTAATCAACGTATGTAGATTGTGGATGCCTTCAAGAGACGGAAGAAACAGCACTACTTATTTATTACTTTTACTTGTTTTCTCAAAAGGCCGCTTTTTTGGAGATAAAACTTAAAACGATGTTTAAAAGATGCAATGCAATGGATCATATAACGACTTCCCGTAAATTGACCTATAGAGTATATAGGTATAAAAATTGATCGTCAGAAAATTGTTATGCAAGACGGGAACTTTGAATAATGTTCGAAGAGGATTTACGTTCAAGCACCTTTTGGTATACATCCATCGTATCGAAACTACGTCAAATAACCATAAAATTTGAGAGTAAAATTGAACGAAGGAGGAATATTAAGGTCTTTACTTGCTGTACACGTTCTAAGTACTTCTAAAATACCAAATAACCGTATGGCTTTTAAAATTTTACAACTTTCTGCCATTTACTACCACTTTTGCCAGTTTCATTGAATTTATTTAATTGAAATTTATGCAACAGACAAAATTTATGTTTCGATCGTAAAATACTTTTCCGGATAGGAAGAGAATCGTAAACGTCTCTTATTGACACTTGTATGCTGCTGATGTTATACAAAAAAAGAACCTTCGTCGTGTTCTTATATTCAAATTAAGAAATTTGTTTCCGTACTTATACCGATATACTTTCACAATTTCTAAGCTATTTGTTCTGAACGTCAACGTTGTACATAGGTCAAAGTATGTGCTTCGGTTTTTGTAATAAAATAAACTGCACCAATATAGACAACGAGCGACAAGTCACTTCCGGTTGACGAGTATTTACCAAAATTGAATCACTTAGTCTCTTGCCCATTGGCTACCTATTACTAAAAACAGAACTGGAAAGTTTGAAACCGTTCCCGAGTTATCATGTACACAGGCGGACGGGCGGCCAGACAGACGGAGGGACAGAAAGCCCAAAATCATAAACTCGCTTTTTGTCGCTCGTTAATAAAGTAACTGTGTCTCAAACTACAATTATAGTCAGGAGTCATCAATTTTGAAACATTATCTGGTGGTGGTGGTTAGCTCATTTCCCCTCCACAATTGTACTTGATTGTAGGTTTTGTAACGGGCACCCTTGAATGGGGTTGATTTCTGTTTCTTCATTTCGTTACGGTAGCCCAGTTTTAGTGAGCATACAGGGTGTTTTCATTAAATTAAATTAAATTAAAATTAATTAAATAAGTCCGTAGATTCCTAAATAAAATTGGCGATCTTTATTTTTATGAGTGACTGGTTTCCTTGTGAGTACAGTGGCGGCTCATGAGTTCTGAAAGAGGATAAGCACAAGTGTAACTCATACCTATTATTTTTTGTACATCAAACAAATTCTTCTATTTTTGAAGTCGTTAATGACTTTGTTGTTAAAATTGGGAATAGACTGATAGAACTTCCTTTCTACTTATAGCTCGGCCAATGCGTTCAGTCGTGTGTCAATCGTGTAGGAACAGCACTTAATAATCTCCGTTGGACTATTTCATCAAGAATTGTTTGTTCTGGCGACCGAGCAATGAATATGTAGTGAAAATCTAGAGGTATATGACGAAATCAATTGTCAGAGTGCAATTAGAAATGACAGTTATCATTTAACATTTTTCTGCGTTGTATTTGTTGAATTGTTTGTGTTTCATTAATATGTGCTAATAAAAACAATAATGGACTATTTGATATTTCCGTAAGTCATCAAGGTAACGTGCTGTGGCGGTAACGAAATATCGAAGTGGTCGAGAAGTAACCTAGTGATGAGGTAACTGAGGAGATGGAGAGAATAATAAAGAACAGTAATTTTGAACGTTTGAAATAAAAACTTTTCGTACTTCCGAGACTAAAGTAACAACTTCACTCCATTATGACAAGTACTAAAGTGTCACTTTTTGTCCGCCGGGATTAAATTTGGACGAAAATCCCGGAAGGATGAATTACTAAAGGCAATTTCAGTAGTTTGTTCCACATTTTGTATGCTGCACTACTTCTTAAACGCATCGTACTGCTGCTCATACAGTTTTTTGGATTTCGGTGGTATCAATTCTTTACCTAATTGGCTGCTTTTTATCAATATCAATAGACCTTTGTCACCCACCACCAAAATTATGACACTAGCAATGACAGTTTCCAAATTATTTTGTTACCATAGCATAGGATTGTCGTACCAACGCAACGTTCCTATGGTAACTTGTTAAGCAGCGATTTTTTGAAAAGAACGCGTTTTCTAACTCCATACATATTAAGTGTTTAGTTTCGGAAGTACGAAAAATATCGTATATACCTTGCGACTGAAGTAGTGGTCTTAATTAAAAGTACTACTTCAGTCCTGCGGTATATAATATACTATTTCTACTTTTAACATTCAGTGGTCTACGAATATTTCTTTAGTATTCGCTAAAACCCACATTGGTGACCCCGACGTGATTCGCATTATGTTTGTGTAGTTCTACGTGACAAGATCATAGAGGTTAAGCCTGGTACAACCTTTAACACTGCTTCTAATTCCGCCGCAGTGCACGCTGCCTCCATTACACCTGGTACAGATCTAATTTCTCAGCGTTTGGACAAACTTTTCCGACAGATCTCAGTTATGCAAATTGCAGAGTAAAACCCCGTCAACTAACCGTCAAAATCGACATCGTTCTCCGTCAGCTACAAATTCATCAATAATTATTTACTGGTACCATCGACGATTTGGCGACCATGCCAACAAGTGCACGAAACCCTGTTATTTCAATTCAATAAACTCCACCGGCAGTCAGTAATGGCGGCAGCATCTTTAAATATCCCTCCTTTCGAACTATTCGACGAGAAAAAGGAAGACTTTCGGGTGTACCACGAGCGTTTTGAAAATTATCTTAGACTGAGGGAAATTTACGGGAACAAAGAAAAATCCAAATCAGTTCTCCTTGGATCTATTGGAGTTGTTTACTATGGGGTCCTTAAGACATTAGTCGCTCCTCAACAACCATCTGACCTGTTTTATGATGAGTTAGTAACTAGCTTAGAAAAACATTTATCGCCGGAGAAAAATATGCTACTGTCGCAGCATTTTTTTCTATCGACCGGGGCAAACCAAACAATTGCCGAATACGTAGCAGATCTACGGAAAGGTCGCGAATCCTGCCAATTTAGAATGAAGTGCGAATGCGATAAAGAAAACTCCGTAGCTGATTTATTTTTATGAGCACAATTTATAAGAGAGATAAGGGATACTTGGATTACAGAGCAATTACTACAATCTAAGCATACCGAATATTCCGATATTGTCCAAAAAGCCATCGCGCTTGAGGCAGCCAGAGCAGATAGCCGCAGCGTCATGGCCAAGCACCTCCTTCATCGAATGTATCCAATTCAGCAGCAAATACATCCATCAATACAATGGCACAGGTGCCGATATCCAAATGAAATCAAGCCAAGAGCAGACCGAGGCATCAAAACGATCATGAATCTCGAGACTTTTCCACCAATCGCAGTAATAAATCGAGTGGAAATACTGCGCGTAAGTATTCATGTATTCGAGTAAATTATTGTGAGCTAGGCCTAGATTGTCTATGCCTCCGTTGTGGACGAGACAATCATGTCGCGAAAGACTGCCGTAGTGATCCGAGTAATGTGTCTTGTACAAAGGACACGTCGCCAGAGTGTGCATTAAGTCGCGTCTACAGCAACGTGGTAAAGCCGTCGTAGTGAATCAAATCAACTCCGTCAAAATGAATGAAATGCCGTCGACGTCACAGAACAATTCAAATGAAGAAACTTCTAGTGTTTCAAACGTGGATTCCTCGGAAAATAACGCGTCGCGAAAGTACTATACGTATGTGAACATTGAAGGTAAGAGCGTTCAGTGTGAAGTAGACTCAGGTTCAGAATTTACATTGCTACCAGAAAATCTATTTCTATTTAAGTGGAAACCGGTACTAGTTCCGTACGTATACCAAACAAACGTTCAAACCACATGGTAAGCTACGAGTCAGTGTTCAGTACCGCCTCAAAGATAATCCATCTTATTTGGATTTATACGTGGTACCGCCGGGATACGACCCATTACTCGGAAGAGAATGGATTCGTCACCTAGGCATTGAATTACAGGAGTCAAGAGGTTGACGAAACAGTGGTAAATCGAGAGTGCGTCAGTAATAGGGCCATTCAAATTAATTTAGTCGACGACATACGAGCAAAATATTCTTCAATATTCGAACAGAAAATTGGTTGTGTACCAAACGTCGTAATCAAACTTGCGTTGCGCGAAAATGTGAAACCCGTGTACATACGCGAACGAAGTATACCGTATGCGTTGCGCGACGACGTCAATCGAGAACTATACTGCATTCACTATAAGAAGGTAGTAGATGGCACTATGTTTGAAGATAAACACACACAGGAAAAATATAAAACGGCACCAAATTATTGTAAAGAAGAAATATCCAGTACTGCGAACAGAAATAAATCTTTGACATTAACAGTTAATGACACTTCGGCAGTTTAGTTGGCAACATAAACTACCAGCTTACAAAATTCGCCACTCGTTTTATGTTTCAGTGTAATACTGACTCATTGAAGGTCAAAGCTTCCCTATGCTTTCTACCGCTACCTTCTTAAAATGAATACAGTATAGAATTCCTGGAATCAGCCGAAATCATCTCTTAAGTGCGAAAAAGGTGACTGGGGTTCACCGTTGGTGGTAGTTCGCAAACCTCAAGTAGGCCAGTCATATTAGACAATTTTTTTGCCAAACATTGCAAAAAATACTGTAAAGTTGCATTTTTAATATGTTGTTAGGGACTACCTAGACGGTATAAATCTAGATTTGCAACCCTTAGAAACAAGAGTCAGCCGATGTACAGAGTGAAAATCGAGAAATATTTGGACTTTTTTCAGTTTTTCGCAAAAAAATAAGTAAAGGAGTGTTCTAAAGAGGAAATGTTATTATCTCTTCTAAAGTAGAGAAAATTACCTAAAAGGCGAGCTATGTGCGGGATCTGTAACCCAATTAGTTTCAGAGGTACAGCTCTGTGAATATTGACAAGGTCCGAAGTTCACATGTGAAGAAAAAGCTGGAATGGAAAAAATTCTAAGTGGTAGTGTTGATATCTTCAGCGTAGAAGAAAATGATGTATATGTTAGGTTCTAAGCGCCAAATTCCGTACTGTCTTAGAAAACCTGGAGCCAAACGGCCCAACTTCCAAACTATGGATTCAGTACTACCGGATGACCTCGCTTTTGAAACAGTTCATTCAGGCAGAGCGGATGGGTGATTGGGAGCTTTACCTACATTGCGTCAAAGTGATGTTGCCGTATTTCCATTCGGCAGAACATTTTAATTATGCAAAAAGTGCTAGACTATATTTACAAGATATGGAAACCCTTGAGCAACGAATGACTCCATATGAGTACAGGATGTTTTCGAAAGGAGGATTCACCATCCGTCGCTCTGATAAATTCTGGTCTGGTCTGTGGTCTGACCTTACAATTGAACAAGTGCTGATGAGGTCCATGAAGAGGCAAGGTGGTTTGACTCATGGAAGAGGAATTTCAAGCAGCGTACTCTCCCGTTGGTCACAGGGAATGGTGTTGATGTTGAATATCTGTAACGAAGTAGAACGCTTCAGTAAGTAAGTGCGGTATCGCCTTATATAACGGAGCAACATGTAGACACGAGGCAAGCTCGGGTTGTCAGAGACACTGTTGATACTTGTAAACTGAAGGACTGGTTTGGTATCCATCCTCCTTTCCCAATTAGTGAACAGTTAATATCTATAAGCAGTGGATTAGTCGGAGGCTCACAAATTAATTGCCATCTTGCATATGAGGTGAGGTTGAAAGGAGTAAAAAAAATTGTAAGCGAAACTTTTCATACAGTGAAGTTAAAAAGGAAGGACAAGGTGATGACACTGGGTTCTCTCACCAGGTCCGTGAAAGTTATGAAGAAGCGAGTTGATGTGGATCCTCTGACAATCTTCCAGGGTGTCTGCAGAACGAAACGATCTGACGAACAACTCAAAGATCACTTCATGTTCGAGTTAGCTCCATACCCTATGGCACTTTTTACTGAAGAGGGTATGAGAAAAGGTACCAAGTCCTCGTTTTATACTGCCTTCACTCCTCTTCAAGAAAACATCCGTTTCAGTAGTGCATACTTCGTGACAGATGGTGGTTACCTCCTACACAAGGTTGTATGGCACCGCAATGATTTAATTAGAGGTATCATTGCAGGGTATTCCACGTACATATTAAAACATTTCGGTCCGAACGTATCCGTGGTAATCGATGGTTACCCGGATAATGCAGCTCATAAGAACACGAAAAGTGCTGAGCGATCACGGCGATCTGCTGCACTCACTGGAGATATCCACTTCAATGAGAACACGCTGATCAGAACAACGCAGGAAAAGTTCTTATCCAACGAAAAAAACAAGCATCGTCTCATTCAAATGCTGATGGCAGAATTCGACCGTCAGGGTATTTCAACAATGCAAGACGAAGAAGACGCCGATGTCCTCATTGTTAAAACTGCAATCTCCAAGAGTCACAACTTTCCCCGGGTTTTCATCACCTCACATAATGCGATACAACAATTTTGTCAAGAGTTCTGCAAATGCTAAAATCAATCTGGCACGACTTCCACCCACTAAAGATGCAACCAAATATCACTCATTTCGTGCGTACCACCAGGTACAGAAGTGGCTTGGAGTCAAAAAGAATCCAACACTTTGGAGATGGATGGCCACGGATCAGAGCCTACTTCCGATCTCTATGATGCAGAACGCAGCTCTTTCGCTTCTTCTGAAGAATCTGTCCTGCAGATGCAAAAAAGGTTGCTCCGGTTCGTGTTCTTGCATGATGGCTGGTATGAGATGCTCTTTAATGTGCAAACACTGCGAAGGCATCAATTGCACGAACATACCAAGAGTCGAGGAGTTGGATGAAGAGGAGATCTACGCAGATGTGGAGTCACCTCCAGACAACCTTGATAGCGTCTTCTCTCTTCAACCTAAATATAGCCAACAAGGAAGTTCAAGTACAAGCGATGACTCTTCGCCTCCTCCAAAGATCGCCCGAAAATGATTGTTACAGTTCACCATTACCTCGATTTTAAGTTGTTATAATGTAATGTCTAATGTAATTATTTTATTTTCTTTTTTTTTTTTGAAAACTTGTCAATATAGCAAATTGCTAACACTCCGCCCACTATAAAATAAAGGCAATAATAGTTATTTATGTATTAAGCGCATAATAGTGATGTTTATATTCTCGAGGGCGACGAGTAAAAAAGCTCGAAGCTTTTTAGTCGCCCGAGAGTATAAACATCATTTTATGCCCGTGGTACATACACAATTTTATATCTGATAAATAGTTTTCTTCGTCAAAGTAAATATTCGTTTACAAAGTAATTCATTATGTTTGATCAAGTATGCGTGGTTCGAATTTGTTAATGTGATTGAAACCACCCAAACGTCAAACGTAAGGTAAACGCACCGATTATCGACACCTACGCAATTATCGACACTTAGGACATATTTCCAACGATAATAAGAAATTTATTGCCATTTTTACCCCCCTTTACATTTAATTTGATTAATTAAATTACTAGCGACATCTTTCAATCATCACATCAAGCATTACTGCAGGAATACCACTACAAAAAAATTAAGTTTAGTTGACAGACGTCGATCATAACGTTTTGGCGTAGTTTCGTTGATCTCACTGCTAAGGATCGGGCGAGTTTGTTATTGCTATATATTCGATAATCTGAGTAAGTAGCACGCTGTAAACCATTTCTTAAGCATAATTTACACTATCATATTTGTCATATGATTTTGCTTATGATAAATCATACGTTGTAAGATTTGTGTTTACACCATGTGAGTTTGCATATTATTTCAGTCATAAGGAAGTCATAAGTGTAATAATATGAAAATAATAAGAAATGTTGTAAATAGAACCGTCTCTATTTTCGCACGAGAAACGCTGTGATATTTTTAAATTTTGCCGCTTTTTAGTAACCTGTTTGTATTCTTTTTGCAACTTAACCCTACTTTAATGAATGTTTAATGCAGTTAAATGTTTATCCTAACCATCCAAAGGAATGGGGTCCGAAAGTGTTGATAAAGTATGTAATAAATTAGGTATACACATTAAGTTTACCTACTTATTAAACCTATTTTGTTAAAGGCGGAGTGGACTAAGTCGCTGACAATAACGCTAATTGGTTTGTATGAACACCATTTATGCTTATACGACGTAAAAAATAAATTCTACTCTAATAAGCATGCACGTGTGGAGGCCTTAAATACAATTGTCGGCAGGTTAAATGAGGAACCTGGCGTCAACTTTACTGTGGACGATGTGAAAAAGAAAATTGCAAACTTACGGTCTCAATTTAATCACGAGCTATCCAAAATAAATAGTAGTAAGCGTAGCGGGGGTGGTACAGATGACCTATATGAGCCAAGTGTTTGGTGGTTTGAATACATGGCATTTATCAAGAAATTCATTAAGACGCGAAAGGGGAAAAGTAATCTGGTATGTGTTATTAAGCATAATTATTGGTAATCAATGTTAATATAAATATGCCACAGGAGGAATCACAAACTCAAATGGACACAGCACATAATAATTGTTTGTATGATGTGGAAACAACTGAATCTGAAGCTGGGACTGCAATGGAGTTTTCTGAATCGGAACTGATGAATAACACTCAGATAACTCATGTACCAAAAAGCAAAAGAACGAAACATGAAGAAGATGGCATACTGCAAAGTAGTTTGAATATTTTATCAGATATACAAAACAGTATTCAACCAACAGACGTTAATACAATGGAGTATGCTAGATATATAGCTAGGGAATTATTGACCATTGACGATGCAGAATTACTAAACGACGCCAAGCATGAAATCAACAATATCTTATATTTATATAAAAAAAAGTTCATACAAAATGTTAAAGCAGGAGTAATATTAGAACATATTTAGTAGTCACAGTAGGTATTTTGTAGAAATTTAAAATTAAAAACTAACTGAATAAATAAATTTCAAAAGTTAAATTTTTTCACAGCTTCCCACTGCCAGGAAACAAATCCCTCCTCATTGAAATAATTGCTAAATGTGTCTCGAATTGCCATAGGAACGTTTGCAGAACGATTACTCCTATGAGTCTCTAATCCTGTTGTAAACACTTCCAATCTCCAATTTCCTTCTCGCAGTGTTATATTTTCTGTATCTTCTATATCTATACCTCGTAAGTAGACCTTCCCTTCATTTTTCTTTATAAAATTGTGAAGAACACAACAAGTTAACGTTAAATTTTGAACCTTATCCACTGATAAGTTAATTTCTCTCTGTAAGATTTGAAATTTATTTGCTAAAATACCGAAGGCATTTTCAACCACTCTGCGTGCCCTACTAAGTCTATAATTAAATACTTTCTCCCATGTTGAGGAACGTTGACCATAAGGCTTTATCATTCTGTTTGTCAATTTAAATGCTTCGTCACTTAAAATAACATACGGTGCCTTTCTGTGACTATTGGGTAAAACATTTTCTTCTGGAAAGTTTAATGTAGCATTTTCTATCGCGGAACACAATGTAGAGTTTGCAAAGACGCCTCCATCACTGACTCTTCCGTTACAACCAACATCTACATACATAAAGTTATATTCGGAGTCAACCAAAGCTAGTAGAACGATGCTATTAAACCCTTTATAATTAAAATATAAGGATCCATCTTCTTTTCTTGGCCTAAATGAAATATGCTTCCCATCTGGAAATTGAAAAATAAGGTAATTTGTTCAAATTAAATGCAGGAATTACCTAGAGCACCTAAACAGTTTGGAAAATTCCAAAGCTTATAAAAACCGTCAGATATTATTCTCCACTGTTCTGGTGAATTTGGCATCTAAAAGTACCACGTCTATGTCATTGATACCTCATTTAAAGTAACTTACACGAAGATACTCATCCTTTAGAACGGCATAAATTGCATTTATAGTTTCAGGAATGATATGGCTAATAGCGGGCACAGAAATTCGAAAGCTGTAATGTAAGTTAATATACCGTTCGCCAGTAGCCAGATATCTTAGAGTCAACAATAGCCTATAATTAACTCAAATTAGTATAACATTTGCATTTAATCTAGTAAGTTAAGTATTGTTTACCGTGTTCTAACTGATATACTTTCCCGTAGCACAGTATCTTGCTTTGTAATTATTGGTTCAACAGCATGTAGCAATTTCTCAAATACAGACACACTCATTCTGGTATAGTTTTGAAAACTAACAGGATCTTCACACTTTAACTCGTTAAAAATCATACTAGACATGCCGTACCCTTCATCTCTTCGTTGTAACCATCTTCTTGACCATAACCGCCGTGCTTTTTGATTGCGCCTATTTTTCAGTTGCCTTCGTTTTAATGCAAATATTATGGATAAAACACTAATTTGACATTTTATAAGATTTTCCATTTCCATATCCTTTTTTTATGTGGGTAGGTAATAAAATTGTATTTGGATTAAGGTTATGTACAACGGGCTGTAGTCATATGTAAATATTATGGAAATATTACAAATGTAAAACAAAATTCTAGAAGTCATAGGTATTATGTGATTTTTGTTTGAATCATATGAGATATCATAGCAAAAATCGTATGACAAATATCATGGTGTAAAGCAGCCTTTAGAAAGTATAGGGATCAATGATATTGATTTCAGTGAACATTTATTCAATCTTGTTGATATTCATGTAATTAATGTGTGTCGATAATTGGTTCCCTCAAAATTGGCGATGCGCCAACTATCGACGGTCGGTGTCGATGAATGGGTTTTGTATTAACAAATTAACATAATTAGAAGTAATTTGGCAAATTAATTAAATATAGGTGAATAATTTCAATTCTGAAAGGTGCAAGGTGTGTCTCTACCAATTATCGACACCCGTATTTCAGTCTGATAATGGAAATATGAGCGTTGTTAAGAAAATGTCGATATAACGTCCCAGTATATGTCGATAACTGATACTATGAAATATTTATAGAAATCTCAATCGTCATAATGGACAAAAAGCCAAGAAGACTCCAATATTCCCATGAAAATATGTTGAAGGCACTTGAGGCCGTGCAAAACGGTATGCCGAAATCCCAAGCTTCAAAGTTGTTCGGGGTTCCTAGAACAACTCTCATCGGAAAAGTACAAGGGAAAGTACCCATTGAAAGGAAAATTGGACCTGATACGATTTTAACTAAAGAGGAAGAGGAACTCCTTGTGAAATGGATTTTCCATATTTCCCAGCAACGAAAACTCAACTTCTGGATAGTGTTCAGATGTTGATGAAGTCTTTAAAAAGGCCCAATCCGTTTACGAATGGAAGACCAGGGAAGCGATGGTACGGTAGTTTCCTGAAAAGGCATTCGGAGTTGGCTGAAAGGGTGTCCCAAAATTTAACAAGTTGTCGAGCTAACCTCACAGAGGAGAAAATCCGTGGTTGGTTTAAAGAAATCGGCGAATATCTGCAAAAAACGAATAATTTTCATATATGTCAAGATCCTACACATATATACAACTGCGATGAATCAGCATTTTTTTTAAGCCCTAAGGAAGACCATGTTTTAGTTAAAAAAGGAGAGAAAACTGTCTACAATTTTATTAGCAATGACGAAAAGGAATGCCTAACATCGTTGTTTATGTGTAGTGCTAGTGGATTATTACCACCACCAATGGTAATTTTTAGTTATAAACGTGTACCAAAGCATGTTGCTGATAAGTTTCCTAAAAACTGGGGTATTGGAAGATCTGATAATGGGCGGATGACTGGGGAAACTTTTTACGAATACATTGCAAACGTATTTCATCCCTGGCTCCTTCACCAAAAGATAGAACTTCCCATTATTCTTTATGTGGATGGACATACTTCCCACATGACCTTGGAATTGAGCGAATTCTGCTCAAAAAATAACATTATTTTGATTGCCCTTTACCCAAACTCAACACATATGCTTCAACCATTAGACGTCGGGGTTTTTCGCGAGTTGAAAAGAGAATGGAAGAAATCGATCCACAATTGGAGGATAACCAACAACGGGGTTCGATTAACGCGAGAAAATTTTGCCTCCATCTTACAAGATACTGTGAACCGCGTAGAAAATCTTTCAACAATTGTGCAAAATGCGTTTAGAGCCTGTGGTTTATCGCCGTTTTCACCGGATGCCATAAAGTTCTCTAAATATATTAAGTCAAACATGGACGTAGAAAGCACAACTACACAACCAGATAGTATAAATCTGAAAGAATATGAAACTTTGCTAAAAGTCCTCAAGAGAGAGGTTCCACAGAAGGTGTCAGCATTTCAAGCAAGTGGCGATACCTGGACAGGAGATGTAAAAGATACTGAACTTTTCTATGTTTGGCAATCTATATGTCATCGTTTCAATAACGTTAACATTGGCGATGATGACGCTAACCCACTAAACCTGAAGTCGAACGAGAATGCATCTGGAGGTCTCCCTAAAGATGGCATTGAAAATTCCATTGGAACTCAAGAACCACAACCCACGTTGAAAAATATTGTTATTACTGAAGTCGACGATTTGGAAAATCGCGATGAAGAAAAAGAAGATATCGTTGATATAGAATATCCGTCTTATATTTTTGATCCCGGAGAAGATTTTTCGTTTTGCGAAGAATTATTTGATGAATTCGACGAAAGTAAAGGCGCCAACGATGAATCTTTGAAGCTCGCACCAATTGAGGATGTACCTAATGGCAATAATAGTCTGGACGTCCATAATGTCCCAGCCAGTCCTGATGTACCTCGTGTAGCTGATGTAATTGATATACCTGACATGGCAAGTATTCATAATATTGAAGCACACCAAGATGAAAATAATAAAGTTAATGGATTAGAGAATGTAACTCCAGAATCCAAAAAACAAGAAAAGCCTTTAACAATCGATGGTTTGATAGTGCCATCGCCTTTCAAAAATTCTTTATTTTGGCCTACACCGAAACCTTCACAATCTAATAGAAAAAGAGGCAATAAGGAAAAAATTCCTTCAGTGGTAGTTGCCAACCAGTGGCAAGATTATCACAGAAAAAAAAGAGAGGCAAAAGACCTTGATCTCAAACAAAAAGAAGAAAAGAAAAACCTTCGCGAACAACGTAAACTGGAGAAAGAAGAGAAGTAATGCCGACGAGGAAGACTGCTCTAAAGATGAAGATTCAGATTCAATTGAAGAACAACCACTTGAAAATAACAATTTTTTATTATACGATTTTGTCATAGTAGACTATAATGGTGAATATTTTCCTGGCAAAATCGTAGAAATTAAAGATGACAGTTACAACAAGCAGGAAGAAGATGAAGAAGGTAATTATAAAATTAGCCACATGGAAAAAAAGGGGACGTAATTGGATTTGGCCGACTAGATGTGATGAAGTGTGGTATGATAAAGACGAAATTATAAAGAAAATTCTACCACCAAAACCCAAAAATAAAAGAGGATTATTTGAAGTTAGCGAAATGTGCAATTTTGTCTAAATATTTTGTAAATTGTTTGTAATTAAACGTTAATTTTTAATTTTATTGCGTATTTCTTAAGGCAGTCGATAATTGGTGCATACCTATGTCGGTGTATGGGTCCTGTAATTTTGTCCTGTGTCGATAACTAGCGCGAACGCTACTTTTCAAGAATTTTATTTATTTGTGGATTATAGTACTAGCAATTCGATAAGTGTTAATTCAATTCAATAGAAAATGAATTAAACAGTGTGCCTGCCAATTTTTAAGAAAATTTGAATTTCTCCTGTATGGTATCAGGCAAGTTTTCATATCAACAAACCTAAAGGTGTCGATAATCGGTGCGTTTACCTTAATTTTAAATAATTCAATTCATCGTGAATGAGCAAGAAGTTCCAGAAACTATACGAAATAAGGCCAATCTTGTGATTTAGTAGGTACTGACAATTAATAATTGACGTTTCTAATTTTCAATGACCTGCAAATATTTGTTTGTTTTGTCATTAAGTATGAATGAGTTACTATGGTGATACTTAATGCCCTAGTACCACTTTATGCCCGCGTATCACAGATATAAAATGTGCGGATTCACGGAGCTGTATCTCTGGAACTAATTGGGTTACAGATCTCGCACATAGCTCGTCTTTTAGGTAATTTGCTCTGCTTCAAAAGTGGTAATAACACATTTCCTCTTCAGATCAATCCTTTACTTCTTTTTTTGCGAAAAACTTAAAAAAGTTCCAAACTTTCTCGATTTTCACCCTGTATATCGGCTGGCTCACGTTTCTGAGGTTTGCAAATCTAGATTTACACTGTCTAGGTTGTCCCTAACAACATATTAAAAATTCAAGTTTACAGTATTTTTTGTAATGTTTAGTGTTTAAAATGACTGACCTAAAGGTGGGGTGCGCCTATGGACTACAAGGTAGCCGTTAACAATAATAGTCCATGGTCAAACAAAAGAAGAGTGTTATGAGAACCTAGTGCAGTGTCTCGACCGTCTCCAAGCTAATCACCTTCATCTCAACGAGTCTAAATGTACCTTTTTCCAAGAGCAAGTTGAATACCTGGGGTACGTCGTAAGTGGAAATACAATACCTAAGTCGCCTAAAAAGGCAAGCGCAATAATCGATATGCCTCAGCCGCGTAATGCCAATGAAGTTCGCCGATTTTTAGGCATGCTAACGTATTATTCAAGGTTGTTACCGAACCTATCGAGTGTTACCGCACCTCTACGTAAATTATTGCAAAACAATCGTAAATTCGAGTGGTGCCGAAAATGTCAAATGGCATTTGAAACACTTACAGGAAATCGCCAGTGATCGCGTAATCGTTCCGTATGACCCAAAGTGTGAAGTTATCTTAGCAACTGATGCGAATCCTGATGGCTTAGGGGCCGTATTATCAAACATATTTCCGGATGGTGAAAGACCAATAGCTTTTGCGTCTCGTGCATTAACGAAGGCGGAACAGAATTATTCTCAGATTGACGGAAGCTCTCGCGATAATATATAGCGTTAGTCATTTCCAACAATACTTACCCGGTAGACATTTTTCTCTTGTCACTGATAATCAACCACTAGTGCGTATCTTCAAGCCAGCAGCAAAGGTTTCAAGAACTACTTCAGCTCGTCTCATACGTTATGCGTCCTTTTTGTTGACGTATGCTTTCAAAGTTCAAAGAAGGGTGTTGAGAACACGAATACCGATTGTTTATCTCGTGCATCAATTTCAAATATTAAACCAGGGATCGAATCAGACATCGACAACGAGATTCGACAAATCCATTACGAACAAGTATTCAACATATCAACAAATCAAGTAACGTATGATGATACCATTCAAATCGAAACATTAAACGACCTCGAATTACTATCGATTATCGAAGGGTTATCGCAGTCCCGTGCAGAATCACCGCATACATTAGACGATCAATTGTATAGTGAAGCCTCACCATGCAGTAATTGAAACGATCAATCACCTACGATTAGTGTTTCGTCGTATTGGAAGTGCTTTCATATGTACTCTACATGTCCTTCCGTGACTAGCTCTGAGGCCAGGGCCATAGGCGGGGGGGGGGTGTCAGGGCGCCGCCCTGGCAGGAGAATAGCGATGCAATTCTAAACAAGGATAAATTGTGCAATACTCTTGTGCAGATAAAGGAATTTTTTAATAAACATTTATTTTGTCTTTGTAAGTACCCTCCTCCCACAATCCATTCTTGAGGTATAAGGAATTATAACCGATCACGATAAGAGTTTAAAATATCTTAACCTTATCATATCCAATCTAAGCTATAACACACTTTTATTAAGTGGTGGTCTACACAAACACAATTACTTTATTTGAGTGGTAGAGCTAGGTTGTCCCAATGATATGACATGCGAACACATGCGCATAAGCATATAATACCTGGTCTTTATTTATTTATTTATTATCCCTCTTGTTCTGGGCCCTCAACAGGCTTACCCCCAATTACAGAGTGACCCGCATAATGATTATCTTGTCTTATTGTACTACGAGATGAGTAGGTGAACCGATGAACACTTTTATTATACATAAATAAACATTTTATTTAAACAATTTAAAACGTTTAAAAGAACCAAAATTGATAGAAAAGCTACTGCTGCATTGTCTGTTGTTGGCTGATAATTTGTTAAAAGCAATCAGATAATCAATCGCCTTGAACTTGAAGTGTTGGAAAAATTGACCCCCCCCCCCCCCCCGTTAGCGCTCCGTAAACACCACTTTTTTGTTTATTGGACCTCGCTATAACAATCAAAGCCCTGATAGCAAGAAACCTCTGGCTACGGCCCTGTCTGAGGCTCTGCATAAAGCAACTCTCAAGTGTGTGAGAGTGCCACTCGTACCACCGTATCCAACTCGAAATTGTGATCCTCGGTTGTCCTCAATCCTGGACCAGTTTTATAGTGAAACCATCGAGTTGTCCTCTATCCTGGACCAGTTTTATAGTGAAACCATCGAGAAGCTTAGCGATGAATATGAGCTTGTTGGAGATAACAAAACGGTCGGATGTTGTTTTCATCGTGAAATGTTGCTACACAAACCAGTAGGAACTATAAACATGCATGGCGTATATAATACTAATACATAATACTATAATAGCTACATGTGAAATATTTAAAGAATGCAAGACAAGCGATGATAAAATATCAAGTCACAAGAATTTAATTTTAATGTTTTGCGAGCAGTTCATGATGAGAAATTTGTGGCAAAATTACTGGGGAAATAATAATAGATAATCTTTATTCCGTCGACTTGGTACAGTATAGAATGCGTCTAACATCTACACCTTTTCCAGTTTTAGTTTAAAAAGCGTCAATTGTATTTTAAAAATATCAATTGAATATTAAAAAATATCATTTGTATTATAAAATAAATATTTTAATATTGTAAAGTGTCATTTGTTTTTTAAAAGTATCAATTGAATATTCAAAAGGGTCATTTGTAGTTTAATATTATCAATTGAATATTAGAAAATGTTAATTATAGTTTCAAATTGCTCATTTCTATTTTAAAAAGTATCATTTGAATTTTGATGAATGTCATTTATAGGTTACATAGAAATATTTGGGAAAAAATAAGAAAAAATCAAATGTGTTGTATTAATCAACGGCTCTTTTCCCCTAGCAGCATTTTGTTTACAAGCTTTCAAGTCACAAACGATCTTTATTGAGCTATAAATTCAAAATGAACTTTAGCGATAATTGTGCAATATGCAGGAAGTTCAATGTTGAGAAAGGTTGTGACAAAACTAACTCTGTGTGGACAATTGTTGCATAGAGTTTGTTTTGAAAACTTGAATGAAGCAGATGTATTGTGTCCATTATGCCGGAGTGGAGTGGACGATGGAAAAAATATAGAAAGGAGAAGCAATAAAAAAAACAACTCCCAGGACAGGGAAAGGATTGTTTTGTGTGCTAATAGAGGCGAAGACTGGACGCAATTAGCAAAGACACTGGGAATAAAATATCAAACGGCATATAAGTAGATAAGATCGGGAAGAGTGCAGAAGGGCATTCCCGCGTTGTATAGCAATACTTATCGTCTGCTTTATGAGAACGAATTTCGTTGTTGGTTAATTTTAGTTTTTTTCCCAAAAGAGTTATAAAATTTAAAGCCTCAGTACACCATGATCCCAACTTCTTTACGGCAAAGGGAACAAAAAGAATTAGTCGGTTAGGTCTTTGTATTATTACGTACCCCATTAATAAATGGATTTCGAGTCGCGATATAGGTAAAACAAAGATAGGCAATTAAATTAATAGAACTGACATAACCTAAACAGAAACGTGTTAACAAAGAGGACTTCCATGAAAATAACTTTGGCTCAAGAGGATTACAGCCCTTCCCCATTCGCGTAAAGACGCTAGATAGACAAACATAAACAATTCAAAGAATTTTAATGTGATGACTCCGGAAATCTTCTGCTTCAGAAATCACCCTCCTTCGGAAAAATCACATTTGTCATTTCAACCACAAAAGCAAAATATGGTGCCAACTACTCCAAACACACAAATAGCGCATTCAGTCGGTCACTTTATCCAATTGTTAAAACCGCTTGCCAAAGGACGTATTATTTTGGTTATTGAAGGCGGTTAAAATAGAACTACTGTAAAATATTCAATGAATATGTGTATTAAAACTCTGTTAGGTGATTCTCTACTTGGTAAAAGATTTAGATTGTTCTAAAAGAATTCACCCTCAGTGTAGGAATGCGAACGCCAAGGTAAAATCGATCCATAAGTCCTTTTGTATTGTGACTTATAATGTAAATAATGAATAAGATTACGACAAATTGTGAATTTGTTTGTGCATAGAGCTCACCATCGACCATATATTTCTCAAAGCACAATTTATACAAAGTGAGAGATCAAATAATCAGAGAACAACTCTTGATGTCAACAGAATTGACCTTCAATCAAGCAGCGGAAAAAGCTCAAGCATTAGAAGCATCAAAAATAGATAACCAAACCGGCCAAATCGTTGCAAGTTTGTAATTAACGTCAACTTCAAATATGTCAAACGAAATCAATTGAATTTCTCGTTTACGTCAGTGAACAAATTAAAATTATCCTTCAAATCAGCGAAAATTGGGTATCGATAATTGCTGTTTACGCTGTGATAAACAATCATCGAATGCAGAATCAACCGCAACAAGCTCAAATGCAATCTTTGTCAATTACAAGGACACATCAAAAAGGTCTGTATAAAATCTCTTCTGAATAAAAAGGAAAATTTCAGAAAATTATTGCCAAACACACAATCTACAAATCAATTACAAGATAATCAACCCGAAATTGAAGCCTTTGGTATATGAATTAATCTAGAAATGGAAACGTTATATAGTCAAGTAATCAATCAAATTTCAACAACACCGACAGACGAAATCAATGACAAAGAACTAACAATCGAACATGGAGTAATTTTCTATAAAAATAGGATAATGATTCCTAAAAGTCTTCAACCATTTGTGTTTGAAGAATTTCATAAAACGCACACGGGAATTGTAAAAATGAAGCAGTCTGTAAGTTTGGATGGAGATAGTGGATAAACAGTAAATAATTAATAAACAATAACGAATAGTGAATATAAACACATAGTGCTTAAAACAGTGAAAGATTAATACCTGTGCTACAAGCCTTGAAATAGCCAAATTTGGCTGAACGGGCTTAATAGAATTGTGAAAAAAAAAAAAAAAAAACTGGGGAAAAATTGATTCTGATACAGTTGGCGAAATCATGTGAAGAATGCGCACTAATCTAAAGTTCCATTCCACTCATGGAGTGAAATAGAACAAAATTTCGAAAGAATACACATCGATTACGCAGGGCCAGGGCCATACCAAGGATATCAATTCTTAGTCGTAATTGATGCAAAATTGAAATGGATTCAAGACAAATATACAAGAAATGCGCCGGCAACTGAATCGACAATTCAAATGCTAAAGCAAATATTTACTTTTCATGGACTGTCAAGACTCAAGAGTCATTGTATCCGATAACGCATCGATTTTTCAGAGCGAGAAATTTAAATTATTCTGTGCCAATAACGGAATATCGAAAATATACCGGATAGGGAAATGAAAACTAGACTACCAGACGAGCAACCAATAGAACGTCAAAATCAAAAGCGACCACCAGCTGCTAGATTACGAGTATATTTGTGTTATTAGTTCACTTTTTAAAATAGTGTGAGAGAATTGTTATGACTTTCTAATGTAAATAATATCAAGTTGTTAGATTCAAAAAATACAGAATATCAATTACATGTCAATGAATGAAAAATCATTTTTGTATCATTATTGTATTTAACCGCTTTCTAACACCACTCGACACAATATTTTGGCCCGTATTGGACATAGATAAAAAGCTCGAATGTGATGCGAATGTCGAGAATAAAAATACAGAGTCTAAAACTGCCTAGCTCAAACTTCGTTGAACATTCTGTTTAAAATTAATTTGATATTTTTGAGGACTGTAGGTGGAGACTGGAGTTAGATTAATCCAAATTTTAATATATAGTGCAGGCGCTGGATGGAAAATCCGAAGAACCGCATTCTGCCAATTGATCCCAAGTTCAGAAAACCAAGTAGATTAATAATTCGGATATCACCGGAAGCCCTATTGGTCCAATTTTGTGTTATACCCCCTCCGCCGGCATAGTGAGCAATTTGATTGAGTGCTATATATATATATATATATATATATATATATATCTGTTTACTGTAACAGCTACATGAATAAATTATTATATTATTATTAGTATAGTAAGGTATGTAAGTTAAAGAAAACCATATACGGTTTAAATCAGAGTAGCCGAGAATGGAATAAGAAATTGGTAAATGTACTTCAATCATTTGGTTTATTAAAATCAAAGATGGATTCTTGTGTTTTCGTTACAAGAGATAAGCAAATGATCGTGTCCACTTATGTGGATGACATTCTCATTTTTTGGTCAAATGAAAATGCAAAAAATGAGTTAAAAACGGCGTTAAATTCGGAATTTAAAATGAAAGATATTGGTGTTGCAACCAATTGCATTGGATTTCAAATTACGTATCAAGATGATGGAATATGTCTTGATCAATCAAGATATGCTGTGGAAGTACTTCAACGATTTGGCATGTCGAATTGCAAATCTGTATTTACTCCTAGTGACCAGGTTTAAAACTTTCACTTGGTCCTAAGAGTGAAGATGAAAAGATCGAACTGAGCAAAATACCATATTAAGAAGTGGTAGGAGCAATCTTCATAGCCAGAACAGTTAGGAATATCGTTTTTCTTTGTTGTCAATATTTTAATAATAGCTAGTAATTAATTCTAAGTGTATGTAGAGAGTTGGATTTGTATCGTTAAGTGACAGCAGTTAGTTCCTACACGGGCTTATCCGCTGCAAAAGGTCATTGGGTCTAACCACATGCTTCTCGTATTTTGAAATAATACTTACAAAAGGTATCATATAGAAAGTGGCCACGAATAAACCCTAAAAGATTGAGTGAAGTTAGTTAGAGATATGTTAATTTGTTCTTTTTGTGTCTTTCTGCAGCGTAACTGATTAAGATATGGTAGTACGGAAGTGGAGGATGTAATATAGGGGACTCTGTGTTACAGATGTCAATATACACCACGTAGTTACACGAATTTAGCATTGTTTTCTTTGTGTAAAACTGCTCGTCAGTCATGTGAAGACTGGGGTGGACGATAACAATACGAGATATACACCGTTACGCCGTGATACGGTAGGTTGAAGACGATTCAGCTTGTGTTTTGAGAGAGATTTTAATCGGACGTAACAAATAGAACGTTTAGATGAGTAGGTAAAGTAACGGGGAGGTTACAGTCGTACGTATTATATCAGCTCTTTGCTTTTAAGCCTTTTTTACTTAGACTTACTACTTAAAAATAAACGTTATTATTGATATCCAAATCAAAATCAGCAAAAATTTAACCAGTGTTGGGTGATTTCCAACATGGTCAGCATTTTTTAGATCACACTAGCAATCTTTCGTTATTCCAGACAATTAATATTAAAAGTATCAATTTATATAGTTTTTTGAAAATGTGGTCGCTTTAGAATTACAAATTTTTTTTTCTAATTTGTATTTTGTTCGACATAGGAAAATTTACACATGTACCCCTTCATAGCGAACGTGAACAAAGGTATGTCTGGCGATAACCAGCCATAACAAGAAATGTATTGCGGAAAGCTAGCGCGGTTCCCACGATCTCTGGGGACATAAAGGTTTTGTTCCGTTTTATTTAAAGCTGAGCTACATGACAAAAATGCAAGTTTAATTCATTTAAAAAGGTACGCTAGTCGAGATCTTTGCGTTCAGAAAGTAAGACCCGTTTCTGTATTTCTACTGGGCGAGATTCAAATAGCGGAAGAAGTGAGAGAGCGAGGGATTCTTGCCCGAGTTCGGGAGTCGAAACGTACTATTTGAGTGCGTTAAAGATTATACCTACTCGAAGATTATTTTTTGTACCGTTTGTAAGAACCATGTTTTATGGTGGTCGTTAATAATGAAAACCTAAACAGTTGCGTAAGCGCTCTGGTCACCATCGTAAGGGATGCTAAGTAGGACATCGGAAGTATTAGTCTGTTTGGCGTATAATAGCCCTGGAATGTGAGCGTGTCCCCCAATTATGCAGGCCATCGTGCTGGCCGTTTGGGCTATTTTTATGTAAAACCTCTGGCGGATATTCAGATATATTCCTAGGCTCCGAGAGTGCTTAATGATCATGAGCCCTTCACGCGGTCTCGGGGTGAGTTTACAGTAGATTTGTCGCATCTTAATGATGAAATCTGACCAACAACCAACATGCTACTCCCCTTGTTAATAATGTTAACCCTTCCACCGTTCACCACACGTTGAAGATTCATTCTCAAGTTTTTTTTCACGAATCATCGCGTACCATTTTATGTGCGCTGAAATTGAATTCTTAGCGAAGTTATAAAAGCAGGCGCATGCCATTTTGTGCGCGAGAAATTTTATTTCGTGTATTTTCGAGGATTTGCGTTGAAAAAAATTCAAGGGCCACACACAATTCTTTCGTGCGAGTTCATAATACACTGTAATAGAATCAGATACATATCTTTGTTGTCAAAGTTTGCCTTTTTATGTGATTTCTTTATTGTTTGAACATGCCGTTCAATGAATCCGTTGGATTGGGGGTAACGAGGTGTACTCGTCTGATGTGATATTTCCCATTCTGATTACGTGGTAAATGACGATACCTACATCGACTACAATTCTTTCCTGCTTGGCCATGGTTGGG
Organism: Photinus pyralis; assembly: GCF_008802855.1. Lineage (NCBI taxonomy): Eukaryota > Metazoa > Arthropoda > Insecta > Coleoptera > Lampyridae > Photinus > Photinus pyralis. The sequence continues at coordinate 44,114,869 of NW_022170249.1, forward strand.
TTGATTTTGCTGTTGACTGCCCTGTTTGCGAATGGGAATCTCTTTTCTGAATCGGTGGGTCTTGCGATTTTCCATCGTGGTATTTGCTTTCCTGCTGCAACGGTTTAGGTCTGGTTCTCGTTCTAATCTGCAACGCTTCAACTGCCTTGATATTCCTGTCGTCTAGCTCTAGTGGCTTAATATGTTCTTCACTAGTTTCGGCAACTCTACATATTTCGATGGCCTTCTGTAGTCAGTTCTGTTTCACGTAACAAGTGCGAATTCCGCAGACTACTCGATCACAAATTAAACTTTTAAGATTTCCAAAGGTGCAACGTGCTGTTATTTGTCTTGGCTCGGTTAAGAAATTGTCAAAATTCGTGCTTGGATTTTGAATACAAGTATTAAATCGGTGCCGTTCTACGCTTGGGTTCTTCTTTGGGATGAAACGTTCATCTAGTTGGGCAATGATTTGTGTTGGATCTTCTTTCTCTGTTGTGGATAAACCGAGTGTTTCTAATATTTCGCGTACTTCCCCTCCCATACAGTGTAGGAGTACCGCTGCCTGGGCTTTTAAGGTTTTTTTTCTTTGAAGTGCCTATGTCTATTTTAATTTGCTTTTGTTCATTACATAATTTCTCTTGGATTTGGACACGTAGCTTTGCATCTTATTTTTTTCACTAAATAGTTTTTTTATGAATGTTTTATAAATAATTTCCATTTTAATTTTATTTACCAACCTTTAATTATGTTTAATTAAAAAAAAACTAATAATTGTCACTAAAATAACCATCCACAGATATATATATATATATATATATATATATATATATAAATATTTTAGAATTTCACGTTAAATCATTGTTAGCAGATTTGTCTATGGTAATTTAAAACAAGCATTAAAGCTGGAAGGTCATGCTGGTTTACGCCGATATCAGGCAGATAAGAGACCTTTTATCGATCTGAGAAATTCCAAGAGACAATTAATTAAATTATCAATTTGGAAATATTATCCGGCAAATTAAGCCAGTATAATTAACAGTAGCTAAATTAATGAGTTACTGTGAACAGCATCCGGTTGAGTCGTCAGGGGTCTCAAAAGAAGTGCGCTTACTTAGTTTGAATTTTAAGATCAATTACAGATTTTTAGGACTAAAAACGTTTTAATTTTTTGATGTAGATAACCGAACATGCTGGGAATATACTGGAAAAACCCTCCAAGAAATAGCCGAATTTAAGGGTTCTTTACAAGTGTTTAAATGTCCAATCAATGGTAAAGAAGATGTGAAATGTGCAAGATTCACGGTTCAATTCAGGGGAAATAAGGTTTCCACTCTCAAATACTCCACTTGTCTTCTTTTTTTAAATGTGTAAAATAAAGTTGCGGGTATAATGTGTTCCAAGCATCACAACTATAACGCTTCCGTCGCGCAGTGACAGTAAATCATTGTTTTTTTTTCTGGCTGGCCAGGAGGCGGAAGCAAAGGCATCAGCAACCACCTCCCTTTTTCTACGCGTTGTCACAAATCTTTTATGTTTGAATTTTCGATAAGATTAGAAGAATCTTAATATTTGAAGTTATATATATATATATATATATATATATATATATATAATGTAGACACAGATAATTATAAAACTGGCAGACAATATAAATAAAACATGAAAGACAATATAACAATTAAATATATCACAGTTTGTTATTATGTCACAACCCATCGGAGAACTCCTTTATAGTATATGGTCCGCGTGAGCATATAAATGTCTTCACTTTCCTTTTAAACATATGGAATGTGTCCATATTTGTGATGCATGGTGGCAAACTATTATAGATAGTGGTCCCCGCATAGTAAGGGGATTTTTTGAATTTAGAGGTGTTATGAGACAAGCTCCTTAGATTATGGCCACTCCTTGTCAAGTGGTTATGAATGTCGGAGTTTTTTACAAACTTTTTAAAATGTTTAGTGTATTTTAAAATGTTGTAAATATAAATACCATAAGCTGTTAAAATTTGCTGTTCGGTGGTTTACAGCTTTCCCTAAAGTCTAAGTTAAATATTAATCTAATAATATGTTTTTGTAACACAAATATTCTCTGTATAGCGGATTGTATCATGTAGCGGATGAACTGCCCCAGATTGATATGTTTAAAGACAATTGAGGAAATGCTAGACCATAGTATACATTTAACAAGGCTTTTGTATTTAAGAAAGGTTTCAACTGAGACATTACAAAGTATGCCTTAGCTAATTGATTGCATGTCTTGTCAATGTGGTGGCACCAACTGAGGTTCTTATCTATGATGGTTCCCAGAAATGTAAAGCTCGTTGTTGTTTTAACAGAGCGTGGTTGATGTGGATTTGTATATCACTCAAATATCATAATGTATATATTTATTAAACTACACATGTTACATATTGAACACACGAAAGTTCCGTTTCATCTCTGATGAAGTAAAGTAATGTAATGCTTTAGCAAGGGATGCGTGTTATACCTGCAACACAGACTACGCCCTTCTCCGAAGGTTCGTAATTTGAAACTGTTGTCGCTTAAGTAATGTATTTTATCTTTAACGCTAAATGTCAAGTTAACCAAATTGGGGTGCATAATATAAAGCATGCATGACCGACACCTGGACTGGAACAGAGCGATTTAAATCTACGTCAAGTTCAATGAACATAGGTTTTCTTATGGTAAATTGCATATATTCAGTTTTCTTTGAGTTTAATATAATGGCATTTGAGTCGCACCATTGTTGGAAGGCTTCAGTAATTGCATGGACTGATTTTTGAAGGTCATCTTTGTGGTGTGCTGAAACTGCGATAGATGAGTCGTCGGCGTACATGATCAAGTTTGCTTCGTTTATTAAGTTTGGTAATTCGTCGACAAATAAAATGAAAATAAGTGGTCCTAGAACTGAGCCCTGTGGAACGCCAAGTTTTATAGGGTGTTTCTCCGAATAGGTATTTCCAATTTTGACCGACAGACTTCGATCGGTAAGGTATGACATAAACCACTCCAATGTAACGCCTCTTACACCTAGCCTTTCCAGCTTTTCGCTTTATAAACGGTTGTTGCAGTGTATCAAAGGCACGTGAAAGATCAAAGAATATCGCGGCAACATAGTCATTCTTGTCCAATTTTTCAAAAACGTATTGGATAAAACCAATGCTGACAGTTTCCGTGGAACGACCTGGTCGAAAACCATGCTGGTTATTAACCAGCAAGTTATGTTTTGTCAGAAAGTCTAGAAGCCTGGCGGCCATACATTTTTCTATTATTTTGGAAAATGCTGAGCACCGAAATCGGTCGATAGTTTTCACAATTTCACGGATCGCCCTTTTTGAGTACTGGTGTTACACTTGCATGTTTTAAGGCGCTAGAGAAGCAGCCTTGGTTGAAACTTAAATTTATAATATGAGCTAATGGTTCAATTATGAATTCACAAGCCCATTTTACACATTTTATTGTGATGCCATCGATTTCTGCCGAGCCTTTGTTTGGCATTGACATAATTAAATTGTGAACCTCAGCGGGCGATACTGGTTTGGCAAAGAATGTTGGCAGAATATTTCCACATGTCGAACATGAGACAGAGTTATTTACATTAATACTGATATTTGTTGTAGTTTTCACTTTTCCCCGTTTGGAATTTATTAAATTCCAGGTCTCTTTTGCACAGTTTGCTGCACTTAAAATTTTGTTATTGTAATAATGTTTTTTCGCGGCTTTAATTTTAGAGAGATGGGTTTTCTTTTTAGTTTTGTATAAGTCTAGCAGATTCGTGTCATCGCACGCATATCATTTTCAAAATTCTCAGGTTGTTCCATGTATCTTATTATTTTATATATATATATATATATATATATATATATAATTATATTCGGATAAATCTCCTCCTTAAAGGAACGCAGTTACTGCATCCATCTGATCGATTTTCATGTCATTTCTTGTTGCAGCTAATGCTACCAATTATCGAATTGAAGAGTACCTCACTATTGGTGAATAAGTCTCATTGTAACACAGGTCAACAAAAAAATAATTTTTTTTTGCGCATGGGATTTACATAATATATTCTGACTATAATAAGCAAAAATAAATAAAAAGTGCAATTAGACATCGAAAATATTTGCTTTTACAAAAGTTATAGCGATTTGATTGAAAGCTTTCAGGGGCGAAAATTAAAGCTGGAATCTTTGTTTTCCCTCAAATAAAAAGAAAAATGGAGGGTGATATTTTCCCGCGGTTACTTAGCAAAGAGGAAAAAAAATCCTGGAACAGTTTTAAGGCAATAGTCTATGGTTTTCCGTTCAGTGTTTCCTTGGAAACCATAGAGCTAAAAATTATGACGAGCTGAGGGGTTTTGGTTTTGCATCATCGGGTATAGAATGTCTCTAAAGATGCACAGGTTACATTCTCATTTAGATTAATTTAAGGATAATATGGGAGCTTATTCGGAACCCTTTCATCAAGACATAATGGAATTTAGGCACGTTACCAAGGCCAGTAAGCTGGAAGCATGATGGAAGATCATATTTGGGGGGTTGATGAGAAAAACTTCAGTTGAACATGACAAAAACAGCAAAACTGTTCCATTTTTAAACATTTAGACTCTAAGACAAACATATTATAAGTGTAGGAACGTTACCTGATAATAAACCATGCCTATGTAAGTAAGATTTTATAGGTATTTTTATTTTTTGGATTTTTGCATTTTTTTCGCACAAAAACAAATGCATAACCTTTTTTTGTTCTAATTCTTATTTGTGGCTATACAAGCAATACAAATAAGGTATACATGTCCCATGCGCAAAAATGCTGTAGACCGGTGTAATCCAAACCATATTTTCCCTATGTTTTGTTTTCCTTCAATGAGAACATCTATTCCCTCATAGCTTCAGACCAATTCTTTGTCTGCTCCAGTGGCGGCTCGTCAGGTGAGGCAAGTGAGGCCAGGCCTCACCCTACAATATGTCGCCCTATCAATTTTTCAACAGATAAATGTAATTCATATATTGAATATTGATATAATATCAGCAAATGAATGCAAAATTAAATCAATTGCGCAGTGGTTTCATGTTTCCATATTATTATTATGTTGCTAAATTGTAGGTAGAAATGAGCGCGCTCATTTTTAACACTAACGCAACGTAAAATCATTGAATATTAGTAAAACTAAGACATGAGGCCTTAGAAATATCGGCCTCGGGTACTGAAAAGATTAAACTACTCATCGTATTGCTCCGGCAAGTGCCGGGCGGTAGTGGGAGTCTGTTTCGTTAACTCATAGAGAGGCCGGAACTTGACTGGCTTCAGTGGTAAAAGATAAATGCGGGCGGAAACTGTAAATATAAAACTCAAAATGCAGCCAGTTAATGATGTAGTAATTTGTCTGTTGGAAACTCCTTTTTCACGACGAAGTGATATTAATAAACAGCAAATAATTACCGATGGTCGACCAACACCCCTACTAACCGTTTTGCAAGAAGAAAATCGTACTAAGAAAACGCGTACTTTTCAACTTTCCTGGTATAACAGTCACAAATGGTTATGTGGAAGTATATTTAAGCAACGTTTATTTTGCTGGCCTTGCTTGTTGTTAGGAACAACAAAAAATGTGTGGTCGAACGATGGTTATATTGATTTTAAAAATATATCTCGTAGCGCAAAGATGCATCTTATATCTAAGGACCATATAAAAAATTCTATAAACTTAAAACGTTTACAAAATAACACTGCAACTATTTTAGATGCTTTACAAGAAGGTGCTTCGCTTTCTAAAGTTTTATATAATGAGGACGTTAGATTAAATCGACTCTTGATGACCAATTTGATAGATGTTACCCTATTACTAGGTAAACAAGAGTTAGCATTCCGAGGGCACGATGAAACGTCCACATCGTTGAATCGTGGAAATTTTCGGGAGTTTTTTACAGTGTTAATAAAACGAAATGAAGAATTGACCAAACAACTTGAAAAACATGCACATGTATTTTGTGGCCAATCCAAAACAATACAAAACGAGCTTATTTATTGTGTTAGTGATTATACTTTAGAATATGTAAAAAATGAACTAAAAGATGTGAACTTTATTGGTTTGATAGTCGATGATACCACTGATATTGTCGAAAAGTCTCAGTGCGCCATAACAATACGATATGTAAGAAAAAATGGTGATTTGTGTGAGAGATTTTTAGGGTTTCACGACGTAAGTAACGACCGTTCTGCAAATGCTTTGTTTGAACTTGTGACTAGTGTTTTAGAGCCTTATGACTACAAGGATAAACTTATAGCACAAAGCTATGATGGTGCTAGCGTAATGGCAGGAGAGATAAACGGACTTAAAGCTAAAATTAAAAGTGTAGCACCTTCCGCAATATTCACCCATTGTTGTGCACATCGATTAAATCTAGTACTTCAACAAGGAAGTAAATGTATTTCCCAAAGTAGAATTTTTTTCTCTACATTATCCGGAATACCAGCATATTTTCATCATTCTGCTAAAAGGACATTTATATTGGATTCGATCGTTGGCAAACGTATTCCTACAGCCAACGAAACGCGTTGGTATACGAGGTCTAAAATTTTAATGTTGATTTCAAGTGAATGGGAAAATTTGAAAATTGTTTTTGAGAACATAATCGATGATGAGAACTCTGGAGACGAATCAATACGTGGAGCTAAAGGATTTTTAAAAAATTTCGAAGATTTTGAGTTTGGGTTTTTGACTACTCTTTACAAGGAAATTTTTGGAATAACGGACATACTTTACCAAATTTTGCAAAAAAATCTCTTGATGTTAAATACTGCTCTTCCCAGATACGGCAGACGTACCTTTTTATCGAACAATTACGTAAGGAGGAAAAGATAAGGGAAATCTTTAAAATCGCAAAGAATATAGCTCCACCAGATTTGATGAAAAGGAGGGAAAAAACGGTTACTGAAAAAGATTTTTTTAATAAGTACAAAGTATTGGCTTATGAAATAATAGATAATATACTATTTCAACTAAATACTCGTTTTGCTGACTTGGAGTTATCGTTGAAATTCTTACCTTTGGTAGACTCCTCAAAATACGGTGATCATGCCAAGAGTTTTCCAAATACTGAATTACGTTCACTTCAGGATAGCTATCCGGGAAAATTCAATTTGGAGCTACTCAAGAATGAGCTTTGCTTTTTATATACCGATGAACAATTTAGAAACAGAAGTGTTGAAGAAACTGTAAAATTATTAGTGAAAAGTGACATGTGCGATGTTATGTCTGAAGTGTTCAAACTTTTTAGTTTAGTTTTAACTATTCCAGTCACTAGTGTTTCGGTTGAAAGAAACTTTTCGTGTTTAAAGCGAATAAAAACATATTTAAGGAATACGATTGCTCAAGAAAGATTATCTGCATTAGCAATGTTGTCCATTGAAAAAGACTTACTGCATGAATTATGTTCATCAGGCGAATTCTATGACAACATCATTAATAAGTTTGCTTTACTTAAAGACAGGCGCATAAATTTAATCTTTAAAAAATAGGTATGTATAATAGTACAATAAATATATAGGTACATATGCATTTGTTACTTTTACAAAATAAGTAATATTTTTCTGGGCCTCACCCACAACAAGGGCCACGAGCCGCCACTGGTCTGCTCTTGAGTTCATGTCTGTTACATTTTGTGGGTCTTCAGAATTAGTGATACAAAACGAATAGATCATATCTTTATCTACCTTTTCTATTCTTTCTCTTAAAGGATATCTCCGTTCCTCATTAATTACATTTTCCGTTGGAATTTCTTCAAACGTCTCGTCTTGTAACTCATCATCAGCAATATCACGACGTTCTTGAATATTTTGTACTTCAACGTCTATTGGTTCATCAACAATGATAGCCTGACTTTCTTGAACGTTTTCCTTCTTTTCTTTTACATATTCAATAAAAACCACATCTCTCGCTATAATATTTCCGGGATTATTTACATCTAATAAACGATAACCCTCTGTATTTTCTGCGTATCCTACCATAATTAATTCGTGTGATTTTTATCAAACTTTTTTCTTTTTTGATCTGGAATATGAACAAAAGCTTTACTTCCAAAAACTTTTAAATGTGATAAATTTATCTCTTGACCCGTCCAAATCTCAGGTACACACCTTGTATAGACGCAGTTGGAGAACGATTTTTTTTAAGTATATTGCAGTACTCATTGATTCAGCCCAATATTTTTTGCTCAAATTGGAATCAAACAGCATACATCTTGCTTTGTCAGCCAAAGTACGATTAGTGCGTTCGGCAACACCATTTTGTTGTGGCGTAATGGCGTATAAGGCACTGTGGTTTGATGTTTAATCCCATTAATTCGCAAAAAATGCTCAAATTCTTTACTAGTGTACTCACCACCATTGTCAATACGTAAAGCTTTTATGGACTTACCCGTTTCGTTGCATCACCTTAAATTCTTTAAATTTTAAGAGAACCTGAGTTTTGTGGCTAATCATGAATCCAAATGTTTTCCTACTACAATCATCTAAAAAAATCAGACAATATCGAGCTCCATCCCAAGAATACTCTTCCATTGGACCTGCCACATCACTGTGTAGTGAGTACCAGTTGCAAAATTTCTGTTGCTCGTTTGAAACTTTTCTTTGGAAATTTTTGAAAATGAAAAACGCGAAATTTGAGCAGAGTGGATGAACATGTCTTTGTCGGTACCTTTAGTTAGGCAATAGAGCTACGATTTATAGTACTTTCTGTCTTTGAATTGGTCATGTAGTGATCGACTGAAAAAATATGGGGCTTGAGGGTGAGGGCCTAAGTTGGTTTTCGTTAAGAAACACCCAGATCAGATTACCGTTTTATAATCAACCGGAAAGGTTTGAAAAATTTAGCTACGGTCTTTCACACCCTGACTTGTTTTAATACAGGACCGTATCCGCGAGGACATGTAAGGCGATGTATTTAGAGAATAGAGTCCCAACAACATTCTGGAAGAAAGAGAACGTCAAAGAATCACTGCATAATATCTTCTCAGGATAACTTCCTAAATCTAAAAGTGGAGCTTTTGAAAATTACAACAGCTCCACTCGCTTCGAGAATGACTGGTGTCGACGAAATGACCAGCAACCTTATAACTCGGTGCTAAGGTTGACATATCACTGTGAATTAATCTGAATCGGGTTGATATAAGCTGCACCGTAGATGTGCCCGTGACTTGTAGTTTCATCACTATTTACAACTACAGTTCGTAAACAATAATTGTTGCAATTTTCATTTGTTATTACTATTAAGCGTACAACACGGCAGAATATATTCTAATCTTACATTATAATACAGTGAAAGTTAACAGCCGTTTCGAGGTGATTCTATCAAATACAAAAGAGGAAATTCCATTGAACTTGGAACGAATTCGTTAGGTATGCTTTAATTACCTGGCTACCTGTTCTTTTCCTAATTAAACCAAAGCGTATACTTGACTAGATTAGATTAGTTCATATGCTTTCCAATTGCATATAACAGTATTAGGTAGTAGACGTTGTTTACCTAAATGCAGCGATGCAGATGAGGCAATCGTTTTTATTTATTAGGTTTTTTTAAACATTAACTACTTATTACAACTACCGTTTCTCCGGAAGTTTTGTAAAGGATTATTAGTTTCGAATGACTCACTGACCGAGTCTCGTCTCAGATCTGAAATGGTAAAGCAATAACGGTTCCCTTTGCATATAAATAAACGCTATTCCAGTTAAATGTAATTGCCAAATTATAAAAATTATCTGCACCATTCAACAGTTTTCGTCTGAAACTGTACTCGCAATAGAATAAGAGGCACATAATTAGAGCTTAACGAATCCGGCACTAATTGGCAGCGATTTAAATTTTTGGGAGATGATTGAAGTTTTCCTTAAAAGGTATTCGAATGTGTATCTAGTGAAAAGTCAATATTAGAAAACAAAACGAAGTTTTTTCAATGAAATCGGATTTCTTATTTTTAACAATGGTACCTTTGATTAATTTTGAAAGGATGATCAAAAATAACCAAATTACTATCGTATAACTACAGCTGACAAAAGAAATGACCGCTACACCCCAATTAGTCTCGCTTATGCACGTGCAGTTAAATTCCAATAAATCATCCCCTGAAACTGATATCCTTACTAGACAAAAATGCTGTATAATCCGCTATTTATTATTGTCCTGTTCCGAATTCCATCTCTTTGTTATACTGGGACAAGCTCGAAATTCGCCCTTTCTTAAATTAATAATTCTAATTAGTTGGCGATAATTTTTTTAATACGTTCTCTCGTAAATACGGCCCCACGTTGTTGCGACTTCACGCGCTTTTTTCACTTTTATTTCTATTTATTACTAATAATTCATTTATTAACTACAGTCAAGGAACGTTGGTCCTGGAATGTGTGAGACAAATAGCAACACTGATTTGTTTATTTTTGAGAGTTTAAATAGTTGTTTAATAAATTTGTCAATGTGTTTTTCTGACAAGTAAAAGAAAAAGTACTCATTTTTACTACGTTTTTGCACATATCTGTCTTCGCCAAAAGGTTATGGGCCTAGTATACCGCATCTGCAAATAAATTTCAAGCATTCAAAAATTGTCGTTTGTGCAATTAATTTTTTCGACTTGTTTGTCATGAATGAAAAACTGGTGTCGTTCGTCAAGTTGAATACTTCCAACTATGACAATTAGAGCTTCAAAATGAAGTTATTGTTAATAAAAGAAAAATGTTGGGAGACTGTCAGCAATGAGAAACAGGAACCAGTTACGGCACAGTGGAAATCGAAAAATGAGCTGGCAATGGCACATATTGGATTAGCGGTTGAGGACAACCAGCTGATACATATTAAGAAAGCTGAAACGGCAATGGAGGCTTGGCAAAATCTAAAAAAGGTTCACGTCAAAAACACGCTAAGTACAAAAGTGTGTCTGATGCGAAAAATTTGCCGTCTTCGTCTTGAACAGAAGGGTGATATGCTAACGGACCTGGTAGAAAGGTTGAATGGAATGCAGGAAAATGCAGTTCTGGATGACCAGTGGTTAGTGGCGATTTTATTTAGCAGCCTCGCCTCCCAGAGGAATATGAAACTCTGGTCTCTGCTCTGGAGGCGAGGCCGGATGAAGATTTGACCCTGGATCTCGTAAAAGGAAAATTGATTGACGAGTGGCAGAAAAGAGTGAATCGTGCGATTGGTGAAAACAGCAACGAGACAGCTTTGCATACTACAACCAGAAAAAGAAAATGATAAGTGCTATTTTTGTAAAAAGGTGGGTCACAAGAAAACAAGCTGCGAAAAATGGAAGAAAAGATGAAAAAGAATAACAAAAAGTATAGAAAGAATAGAATTGTAATCAATGCTGAATGTAGTCAGGGTAGCAGTCGATCAAGTGCTCCAAAACAACAGAAGCTGTACGAATATGCGAACTATGCAACCAAGGATTGGCAAACACGTATCCATAATCCTTGAAAGAGAGAATTGAAAGGAATATGGGAAACTTACGCAACTCAAGGACAAACATAACCATCGGCAACAAATTATATGGAGAAATAATTTTAAAAAACGGCAATTGGGGGAAGAGAAAGCGAAAAAGGAACCAATACAAGCACGTAGGTACACAGTTGGTATGGGGGGGGGGGGCGGCCCTGATCATTTCGCGCTACTTGAGATATGGAATAAATAATACAGAGCACACCGACCGATAATTCTTGTCCAGACCTTTTGTTTTCTCTTCGAAAGTGCCCTCTTCCGACACTCTTTCTTTGAAATATTAGGATTTAGAGTTTTAACCCATCGACAGATTAGTCTTGTCCAGACGTTCGCTTTTCTCTTTGAGAGTACCACCCTCGAACGATACTATTTATGAGATACTCAGATTTCTCTCGGATACTTTTGTCTCCTTTTAACTCCATCGATGGATGCGTCTCACAACGACGGGTCGACCAAGTGCTTCCGGTTTATTAAAGACCGAATTTGATAGCGCAATTTTTGCTACGATATGTAAACACACATTACCGATTCCGATAGTTGATAACAATAACGCACTTGCGTATGTTCACCGTACGGACCTTTATTTTCACCAAGAGAAATGTACTCCGACTAGATTATGAAAGTTAGTTGCATCTGTTCATTTACCTCTAATTAAACGAGTTGACATACATTTATTATTTATAAATAAATACTATAAAATTAGAAATAAACTTGATTACTACACCCATAGTTATTGGACACGATTTAATTAGCATCTTCCAATCGAGTGCAACATTAGCATAGTACCTGCAAGTGTACCTACATCACAGAATTCGTTCTGTTAACATACAAATTGAATAACAATTTTCCGCTCCATTCGGCTGTGTCAGCTTAAATAATTGACGAAATTCTCGCATTCAGGTTTATAAAGCGAACATTTAGTCCCAGTTAGCACTAGACCAACGAAGCATTGTAATTTTCCAATTTATATAATCACTAGTGTAACTAGTGTAAAGAAATAATTAACAAAACATAATTACTTTTAACGTGTCGCATTGAGTGTATCCCACTTAGTTTTTATGGTGAGGAACTGTATAGGGTGACACTGTTATAGGGTCTCCGTAATTGTTAGTACTTAAAAAAAGTAACAGGCATCATGTGCCCTTTTGGTAAAATCGAACTTTGAATGACCCTATAGTTTCTTAATTAAAAGGGATACAAATATTTCTTTATAATGATTGTTGAATAATTTTCCATTTTCAAAATAAATATACGGGCTCAGGTAAAGAAGTTATCGGACCTAACCTTATTTTTTTAATGGAACACCCTGTATATTACTATATTCAATGGTAAAAGTCACTAAACTACCCACAAGCACCTGTCCACTGTCCAGCTAGCTCAATTAAATACAGTTACTAATAAAATCTTTTATACAAAATGACTATGATTTTTTCCATGGCACGTACAGCAGTACTACAAATCTCGATAAGACTTTAATATTATTAAATGGAGAAATTCAGCAACCTTAACCGCCTCCACAATTCCAAGGATTATATTACAGGTTTTTAATTAAACGCCTGTGTACTGGGTACCAACAGAAAAATTTAACATTTAACAATAATAAGTGTTAATAATCCAAAATATTCGGTCATTACAGTGATTTTCATTAAATGACGCACAAACACAAACACCAAATGATAATTATTATTATTATTATGATACTTCGGAACTGATTACACTTAAATTTCTATTTAGACGACACTGGGTTTGTAAATTATCGAGTTAGTGTATGGATGTCAAAAACTGTCAATAAAAATTAAGCTTGAGTCTTGTATCCTTTTTGTAAATATAAGCTTGTAGAAAGATAATATTGGTTGGTTAAACTCTTTATTTCAAAAACAATATTTGGTGACCCCGAAATTTTGAAACGTATCTACCATGGATGCCCTTCAGAGAGCCAGACGACCAGTTCGGAATGGAGCTAAAAAGAGGATAGCTGAGTTAAACAGACTGTTCCAAGTGGAACCAATTTCGAAGGAAAGGATTCAATTTCTCCTGAAGACACTGAATGAGGAACAGATTAATTTAGCAGAGTTAGACCAGAAGATTTTAGGTCAGATGGTGGATGATGGAGTTGACGAAACGGATCAAGACACGGAATATGAAGCTATTATAGAAATGAGACAGCAAATAATGACAATTGTTTTAAAGCTGAAGAAATCATAGAATCTTTGGTACCAGTCCTATTGCCCCCATCCAGTATAACATTTGGATCTGAAGGTGGATTCGATTACCCAAGATCGAATTGAAGAAATTTTCAGGAGTTCAAGGATTGGGCTCAATTTGAAAAAATTCACCAAGATAGTTCTTTACACGGCAGTGATAAGTTTCAGTGTTTACTTCAGTCACTGTTACCTGGAACCGATGCACATGAGATAGCAAGTAGCTATCCTCAGTCAAATGAAAACTATCCTAAGGTAATTGAAGCTCTTAAACGAAGATACGGGAATGTAGATTTACTACTTCAAGTTTACATTAGAGAATTATTAAAGTTAGTCATTTCCAATGTGAATTCAAATGACAAGATCCCTTTTCAAATGTTACATATTAAGCTAGAATCACACTTACGAGCACTGAAAACACTTAATCTTGAGAAGCTGATCCTGCCACGTGGCTTTATCCATTAGTTGAGTCAAGTCTACCAGAAGAGATTCTTTTGACATGGCAGCGTAGTTCTTTGGCTGCCCATGATGGAAGTAAAGATACAGAGGAACCGCTTAGACCTACTCATGGAACTTCTGGATAAGGAAGTAGGGATCCAACAGAAGATTAGTTTGACTCGAAGAGGATTTGGAATGGAGATCAAGCCAAAGAAAGAAAATGTTCAAGCTAAAAACAAATTATCTCAACCTACCCCAAACTTAGCTCAATCTTGTTTATTTTGTGAGAAGAGTCATGAAAGCAAAGAATGTAGTAATGTTAAGAAATGGCCACTTGAGAAGAAAAGAGGTATACTAAAAGAAAAACAAGTATGTTTTTCCTGTTTCAAGAGTGGACACCCGGCTAAATTTTGCAAGAATAAGAAGAATGTCAACTGTTTCATTTGTGGCGGAAAACATTATCCTGTCATGTGTTCTAACCTTGCTGATAAATCAAAAGGAATAAAGTTACAGATTCTACTACATCTGCCACTGCCGAAAATATGACAGGATGTGTGAATCAGATTTGTAGCAAAGAAATAGCTCTACAGACACTTATAGTTCGAGCAAGATCTGGAACTAAGGAGAAGACAGTGAGAATATTCTTAGACAACGGCTCCCAAGGATCCTACATTTTGAAATCAACTGCTAAGGATCTAGAAGTAGAAGTCACAAATCTCTTAGAACACTCACTCACTTTCTTCTCCAAGACTTTACAACTGGCAAGACGGACTGTCTTGCAACAATACCTACGCTGAAATACTGTAGTCGTACGTAACCAAAGAGTATACAACGAACGTACTGAAGTGGCTTTATCATAGCTAACCCCATTTTTAAATAATAATAACAATTACTACCCCATTTTTAAAATACAATTCGTAATCAAACAAGAAAATTCCGAACCTAACTATAAGTTTCTTACTGCTTAAAATTTAATATTCAATGCTCCAAGTTTTTAAATCTCTTCTCTGATGGGTGAATTTGATTCTGACACAACCGTGCTTTAGGTCCACAAGATTCGCCTTGAAGGCCCGGCGAAGAATTTCGTTGTACGTGAAATACAATTTTTCGCGCGTGCATTACCCGTTAGATTATCTCAAAGATTTGGCTAAGAAATCAATACGCGATCAAAACATGCAGTGCTCGAACTGCATAGATTCTCTTCGAAGGTTTGAGTAAGAATACCGCTCTTCCACCCGATTTTTACTTAAGTACTCGCCGAAGCCCAAATATTAAACTACCACAACGAAACCAAACGTTCACACTTTTCTATACAAGCGAAAGTATAGCATAAAGTGCCCGTCTCATGCTCCGTAGCGACGGTTTTTAGAACCGGCAACACTGTAACGTTTCTTATTTTCACTTACGCTGCAGCTCTTCTTCCTCTCTTTTATACTTTTTCCCGAGCGCCGACCAGTAAAACCGAAACGGAACAGCAATCCAGTCAGTGCGCACCGATATTCGATATTCCCCGCCCCGCCGTGTTCTCTACCAATCGCTGTCTACTATCCTTACTTATAAACTGTGCCGGTCACAAAAGCCGAAACCTAGTCGTCGAACGTCGTTCATGCAGACAACACGTCCTAGTCAGTACTGCGCTCACATTCCATTGTTCCTTCCGTTCCTTGTGTACGAAGATCTTATCCAAACTCGCTATCCAAATCCAAGTCAACCGCTTACGCCAAGATTTACTCTTAGCAGAGCTGTCACTTTTAATAAGATTTAAATCTTTTTTATGATTTAAATACTTTTTTCGATTTAAATCATTTGATCTTAAATCTTTTTACGGAAAATGATTTTTGATTTAAGATTTAAATCTTCATGAAAACTATCTTTGATTTTGAACTTAAAAATATGATTTAAATCTTTTAAAAAGATTTAAATACTTTCGAAAAGATTTAAATCGTTTCCGAGTGATTTAAATCTTTTAGAGACGATTTAATTAATACATACTAACAAATTCTCTTGATTTTTCAACTTGACTAAGCTAATTAACCCGGGTTTTATTTCGGTAGACGTTTATATGTATTTATTACAAAATCGAGTATACTGAGATTGACGATGTCTTGGTTTTTTAAAATTTCTTTCGCAAAAAAATAGGTAGGTACCTATTTTAATTTAATAAATAATAACAATAAAATATGGTAGAAATGGTAGGTATATTGATGAATGATGTTGAGGGTTTCGAGCAAGATCATCAGACCAATCAGTTTTATTGAATTTAAATCCTTTACAAACCTTTTGCCACAAAACGATTAAATCATCGGAAAAGATTTAAATCATTACAACATTACATAATTTAAATCTTTATACATGATTTAAATTAACAAAATTAGATTTAAACCTTTTTGAATGAATTAAATACATTGAAAGTATCTTAAATACTTTCTAAAAAGATTTAAATCACAAAAAATATTTAAATCTCAAAATGATTTATTATCTAAATACTTTCTTATTGACAAAAGTATCTTTGATTTAAATCATTTGTTAAAATGAAATGCATCTTTGATCTTTGATTTAAATCGTTTTTTAAACGATTTGTGACAGCTCTGACTCTTAGATACGAAAAACAGTAAGTTTTTGCACCATTACCTTCCGTTCCGTCCTGTGCATCCCAAAGTGTCAATCCAACTACTGCCCTCCACATACCAACCTTTAACCGACTACAACCTAAAAGAGGTGGGGGCCACCTCCTACGAGCGTAAGGATGGCTCCCGTGCCACCAGATGAAGACCGGCCAGATTTATCCGACCTCACGCCCCAACAGATGATCGATGCGCATAATTTTGCCGAGACGCACCCAACAATTAAATTAATAATCCAACGCCATAACACCACGATTGCGCGACTGAACGATTACACCCTTAAAATAGACCAGTTGATGAAAACCTGCGCTAAGCAGGCAGAGGTAATAGAAACGCTAAACAAAAAAGAATCCTCCCTCGCCGAAAATAACAATGACAACCGAAAAAAGATCGAAACTCCTCAGGAAGTCTCGCCTCTCGCCACCGCAAACAGTGGACAACGCTCTCGCCACAAATGCCGACAACGAAATGATAGTAA
Source organism: Photinus pyralis (assembly GCF_008802855.1). Lineage (NCBI taxonomy): Eukaryota > Metazoa > Arthropoda > Insecta > Coleoptera > Lampyridae > Photinus > Photinus pyralis. The sequence continues at coordinate 44,132,082 of NW_022170249.1, forward strand.
AAATAGTAACGACATAACCAATATCTGTCTAAAACCCTAAAATAAAAACACCCAAAGCACCTTCAATAAAATGCCACCAATCTGCATCAAGACGGAGACACTTGATGAATCATACACCTCCCTAATAAGAAAAATCAAAACAAACACAGGGTGCCAACACTTTACCCTATCCCACCAAAACAGATATACAACAATTTTCACCCAAAACCTATAAGATTTTGCAAGCATAAAAGACTTCCTCGAAGAAGGACAGGTACAATTCTTCACGTACACCCCGCGAGAAGAGATTGACAAAAACATAGTACTAAAGGCCGCCCCCAACGTTGACACAGGCGAAATCAGGGACGAACTAAGATCCGCCGGTGTGGACGCAATAGAATGCAAAGTCCCAAAAAGGCAAGAGCCCTGAAGAGCCATACTCATACCTGGTAAAAGTTAATAAATCGACAAACCTGAACGCCGTCAGGAAGGTGGACGCCATAGACCATGTCAAAATAAAGTGGCAGGCGTTCGTGCGCACGTCTAAGGTACTCCAGTGCTACCTATCCCAGGCCTTCGTCACGGACAACGGAATTACAACCTGGTCCCAAGGTGCGTGAAGTGCCTTGACCAGCACCTAACACGAGATTGCACACTCCAGAAATCCAGCGTCACGACGGCCAAGTGCTGCAACTAAAAAGGAGACCACCCGTGAAAGAATGTACCCCGTGAGGACCAAATACGAGAACAAAAAAGAACCACGTTCATTCAACAGCAACTATTCAGAATGGAGCAAATCCTACACCCAAACAAGGGCAAAAACCAATCACGACCCTGCCAAACAGGTTAACGAACTACTCAATATCAAAAACCAACTCTTCAACTAGCAACTGAAAACCAAGTCGCGAACTGAAATTCTGAATCTAATAAATGACGTACAGAACTCCCTCCAACAGCATGGATAATAAAACCACAGCCACCAGAACAATAAAAATTATTTCTTATAACTACTCAACAACCCGCAACCCAAAACAACTTAGTCGAGCTCGGTGGGTCTCGCTGAACTGAGTGAGAGAGACCCTTAACCCCTTCACGGACAAGTCTGTTCTCCCGAACACATCGCATCATCTCATCTCCATTACACTATTTCCTCACCCCCATCTACCTTTAAAAGACAAGAAGCCAGAGCCGGAATAACTGCCTTCGCGTTCAACAATTAAAGATAAACCCAAGAAAAAACTCTAATCAAATAAACAAAAACATGAGGGATGGAAAGTGGCTAATGTGATTGCTATTCCCAAAAATAACAACCCTCAAAATATTAATGACTTGCGCCCCATCAGTATACTCCCCGTACTGTCGAAGGTATTGGAAAAGGTGGTAGCTAATCAGATGCAACGTCACGTTGATAAGTATTGTATCTTGCCAAAAAAGCAGTCTGGGTTCAGAAGTGGATATAGTTGTACGACTGCCTTGTTAAATCTCACTGATGATATTTTCGCTGCGACGGATGCTAACAAACTATCAATTCTAGTAATGCTCGACTTTTCAAAGGCCTTCGACATGATCAACCATGACATCTTACTAAGTTTGCTACATTACGTTGGCTTTAGTACTAATGCATGTACATTTATGACTAATTACCTTAAAGGTAGAACCCAAAGAGTAACACTTAATAGCAACCGGTCTACTGCTCTTCCCATATGCTGTGGAGTTCCCCAAGGGTCCATATTAGGTCCATTGCTATTTTTATTGTACACCTCAAATCTCGGCAATTGTTTAAAGCATGCTAAATTTCACCAATACGCAGATGATACCCAATTGCACTACGACTTTCTCGAATGTAATATCGAACAAGCGGTTGAATTCATGAATAGTGATATATGCAGAATAGTTCAAACGTCCGAGGATCATGGCTTGCACATTAATACTATAAAATCATCGGCTATGTTGTTTGGGAAGAGAAAGGCAAGGGAACGACTCAAAGATTCAGTGCGAATACGTGTAAAGGACTCAACCTTACCAATTCAAAGTTGCGCAAAAAACCTTGGTGTGATAATGGATTCTGACCTTAGATTTAAAAAACAGGTGTCAGAGATGATAAAGAAAGCTTTTTTAAATCTGAAATTAATTTTTCGTAACAGGCGCTGCATCAGTCAGCAGATAAAAAGTATTTTGTGCGAATCGCTCGTCCTTTCCCAGTTTAATTATTGTGATGCATTGTACGGACCTTGTTTGGACGCAGCCGATAAGTACAGGATACAAAAAATGCAAAACTCGTGTTTGCGTCTGATTTATGGTGTTAGGAAATATGATCGAATCTCTCATAAATTACATGAGATAAAATGGCTGAATATGGAGAATAGGAGATTCGGTCACTCTGCTAACTTATATCATAAAATAATCTCTAGGAAGACTCCACGGTACCTCTATGAGAAGGTCGGACTGAGCTCAAATAGTAGGTACGCTGCGTTAATCACCCCTCCATTGCATAAATCATCACTCTATGAGCGCTCTTTTAGCTACAACATAGCGAAACTTTACAACTCCTTGCCGGACTCGTGTAAAAGATTGCCTCCTCTTAAATTAAAAAGTACGTCCAACTATTCTTACTTGATCGTCAGTTGCAATAAACTCGTTGTCAATTTGGTCTTTTTTATATGAGCAAGTTCTCAGTCCTCATATCGAATCACACATTCATTAACTCGCTTTGTCAGCTCAGCATTCATCTATCTTTCTTAAGTTGTGCCGCAACCATGCACACCAATTTATATTGTTTTATTTAGAAGCCATATAGTCTTTCGTTTCTAACATTATATGTATATTTGGGAAATGGGTTAAGTGGAAGAGCGAATGCAGTTTCTGTTGATACTGCAGTCGAACTTCGCCCAATTAGCTACCTAGCATACAGAATTTGTTTTTTTTTTGTATCGTATGCATGTATTCAGTTGTGAGTAGCTAATAAAAGTCATTATTATTATGGTCGGTGTTTCTTGTGAGAACTCAGGTCTAGCCTGGTTAACTAATCGCACGGATTAAAATCAAGTAACGATTAGTGTCTGTGTCTGTGTTTGGTAAAGTTATGTAGGGTTCTAAAAAAAAATAAAAAATAAAATAAATATTCACACACTCACATTGGAAATCTAGGGATAGTATGTAATTCATACTTACCAACATAGCTATTAATGGCCACAATAGTTAACGCTATCAGGAAAGAAGAAAACAAAACAAAAATATCATTATAATAATTCCTGTAATTTTATTAAATAGAGTTTATTGTGTAAGTGTTTCTTTGGCTTTGCGTTGGGGTTGAATACGAGTGGGTTGTGATAACGTGGTGTGTTTATGTGAAGAAGGAGTTTTGTGTTTTTTAATTGTATTTATGGTGTTTCTTTGTTCCTGAGGTCTTATTTGTGAGGTTGTTTGGGTTTTTGGTGGAGATATTGCAGTATTTTGTGAGCCTGTGGTGCTGTTAAGGTTTTTGCGCTTCGGTTGTATACGAGTGGGTTGTGACAATGTGGTGTGTTTCTGTGAAGAAGGAGTTATGTGTTTTTTAAGTGTGCTAGGGCGTGTAACTTTATTGGGTGGACCTGTCTTTGTAGTGCAAGTTGTGTTACTTGTATTTGTGGTGTTTCTTTGTTCTTGAGGTTGTATTTGTGTGGTTGCTTGGGTTTTTGGTGAAGATATTGCAGTATTTTGTGAGCTAGTAGTGCTGTCAAGGTTTTTGCGTTTGGGTTGTATACGAGTGGGTTGTTTCTGAGAAGGAGTATTGCGTTTTTTAACTGTGCTAGGACGTGTAACTTTATTGGGTGGACCTGTCTTTGTAGTGCATGTTGCGTTACTTGTATTTATGGCGTTTCTTTGTTCTTGAGGTTGTATTTGTGTTGTTGCTTGGGTTTTTGGTGGAGATATTACAGTATGTTGTGAGCGTGTAGTTCTGTTAAGGTTTATTATTATTATTATTATTATTATTATTATTATGGATGCTCGCCGGTGCCCTCTAGAAACCAAATGTCAAAATGAACCCGGGACAATCAGGTCTCTGCGCGTAATAAAATTCAGACGGCCCGAATCATAATGATAATAATATAAACCGAAACGGCTCCAACGCGTCTGTTCTTATCGCAGCAACGTGCTATCTTTTTTGTAAATAAATAATCATGGGAATTGGGGAAATGTCCTGCCGCACACCCCCGCTTTGGATCTAACGGCGGGGGTAGTGTGGGGCTCTCACCCACTAAACCCCTTCTCCCTCTGTTCCTAAGCCGTCCACCCCTGGGCATCACCGGAGCATTCTTCCAGGAGTGCGCTTATCTTATTCTTTCTTTATCTTATCTTTCTAGTTCATCATGGTGCCGGATTTTTTCTTGCCTCCTCTTCCCTTGTTTGGACTACTTTCCTCACGTATTCGCCAATTGTTTCCCATTTTGTCCTACTCGCCAACATAAGCTTTATCATGTTCTCTGGCTCCAAAACTTCCCCTAGTGCAATGCATGTCTTCCATCGGGTCCCCTCGGGCATTCAAAGACTGCGTGCCCCTCCGTATCCCTGTTATCGCAGTCCCTGCAGTTGTCATTGTCCCTTTTTTTAATTCTGTGTAAGTAGGCTCCCACTTCGCCGTGCCCACTCAGGAACTGTGTCAGCCAGTAGTCGGTTTCCCCATGCGTCCACCTGACCCATGGCCTGAGGTCCGTTATCAGCTTCCTAGTCCATGAAGTTCTTTCCTCCCACTTCTCCTGCCATATATCTAGGGTTTCCGTTCTCCTTCTCCCGGTCACTCGTTCTTCTACTATCAGACTAAGAGGTGGCGTGCTCGCCACTACGAACAGATCCTTGGTTGCTATCGTGCGGTATGCCGATGCGATGGTTATCGACATTTTCCGTTGTAAGGCGTCTAACTTGTCCCGCACCTTGCGGGTTTGAAGGGCCCTCTCCCCCCACACCTCGCATCCGTATAGCACCGTGTTGGTAGCTGCCGCTGCCAGAACTCTTCTTCTGCCCTCTCTCGGCCCCCCGCAGTTCCATAGAGTCTATGTATTTGCGTGGCCGTACTAGTTGCTTTTTCGATTGCGCGCTTGACGTGCTCAATGTACTTTAGGCTCCTATCGAACCTCGCCCCCAAGATGTCAATATGCCTCGCCAAGGGCACCTGTGCTTCCTTTACTTCTATCGTGGTAGGAGGAAGCTTTCTTCTTCCCGTCATCAGTGCAGCTTGTGTTTTTGCTCCTACCAGTTGCAGTCCACGGTCTTCCATCCACCCCTGGATGTCTTTAGTTGTCTGGCTAGTTACCCTGGCCGTCACCTCGAGATTTCTATCAGTTGTTACCATTGTCAAATCGTCCGCATATGCTAGTAGCTCTACCCCCCTAGGGTCTCATCGGTCTCCAATCTCCATGTTATGTAGTTATGATCGCTGGGGGTCTCCTCCTCTTCGACCGTCCAGTCCCGAGTGTCCCGTGCCGCTATCTCGTTGGCGCAGGTGACGTCTATTGTTGATCTCCTTTGCCCTCTTTCGTAGGTGGGACGCTTACCTCGATCGATTCAGAGGGGCGAGGTCCAGGGTAGCCAGCATCTCCTCAACCTCGTCTGTTTGTAACGGCCGCCCCCTAGGTAGTAGAGGCCGCGTTCATATCGCCTGCCAGAAAAACTCGGCCTTTCCTCGCCCCTCTTAGCTCCCGGATTATTTCCCCGAGAACGTCTCTCATTTCCTCCAAGGGATCGTTTGGTGGGAGGTAGCACGCGCACAGCACGATATCTTCTAGGTGCATGCGGACATAGTTTTTCCCAGCGCTTACCCTCTTTACGTATAGGGTGTCGTTGAGCACCACAATGGCTACTCTACCCGAGTCGTCTTTAAACATTCCTGGCCCCGAGGCCCTACCCATCTCCGACTGCGGCCGTACGTCTCCAAACATCATACGCCGCTCGGGAGTTGTTTAAATTGGCTTGCATAAATTTCATAACAGGGTAGTACATAAATAAGTTTAATACTAACAGTTAAAAACAGGACGTCTACAGTGCACAGTTTAAAATCGGTGTAAATATAATATGTAAAATATAAAATATGTATAACAAAGTAGCGACTTCTATAGGACGTGTATAACGGTGTAGAGTAGACGGACTAACAAGCAGATTAAAAGTTGCCACAGAAGCTATCACAGAAGATTTAATGTTTGGTATTATCACAGGGTTAAATATCACTGGTTGTCCGAACACAGATTTAGGTTTTGGCGTTATCACAGTTTCTATCGACTAGATGGTTGGGGTTTCTTGGGAGCTGTTCACTAGCCTTTATGGTTTCCGGCCCCTTTCTACTGCCCTTATCGCCGCAACGTGCTATCTAGCCCACGCTATCAAAACCCGTCTGGCTGTGGTCAGTAAACCTACCCAAGACCATCAATCGCATGAAGTGCCACCAATGAAAATTTTCGCTGCCATAATACATCCCAAAATGTTTTAAAAATGGAAAAACTTCAAATTACGTCATAAACTTCATTACAATATTTATTGAATATCTAAAGTGTCTGAAAGAGTTCCATCGCATTTTTCTCGCATTTACCCGCACACTTATCCACAGAATTGAGTATTTAAATTCTTTTGAGCGGATTTGCAGATTTTCACTGCCGGAAAGCATCAGAAACGCAATAACCATTGCATCAAACATCTTGCGAGAAATTGAAATTAGGTTTTTTTTCCCTTTATACGCGAGACAGTTTCCAACCTGTTTTTGTATCTCCTTTCATTTTCAATCTATTTCTATTCAAACGATTTCATCGATTTGTACCTACACTATTTCCAGCAATGGAAAATCCCTCCCCTGTTCTATATTCAATTTCAAGTCTGATTGAGAAAATATCATACACGAAAAGTAAAGGTCTATCCACCTTTCGGGAAAGATGATATGTACAGTCCCAGTTCCTCCGCGATTTAGTTCAATTTCATTTCAATCTTAGGGACTTTCCTCATTTTGAAACGAATCTTACAACTCACATGATATTTCGTACTTATATTAATTATGTGCTAGACTTGAGATAATCGAGGGCCATTAGGTACTTATGTTATGACCAAAACCGTACGCCATTTAGTGTTAAACCTCGTCGCTCCATATGACTATTATTTGTGCTAATAGTTTCTACGTTGGAAAATTTTTGTTTTTGTTTTGTTTGATTAACATGAGATGCCACTGTCAACACCACAACTTTGCATTGCTGCAGGCCCGAAATAGTCTCAACTTAAAAATACACAGCGTGTTTTCTAAAGACATTCTCCATACAAACCATAAATCCACACAGACACAATAAATCAAGGAAATTAAAAGTGCTACTTAGGCTTTGAATCATAATTAACGTTCGTCATTGTTTCGGTTATTGCTCTACTAAAATTATAAGAATTGTCTAAGTCTAAGACTAATATACATTTTTCTTAAGTTTCAGTGCAAGAATCCCATAAATGTCCCAACATAACAGAGTGCCCTTTCCGACCACAATCGTGTAACGAAGACGACGAATGCAATCCAGACAGCAACTGTTGTGAAAGTCCTTGCGGAAGAATCTGTACGAAACAACTTCGAACTGGTAGGTACAAAAGGTTAAAAAAATGAAACCGGTACCAATCTGACTTTCTCAAATTAGGGTGTGAAACTTTACATAACGCCGCTTCAAGAAGAGCTAAATCTTTAGGAATGGATATTAAAAAAGTACGAACGCCTCGTTGCAATTTGAACGGAGGATTCGAACCAGTCCAGTGCGATAATGAAATTGTTAGTTCCTGTTGGTGCGTGGATGAACAGGGATTTGAGATTGCAGGAACTAAAGCACCTGCCGTCGCTTTAGTCAATTGTACAGGTAGGTCTACGTTGAAGCATAAATCACGCACTTGTTTTATAAATTAAGGTTTTGACCTAAATTCCAACTGTGCTCGTCAAAGAACGTACCTACACAAATTATTTCCTACCATCAGTGACCACGACATTTAAAATATATTCACGTTTTAACTTTCACAACTAGTCATGTTGTCTTTTTAGCTCCAAAACCGTGCGCGGGTCATACATGTCGAATGTTTTGCCCGCATGGCTTTGCACTCAATGATGACGGCTGTCCACTTTGTAAATGTAGAGATCCGTGCGAAAATGTCAAGTGTCCCAAAACTTTAGATTGTCAACTTGAAGAACTGGCATGCTCAGATCCTCCGTGCCCACCGATTCCGACGTGTAAGTAGAAAAGGAATGAACGTCTCCATGAAGCAATTGAGCTTATTTAGAATTACGTGCTACATTATGCTGGCAATTATGTGACATGATTCGTAATGGTAATTACACTACTATTTTAAAATTTTCTTAAATCATGTGTTATGTGTCAGGTGATGAGACAAACCTTGGCCATGTCGCAACTTGAAAAATCCTATGTATCGGTAGACGGGGTTGGTTTTGTTAATTCCAAAAGAATTTTTCATTCATGGTTCATAGTCTTATCAAAGTCTGTGCGCAAATAGTACAGGGTGGTCTGGGCACTATAAACAAGTTTAAAAAGTGATCCTTACCCCATTCTCTTTCAAATGAGCCGTTATCGTCGAAGTCTATACAGTTTAATGAAAAATAGTGGAGCGTGTACTACAAATACATACAAATTTTGAAATGGAAGTGTCTACATATGGAACTTTTTATAAATGCTTAAGTAATAGTGCAGGGTTTAAGAGCCAAAACAGGGTTCGACCTTGCATTTTGTGATAACTTTATGAAACTTTCAGAGGATGTTCTAGACACCCTAAGGTTCAATTTCAGCTATTCCGCAACCCCGGACGGCACTTGCTATAGCGGGTTTCCTAAGCGCAAGGTAGCATTTCAATACCCGCCCATAAAATGGGTCAAAAATGTATGTCCAGGGTTTGTTTTGTCCTTTCTTACATCTAGGAAGGTTGAAGGGAATTGTCAAATACCCAGGGAGAATTTATGTAGGGTATTTTACGTGGTTTACCTATTTTTAAGGCGCTTTTAACGGTGCGGGCAGTAATATATATATATATATATTAATATTTTAGAATTTCAGCCACGTTAAATCACTGTTAGCAGATTTTTTGCCTATGGTAATTTAAAACAAGCATTAAAACTGGAAGGTCATGCTGGTTTACGCCGATATCAGGCAGATAAGAAACCTTTTATCGATCTGAGAAATTCCAAGAGACAATTAATTAGAATTATCAATTTGGAAATATTATCCGGCAAATTAAGCTAGTATAATTAACAGTAGCTAAGTTAATGAGTTACTGTGAACAGCTGATTCGTCAGGAGTCTCAAAAGAAGTGCGCTTAATTAGTTTGAATTTAAGATCAATTACAGATTTTTAGGACTAAAAACGTTTTAATTTTTTGATGTAGCTAACCGAATATGCTGGGAATACACTGGAAAAACCCTCCAAGAAATAGCCGAATTTAAGGGTTCTTTACAAGTTTTTAAATGTCTAATCAATGGTAAAGAAGATGTGAAATGTGCAAGATTCACGGTTCCATTCGGGGGAAATAATGTTTCCACTCTCAAATACTCTACTTGTCTTCTTTTTTTTTAAATGTGTAAAATAAAGTTACGGGGATAATATTCGTTCCAACCCTCACAACTATAAAGCTTCGGTCGAGCAGTGACAGTAAACCATGGTTTCTTTTTCTGGCTGACCAGGAGGTGGAGGCAAAGGCATCAGCAACAACCTCCCTTTTTCTACGCGTAGCGAGTTGTCACAAATCTTTTTTTTTTCAGTGATAAAGGCTTCGACTGCTTTTGGTCTTTCGCCTGATGTACCTCCTTCTAGCTTAAATCTTATTGAATATATCAATACTTTTTAAAAATGAAATCAGTCGTTGAATACCGTTCTGATCGTCATGAAGGACTTCTTTCAAGTTTTTGGGCAATCCGTGCGTTTTCCGTTCATTCTCATATTCAGAACAACCCAAAAGAATGTGTTGCACTGTATATGGCTCACTGCATCTACTACAATTTTTAATTTCACACCTTTCCAACATATGAAGGCGAATGATATTGCTATGCCCAATACGTATTCTCGTATACACTACTTCCTCTCTTTTGCTCAAGCGATACGTGTTTACCTATGGTCTTGTGTGGCACTTTATTTTACTTAACAAGTTATTGAAGTTCTTCCATTTTATTTCCCAATGGGTCACAATACTCTTTTAAATATGCTTTCCAGTCTGACGGTGGAATAACTGTAACATCGGTTTGTTTTTGCTGTGGTGAAATTTGTGCCGCTTCATCAGCTCTCATATACCCATATATATACCGACATGACCGGGAATCCATATTATTATAATTTTGAAGTTTTGGGTTTCCAAGTAGTGTATGGGTTCTTTAATTCCATTAACGAGCAGTTCGATATATATATATGTATATATATATATTATATATATATATATATAGATTCGTCAATCCGTACAAACAGAAGCAGGTCGGTAAGAACCTAGAACCGCCAATAAAACTGCAAACGGTTGTGACCGCATTACAAATTAAACTTTAAATTAAACCAACATAGTCTGTTATGCAAATCACTAACCTAACCTAAAAAGGTTTGTAATTTAATTTATGTTAAACCAATTTAACTTGAGAAATGTTTTTTGTCGATTGCAACCAACTGACCCCCCACTTTTGGTTTCAAATAATAATTTGACGAGATTCAATTGCAACATGAGTTTTCTATTCGATTTACATCGCTTAGAAATGAATTTTTTTGGCATGCATACCTTTACAGATTTTTGCATTTTCCCGGAACCAACGTGTTATCGTCGAAAATGTGACAATTCAAAAAATTCAATTTAATAAAAATATTTAACCTAAAAGGTTGTATTTGATTTATGTTAAACCAAATTTTACTTGAGAATGTTTTTTGTCGATTGTAACATCTGACCCCCCACTTTTGGTTTCAAAATAATAATTTGACGAGATTCAATTGCAACATGAGTTTCCTATTCGATTTATATCCCTTGGAAATGAATTTTTTTGGCAAGCATACCTTTACAGATTTTTGCATTTTCCCGGAACCAACGTGTTACCGTCGAAAACGTGACAATTGAAAAAATTCAATTTAATAAAATTATTTAACCTAAAAGGTTGTATTTGATTTATGTTAAACCAAATTTTACTTGAGAAGGTTTTCTGTCGATTGTAACAACTGCGCCTCCACTTTTGGTTTCAAAATAATAATTTGACGAGGTTCAATTGCAACATGAGTTTTCTATTCGATTTATATCCCTTAGAAATGAATTTTTTTGGCATGCATACCTTTACAGATTTTTGCATTTTCCCGGAACCAACTTGTAACCGTCGAAAATGTGACAATTCAAAAAATTCAATTTAATAAAAATATTTAACCTAAAAGGTTGTATTTGATTTATGTTAAACCAAATTTAACTTGAGAATGTTTTTTGTCGATTGTAACAACTGACCCCCCACTTTTGGTTTCAAAATAATAATTTGACGGGTTCAATTGCAACATGAGTTTTTTATTCGATTTATATCGATTAGAAATGAACGCTTAAATTCGGCTATTTCATGGAGGGTTTTTCCCAGCATATTCTGTTATCTACATCCAAAAATTAAAACGTTCTTAATTAATTGACAGACGTCCTAAAAATTTGTAATTGATCTTAAAATTCAAATTAATTAAGTGCACTTCTTTTGAGACCCCTGACTACTGAACCGGATGCTGTTCACTGTAACTCATTAACTTAGCTACTGTTAATTATACTGGTTTAATTCGCCGGATAGTATTTCCAAATTCATAATTCTAATTAATTGTCTCTTGGAATTTCTCAGGTCGATAAAAGGTCTCTTATTTGCCCGATATCGGCGTAAACCAGCATGACCTTGCAGTTTCAATGCTTGTTTTAAATTACCATAGGCAAAAAATCTGCTAACAATGATTTAACCATTTAACGAGAGTGAACAAACTTAGCATATTAGCGATAATGGGTGTTTCGAAAGTTACTCAATTCAGTGCGTTGGTTATGAATTTCGGATATTTTTCAAAATTTTCGTTTTCAACATTTTAAGGAAGGGGGTGGTGAGAAGGCAGATAAAGGCATGTAGCGACTTACAATGGCATAATACAGTTTTTCTCTAACTTGCACCGTTTAAAAGCTACATGTCAATCTCAACTTTTGCTGACGCGCGACGACCTTCTCGAGGTCTCAACTGAGTTCTCTACCTTATGGATGCACTTTGGATCGTCGATCTGCTATGGATTTTTTCGTGCGAGCGCAGTAATTATATCAAACAACAAATGCTAGCATAATATAGCACAAAGGCATAAATTTAATATGTTGTGGCTACACATTCACATAGTAAATTATTTTCAAACTCAATTTCCTTTAGGCAAACGTGGAAGAAGTTTAGATAATATCTGCCCAGTTGGTGGCCCGCTAAGGATTAGTGAAACAGTTCGTCCATTCTTGTGCGGAAACGAGCCGTCAAAACCAACATGTCCACCATTGTATCAATGCCTCGTTCAACCAGGTTAGATTAATCGGTGTTGGTATAAATTGTATAATTTGGCTTTGTAGGTAACGACTATGGAGTCTGCTGTCCAGCTTCGTTAAAGATACAAAAATCGGGCTCGTGTCCGGCCGCAACCGAGAAACAGTACGACTGCGGTCTCCTATGTACACACGATTTGGAATGTCCCTCCGTTCAAAAGTGTTGCAGTTCTGATCAATGCGGATCGTCGTGCGTTCATCCGAAAAATGTCACGGAATGCTTCCATCAGAAAACGCTGAGTAGTCTTTTGGCAGTTAACGAACGCGTGGGACGCGGATATGTGCCGCAATGTACTGATGATGGCGAGTTTACTCCAAAGCAGTGCAGCAAGAATGGCTTGGTTTGTTGGTGCGTGGATCGTATGGGAGCCAAACTGAAAGGTTCAATGGGAGGCGCTAAGAACGTTAATTGCAGTTTAGCGGACGGTAAGTGGAATAGTAACGTGTTCGATGTGATGAAAGTTCCTTTCAGCTCGTACATACTCGGCGGGGCGAAGCATTGATAGAAGCATGTGCGAAAAACTAGATTGTGCGGCAATATGCGAATATGGGTTCAAATTAGATGAAAATGGGTGCAGTACGTGCAAATGCGATGACCCTTGCGCTGGTTACGCATGTTCTGACGATGAAGAATGCGTGGTCGTGCGAGAGTCAAGTTGTAGCGACTTTTTATGCCCAACATTACCAGTCTGTCAGTATTCTAATATTAACATAAAGTGCGGTTACCAACTAAACATTTTCAGGTCGCCCTAAGGCTGCATACGTAAACCCATGCAAGCGAGGTACACCATTAACTGACGATTTGAGAGGTGTTCCAGTCGCTTGTACGGATATGTGCCCTCAAAACTTTGAATGTACGACAGTGGCTGGTTCTCCTAACTCGGTATGCTGCCCTGCATTCGAAGACGAATACCAAACAAACACGGAAACTGGTAAGACTCCTAATTTTGGGTACTTCGGTACAATGAAACCATTGTAGTTTTAGACACAACAGCCACACAAGAAACGATAACAGGCGAAGAAAAAGTGCAAACTAGTAAGTTAAAGGCTTATACTCTCGGCTTGCCGTAACGTTCGTGGGTTTTTAGTGTGCGAATATTTGAAAGACTTTGCCGAAAACATGGAGGGAACTAGGGAAGGAATGTCCTTGGCACTTCCTGAACCTTCTTGCGACTCGAATGGAAACTACCATCCGCTGCAATGTCACAATGGGAAATGTATATGCGTCGATGATTACGGTACCGAAATACCTAAAAGCAGAGGGAAAATCAATACAACAGAAGCTTGCGTGGAACTGCGAAAATCTCTTGACTGTCTGGATTTAACGTGCAGAATGGGATGCGACTATGGTTTTGTTCTTGAAGAGGATAGCAGCTGTCCCTCGTGCGTCTGTAGAGACCCCTGCGAGTCTATCACTTGCGACGAGGGCCAACAATGCCAAATAGTTGAAGTTAGTTGTAAGGATCACTACTGTCCACCAGTGCCAGCATGTACGATACATTTATATGGTTTGCATAAACTTTAGTGTCCGTTTTGCAGGTTTGCCGAAGAAAACTGGTCAATGCCCGTACCTGGTTCCTGCGGTATCGACATCGTGCGACTTTGAATGTAGTTCAAATTTAGCTTGTAATTCTTCCCAAGTTTGTTGCTCTAACGGCTGTGGAACGCAGTGTACAGACCCTCTTCTTCAAACAGGTAAGATCGCGTAAAGCATGAAGGTTGTATAACTGTCAATCGGCCCAATAGACAAAATCGTAAATAATACAAAATGAAGGGTACAAATAGAATATCTGAACATAAGTATTCTCTGGGTCGTACAATGGGTTCAAATAAGTACACGATTAATTGATTGACACAAATAAGAAAGAAAGTCTTAACATTACTTACAGTTTTCTCTTAAAAATCCATTTAATCTGGTCAAAACAATGGTCTTGCGATATTCAAGCACATTGTAGCACTTGCACAAACACACTCGTTGACAGGCACCTGGAAATCACTAGTCGCTGGTTTGTGGCATTAAGGACAAAATTTCTTTCTTATGGCTATTCAGACGGGAAACACTTTAAATTTTTGTTGATAAAATAACGTTCTAAAATGGCTTCATTATGCACTACAACGGCATAACATAATAGAAGAAAAGTTAATTGAAGGACTCCATTCTCGTATAGCTTACGCAACGTCCGGCCGCGGGTCACGAGTAAGAGCGCAGCATATACAGCGAATCATCGAACGACAGCGGACCATGAGTAAGAAAATATTACCTACTTTCTCCAGGAAATACAGTTAAATCAAAGCATACAGAGCAACACCACAATAATACACGTCCTCGTGAATACAAAAATAAATACTTAATAAAACACAAAAACAAACATGTTTTAGATAACGCTACAAACATGGTTCTATATCATAATAAAATATAAAACTATTGGAAATTACACCTCTACCTCTGCATCGACTAAAGCTGATGCTAATTTCCCAATCTCAGTAGTACGGTTTATTGAAATTCCGTCAATGAACTTTTTAACCTCCACTGCTTCTATTGTATCCGACTCTGGAACTTTCATAACCCGCTTAGTTATTAAATGCAGCTTCTCATCTCATTCTTGTTGTGTACATCCCTAATACCTTCGCTTCTTCCCTAAAAATTCTCGTCCTTTTTACTCGTGAATTAGAATCATATTTTCGATTAACCTCCCTATCTTCCCGTTGTTCTTTGCGGTATTGATTTTCATTAGTCGCCCTGTAATTAAACTCCCTATTCCTATTGTATCCTCCAATTTCCTGATAACTTCTTCCATATCTGTTATAATTATTTCCATTACCGTATTCCTTAAATTACCGATTACCTTGGTACTGGTCGTTACCACCGAAAATATAAAGCAATGGTACAGGAATCATCATCCAATTTCTAAATAATTAAAATCTCTTTGGCAAAACCACAATTAAAATGCGAATTGAATCGCGAAATAAATTAATTGATCGAATCAAAAATCCCAATTCCACGAAATTATTCAAAATTCGAAACTCGCCATCTCGCAACGTGATTAAATTACAGCAGAAAGGAACAAGAAAAATCGACATTCATCCACCTTACGTTAGATATACAAACAACACAAGACATTAGCTAAGATAAGAACCATTTGGCTTTAGCCAAGATAAGAACCATTTAATTGTACAACCGCCGCTAATCTTTCCGTCACATATGGTATAACCGTAATATACCAGGTGTCACTAAAACCAAAGAGTATACAACGAAAAGAGCGAAAATCATACGTATATTAGCGTGCCGGTATGCGTTCTCCGTTCTCAGATGGCGTTAGTTCGTCGGGGAACGCTTAGCTACGAAATGCGTTACCGTAAATTAAGTTACGAAAAATGTACGTAAGTTGTTCACTCTCATACTTTAGAGTTTAATTTAAAATTTCCACCACGTTTTAAGACATAAATACAATTTAAACCGGAATACAGTTCAACAGACAACCGACTTATTCACTTTCATCATTGAGTCAAGCTTCGACCTTTACTGTAATGGTCAACTGTAAAATATACCATGTCTACTATAATGCAATATGAAACTTTTTGTATATAATCTCTTGGAAGAAATATGACGAAACAAAAGGTGCAAACTAAAACAACCAGCTTTAATTCTTATATTATACATTAGGAAATTGAAATCATAATATTTTGAAAATTAAATTTGGACATTTTTTCAGCAAATATAACACTAATAGCGACGCGGCCGACATTCTTTCTGAAAATCTTTAAAATAATATAAAAACTTAATCGAAGAGTTCAGGGACACACACATACAGTTGTAATAGGTATTTAATATTTTTCACTCTTTTTACATCTTTTAAGGGATGAAATTTAAAAAATCCCTGAGAGTGAACAGACAACACAATCGCAATCTCAGGCATTTGGACAACTTCATTATACCTATACACTCCACAACACTTTTTCAGAGATAATTCCTATTTTCATCTGTTAAATTGTATAATTCAATACCTAATGATTTAAAAATACTTTCATTACCTTCCTTTAAAATAAAATATAAGAGATATTTGTTGTCCGTTCAATAATTCATATAATATTGGAGAATCCATTTCACTGTCATCGTCAGATTATCTTTTAATGTTATTTTTATAATTGCTTTATTTTTTTGTCGCAAATGTCACTATAATCAGGTCCATTCTAAACCGGACAGTCTCGTTTTCGTGATATAGGTAGGGCCTAAGGTAGGGTGACCATAATTTTCAAGAAAAAAAGTACATTTACAATTTATAAGGGAATACACTGCTAATACTCTAGGAAATTTTTCTGGTCACAATTTTACGAATCTGTAATCAAGCAGTAAGAAAACAAAGTTAATTTTCCTCCGACGTTCCTGCCTGAACATTTTGATCATCATTTTGGTACCAGTAATACTTTTTGGAACCATGAATTTCCTTCAGAAGTTGTGGTTTACTCTTTAAGAACTGAAACATTTCATCGATAAGTTGCGGCACGATGGGTCAAAATCCAAATAAACAAAACAAAAAGGTACTTGGTAAATCGTAAAGGACAATAGGACAGCGTTTGAGAAGAAAGTACTGTCCTACTAAAAAAAGTGCATATGGGCACTCTAGATATAGGTCCCGTTGTCCCGGAGAAGCACAAAAGTGCGCCGTTATTACACATCATAGTATTCATAGTTTCTGTTAAAAAATGTGGTGTAGCGATGGATTTCAAACACATGAACCGAGATGTTTCAAATCACGAGTCTACAAAATTGGTTCCCGACTTTTCTTTTATTTTGAACACAGGGGGAGTACAAGTTAAAATTTTTTAGTTTCAGGAACTAATATAGATCAAACGGATATATGTAAATGTTGAATACTTATTTTAAGGAAATGTTTTCAAATTGGTGTTTGTGGAAAAATCTTGTGAACGCGCACTCCTACGTGACAAAATTTTCTTTTTTTCCAAGGGGCGAAATTAACCACCTTTTGCAAGGCGCGCTTCGAGGGGTAGTCGACTTCAAGCTCGAATCGTAGCCTCCCTTTCTCGTGTCTCAACCTATTAGAAGTGCCCCAAAAATGAAATAAGTAAGTACGAATTTGTGACATGTTTTTGGCGGAATCCACCAAAATCCGAAATACGGGTGAACGGGGCGTCGGAACTGGGTACCGACAAATGGAATCTGCTAATCCCCGACAAAACCTTACTGATGGTGGAGTCAAAACTGCCTAATAGATCTGCCACACAAAAATGGGCTGAAGTCCCTTCGATCGAGTAAAAAGCATTATGCGGGTCACTCTGTAATTGGGCGCAAGCCTGTTGAGGGCCCATATTGAGGGATAATAAATAAATAAATAAAATTAATAAATGCCAGAGGATTTTGATAATTTAATACATTTATAGTGTTGGCATTGAATTGTTATAAATTCATTGAAGCACTCAAAATCTTAACTGATAGGGTATAAAAGCTGTTGGATTACAGTGAAACAAGGTAGGTGGCTTGCATTGATTATTTAATGAATTCTAGAGTTAAAACAAAATTTCCACATCTTATTAGCGAAGCCAATAAAACCAGCAGTCGTTCGGTTGTGGGACAAATAAAAAATGGCCACGTTATAATTTTATAAATACCACATTTCATTCGTTTCAAATTAAAAATGACAGATTTTTTAGTAAAAGCTCTTGATCTCTTGAGAAAGATTCGTGGAAAAAATTTCTTCCAAGTGAGCGAGTTTATGCATTTTGCAATGACTGCAATTTCTTATTTTGGGTATTAGAGCACCTTAAAACTACCGATAGCCATTTCAAAGTCTTAAACAATTTCATTTGAATTAAATGGTCAATAAAAAACATCCGGTGATTAAAGCACGTGTCACAATCGAGAAAGTCCTTACATTTGTAGTTAATTAGATTCACACATTTTTCTATAATCTTTTTTTTTACGTATTTTTCATGCTTAATCAAATTAAACTCTTTGTCAAATGTTGTCAACGCTGTATCCGCTACGGTTAATAAATTGTTTGTAGGATTTTTCAGAAACGTTATTTGATCATCAACACCATAGTCACGATTTAAAATTAACAGTTCCGAACCATCAGAGATCATGTAGTCTTTACATAAATCGCAATTGAATTTTTTTAGCACTTTCCAAGCAACGTATCCCGTAAAATACTTACCTAACAGCACACGTTTCCAAGCTGACTAAATAAATAAATAAATCGATTTCATCTTCTCTCTCAGTCTCCATGTTCACCTGGAAGTTTTGTAATTCATCGGTTTCTTCTAGTGCAGTATCCTGCGCTTCAGATATTTCTGGGTCAAATAGGACAGCCGGCGGCTCTTCATCCTCTTCCTCGGCAGCTTCACAATTGGCATTTTCGGTAGGCTTTTCTAAATTCGAAGTTATACAATGTTGTAAGGAAATCCTAAATAATCGCACAGTCGGATTATTATTTTTTACACCACAATAACGAATTTTAGCAAATAGATTTTCCAATGGATCTTGGTTTAAGCGACCAGTCAAAAGAAAATCACACCCTTCTTCAATAAGGTCATTGTATAAAAATAATATCAATACTCATATATAAGCCTTTAAACCAATAAATGTCGTTTGCTGTTTTATCATTGCGATCGCAAACACGAATATTTCTCAGCCAAATCATTGAATAATGTGGTTTTAATTCAATGGCCAAATCAAGCACTCTTCTAATTTTTCTTTTATATATGGTCTTCTTTCAGACATGGCCCGACGAAACGGATTTTTGTCTTTTAATGATCTTGAATTTAGACAGTCGAAACAGTCGTTAATCATTTTTAGGAAACGGGCAGTTGCTGTAGCCGTTGGGCTTGTTATTTCTCCAGTTTGGACACATGTCAAAATTGCGCTTGATACCTACTTGGTTAGAAAATATCTGCGTCGCATATTTTACACGCATTCTATCGAAAGTAGACGGCGTGGTATGTTTTTTTGAAAGTTTCACGCACGCACGGGCTTTGTTCTTAGTTTCAAAGTTATAAAGGGACACAATATCTTACCACGACACAAGCTGACCATCTACAAACATTTTTTTAAGATTGTTCAACAAATTATTACCTACGTATATTTTTTATATCGTAGGTATATTAAATAAAATTTTTCTTTCTTCTGCGGTTTTTTGTTATACTTATGTACAACAGTCTATTGTTACTGCCTTGATCACATACAAGAGCGCGAACTTTAACTCCAATATTACTTACAGCGGACAAAAGTTTAAGAAGGTGCTCATGTAGATTAATTGCAGTAACGGGCCCTTTTGTGACAATATATGATATGACGTATTTCCAGTTATCAAATAGTCCTCTTAACAGAAAAACCGTGGCATGATAATTAGACAACCTTTCATAACCAAGATCGTGGAATCCTTCTATGATGTCCATTTTTTTTATTATACTCAACACCTTTTTTCAAATTAATTTCGTCAAACATCTTGTCTTTGTCCAAACAGTTTCTGCTTAATTTTTCTTACTTAATAACTGTAATGCTCTTCTTATGTGTGTTTAATAATTAAATACTCCAGCTTTAATATTATATTTATTAACTTTGAACTAGGAACATAGATCTTAAACATTATACAACTCCGCCATCTTCGTGATAAGTTGGAAGTGGCTCCGCTCTAACTCTAGTTACATCTTCCCCTTTTACAGACATTTATTTTTTTTTCTTATTCTCTAAATCTTAGTGGTTTTATGATGACTCTACCAGATCTAGTTTTACATTCACTAGTACTAGTATTCTGATTGATTGATTTGTTTGGAGAATCCAAGATCTCACGTTGGTATGGTAAAGGTAAATGGTTAGATATGTATTTGGTTAAGTAATTATTTAAACATACCAATTACTCTTAATAATTCTTTTTTATTCTTTGGCGATTCTAATTGTAAAATTGCTTCTATATAATCTGGGTCTGGTCTAACACCACTACTGGAGAAAATTTGTCCCACATATTTTACCTCATTTACTTTAAATTGTATTTTATCTTTATTAAACTTTACACCGCATTTCCTCGCCCTATCTATAACACTTTTAAGAATTTTATCGTGTTCTTCTTCTGATTCACTAGCAATAATGAAATCATCAACATAAATTCCAATTCCTAAATCTCCGAACATTTTTTCATTTACTCTTTGAAACACTTGTGGACTAACATTTAACCCAAAAGGCAATCATTTAAAACAATACTTCCCAAATGGAGTAATAAAAGTTGTGTACTTCATACTTTCTTTACTTAATGGAACATGATAGATCCTTCTTTTAAATCTAATACTGTAAAAATCTTTTTACCTTTTAACTTAACTGCAAGATCATCAATAGTTGGAATCGGGTATTGCTCCATAACAAATATTTTTATTAAGGTGTAATGGATCTAGGCAAATCCTTATACTTTTATTGGGTTTTTCGATAATGACTATATTGTTTACCCACTCTGTAGCTTCTTCAATAGGTGTAATTATATCCCTTTTAACCAAATCATGTAATGTGTTTTTTAGTACTGGCTTAATCATATCAGCAACCTTCCTGCAGGCACTAGAGAAAGGTTCAGCCCCTTCCTTCAATATTATCTTATATTCGTACTGTATTTTACCAGTGTTCTCAAAAATGTCTAAATTATTTTTAATAAACGATTCCTTATTCACAAATAACGTGCTCATTTCACTGTTAATCAAGTCAATTTTCTTTATTAAGCTCATTTTAATGCAAGCATTTAACCCCAGAATTGGAACAGAAGCTCCTTCGACAAGTAAAAATTTAATGTTATACGTAACCCCTTTTACCTTTCCCTGTACCACAGTAGATCCTTTGCTTTTTATTTTATTGTTACAATAAGTTACTAGGGTCATTATGTCATCATTAATATTATTTTTATCAAGTTTTAAATTATTAAAAGTATCCATAGGTATACTCAGTTGCAACTTGCACCTGTATCCAATTTAAACAGAACATTTTTATTATTAATTCTAACATTTGTAGTCCAATTTTTTGGAAAACTATTATCTGCTTTTAAATTCTTCGATGAAATCATATCAATGACATTTAGATTATCATAACTGTCACTACCTTCATCACTACCAGTATCATCTATTTCATGTACATTTTTATTAATTCTACCCTTAAATTTACTTCTATTACTAGTACCCTGCTTTTGAGAATGATCAGGTCTATTTTTACAGCCTACCGCAAAATGGTTTGGTTTCTGACATCTACTACAAAATTTCCCAAACGCAAAACAATTTCGTTTTCCATGAGTACGCCCACATTTTAAGCAGTTATAGGTATCACTAACCTGGTCCCGACCTTTTGGATTACCTCGGTTGTAACTTCTAGGAATGGCTCCGCGATTGGTTCTAACTTCATCCACTTCTCGGCTAATCTCGGCAGCTCGACACATGTCTTCTGATTTTTTCGACGTGAGGTCACTTTGCTGAAGTAATCTCTCTTGTAGGGATAAATTGGAGATCCCGCTAACAATCCTGTCTCGTATTAGTGACTCTTCCAAATCTTTAAAGTTGCAACTAGCCGCAAGCATTTTAACCTCCGTTATGAAGTGGTCCGTCGTTTCACCCTCTTGCCCATATAGCACATGAACGTACTATGGATGTACAACGTACGTAGTCAATTGAATTTGGCATTGTACATTGTACGTCCATTTTTGTACATTGTGCAAAATATGTACGTCCATTTTTAGTCCATTTGACATAGCCCTGTACTTTTAATGTATGTCCATTACAGTACGTCCATGGGACATACATAGAGGTACTTAAAATGTACAAATTCTGTTATTGTCATAGGTGCAAATTGAGGTGCAAATGAAAGAAGAAAAAAACGAAATTCAAAACGATTTAATTGAAGTAAATACATAAATATATATAGGTTTATGCAATTCACACGTTTTTATCCTTTCCCCTTTCCGCACAACGCCTTATCCATTTAGATATATTTTGTTCTATTTCATTTAATGTGGTATCCTTGAAAATAGTCATACAGACTTCTGCAAAAGAAAAATGCTACGGTGTGTTCCAATGTAATTAAATTAACTTACTTATTAGAAGGTCATTTAGTCACAGAACACTATAGTAGTTTGCGCGAAGAATCACAAAAGTTAGTACACAAAGTTTTTCTAACAAAATAACGTGATTTAGATTAAATAAATACAACAACACAACGCCATATTGAATGACCGGCGAGCCGCGAGCGGCGACCGCATAAATCAGTAATCGCGTTTTGTCGTATTTCTTCGTTGACCGGGAAAAACTTAACACTTAACTTTAAAAAATGATATTCTCCGCACGTCTAGTATCGATGCGTTCGGCTGTTGACACATGCGTTAATATTAGCCGAATCCTTATCAAAAGAGGGGGGGGGGGGGCTTGTTCCATTTTTCATGGTACTCTAATGAAAGGTTTGAACGAGAGGATTTAATTTCTCCTACTTCTCCTTGGCCCCTTACCGTGATCGGATATATAAATAATTCTTTATATCACAAGAACAGATTGTTGGAGGAGGGTACTCACAAAGGACAATTGGGACTTCTGGAGGAAATATATCTATTGGTGGTCTTAATAGCGACTATCTCGAAAGCGGTTTGTCGGGGGAAAGTACTCACAATAGGCAAAATGAATTAATAAATATAACAGTGAAGTTTTACGCAAGTCAAAAAAATAGACACACCTACATATAAATGGACAATTTATGAAACGAAGTGTCGGAAGAGTGTACTCATAAAGGGCAAGTGGAACGTCTGGACGAGACACATGTACTGGGGATGTCAAAAAACTTTTAGTCCAAATATCTACAGAACGCTTCCGGAGGATGGTACTTTCAAAGTGCGTCAAGGTGGTCTAAACGAGACACATCTACTGGCGATGTGAAAATTTAATTCTAAATACCTCGAAAATGTTTGAGGAAAGTACCTACAAAGAACAAAACAATATTTAGGACAATTTCTCTAAGGATTTTATTCTTCTTGCTTTATATAGCCATTGATAAGTATTCAATGATAGCGTAGATTTTGAATTGTATGCCAAGCGGCTTTTAAATGTTTATGTGCCCTGTCCCCATCAATGTTATAACCCAACTATTTACTAACGCTATTTCTGTTTTAAAAAAATGCGCCCATGAACATATTATCATGCAACAAATTTTTTAATTGAAATGTTCCCCAAAGATTAACATCTATTACATGGATTGGATAAAAATAAAGAGTAGTGAAGTAAAATAAATTAGTTTTTCACGTTTACGTTTAGTAAACATAATTTCTGATTTAAAATTTCAGCATGCCAACACCACCAAGCGGTGACACAGCATCACGCACACGAGTCGGGAACTCCCGCAAATCGCGTTTACATACCAAAATGTGCGGATGATGGAAGCTATGAACCGAAACAGTGCAATCCGGCAACAAAAGAATGTTGGTGCGTTGACTTCCGAGGATTTGAAATTTCGCAAACTCGAACTCCATTGGACAACAACTTGGACTGCGCGATCAAGTCCTACTCGGGAAACTGTCCATTGTATAAATGCTCTGAGGATTGTGATCACGGATTCGAAATGGACGCAAACGGATGCCGTACTTGCAACTGCATCGACCCGTGCGCGTCGATAACGTGTAGAGAGGACGGAGAATCGTGCAGACTGGTTGCAATAGAGTGCATCGATTCGCCTTGTCCTCCAATTCCAATGTGTTTGCCGAAACGCGAGAATCCTTGCCAGAGTGGGGAACCGTTAAAAATTGGAAACGAAATTGCCACCTGCGGACCTGAATACGAAACTTGTCCATCGTCGCATAAGTGTCAACTGAGTCCCTTGGGCGAATACGCAGTGTGCTGCCCTAAACCACGAGACGTCTGCTTTGAACCCGTGGATAAGGGTTCTTGTACCGAATTAGATGACGAAAGAAGCTTGACTCGCTTCTATTTCAACACCAAGAGCAACAAATGCGATAGCTTTTCATACAGCGGTTGCCATGGAAACCACAACAATTTTCACACTGAGGAAATGTGTAACGCGGTCTGTCCAGGTAAGACTTGCGCTTATTTAGAAAATGGCCTCGTAGCAACGCTACTTTTAGTACTGAGCCAATGCGAACGGCTACGCGAGAAAAACCTTAAAATGTCGGAAAGGTTTAATAAGTCCACCTTTATACCGCGATGCGATCCTGCAAATGGCAATTGGAAGCCTGTGCAGTGTATGGAACATGTTGGGGTATGCTGGTGTGTAACTCCCCAGGGTCAAACGCAGAAAGGAACCGTCGTGAGAGGACAAGAGCCTGATTGCAACTTTAGGCAAGCCAGAGGGCGGTCGAGGGATAAAATACAACCAACTGATGTCGACTTAAGTAAGTCTGGGGTTTAGAGGAGTAGGTACTGTTTGTTGTGAAGAGATCGAAGGTGCTTGTTGTAATTAACTCAGGATTTGAAGTAGTTCGCCACCATTACAACACCTGGCATCTTATTAGAAATCTTCTGAATCTAATTCATTTAATTTTTAGTACTCGAAGAACTCATGATGCACATTGCTTCAGTGACTCCATACGAGAATCCAGATTTACGCAAAGACGAATACGAAAATGTATTGGACGATCGGCAATTCTTGACCAGATGTGAAGCATTAAAATCCCAATGCGATACACAAGGGAAGTTTTTACCAGCTCAGTGCGATCAGGAGCAATGTTGGTGCGTGGATGAGGCTGGAAATCAACTCCCTCACACAAATTCATTCAAACAGGGAGAACAGCTGTGTTGTAAGTATAAAAAAACACAGAGTGAATTAAATTATAATCTTTTGCGCAATAGTACCGACGCCCATCGAGTACGTGGAGGTGATTATTGGATTTAGAGGAGAATACGACGATATCACCGCAACACCCGTTTTAAATCGCATTAAATCCATTATCAACCATTATAAGGGTTCTATCAGAGACAATGAAATAGTAATGGAGACTACTCCTGAAGCGCTCCATATAAAATTTGCGCTCGTAGGCGGTAACAAAGTGGATGTTGCATACCTCTTGGAACAAATGGTAGACTATTTACCCTCTATCTCTAGTCATTAACGAATGCAATTATAGGTAAAAGAACAAAAACTCCCAGGTCTTTTCTCCGATATCACAAAATCAAGTTTCATACACCAGTTGGGTTCCTCAGAACCCTCTACAGCTGAACGAATAATTGCATTAGAACACAGAGAGATAGTTTCCCAGTCACCAGTCTCGGTCATAGCACCTTATCATACAGCAATGATAGTGATCGCAGCAGCGTCAGCTTTCGTTATTTGTACCTTGACAGTATTAGTTATATTATACAGAAGAAAGGTGAGTAATTTTCTTCTACAGCAAATATCTACGCTTTTCTTGAAATTTCAGTCAATCACCATTAGCCATTCCACACACAAGGTGTTAGACGCGCCTCAAAGGTTTCTATCGACAAGTGCCCCAATTTACATCGAACTTCCAAACGAACAATTAACTCCGCCTCCAATTCGACAAGACGACAAAGTTGTTCCACCAACTTAAAGTCCGACTGATGTTTTATTAGCTTCTGTAATATAAAACTTTAATATTTAAATTAATTAACGATTAAGTAAAAATAAAAAGAATCATGTAAGTAAATGTATTTAATTCGTAAATATGGTGATATTAGTTAATAAACGTTCTTACTGTATCAGTTACCTACTATAGACATATCGAATAAGTATACTTTTTAACCCATCGAATCCACTGAATATTTTTACTATTTACCCAAATAAACACAAAAATGTGGGATAATAAATGTTGCATAAATATAAATTTCAAACATTCGATAATATGATAGTAAGTGCGAATGAGGGCACATAAACTATCTTGCAAAAGTCTGAAATCTACGTGTTGTATGGGTTGAGAACTATAGTAAAGGCATTGAATTTATAATAGTAATAAAATAATAATGGTCTTTGAATATAGTGTATTTTATAATCAAAGATAATGGTAAAGGTTATACACTACCCTATACCTAATATAGCAAGGTTTCTGGCTTTTCTGTGTTGTCACAAAGGATATCGGTGTATATATATATAACAGAAGATAAAAATGCGATGTCATTCAAATACTGCGTAACGTCAAAGACGTCGATGTAAGTCGAAATATTCAGGCAGATAACAACGAAGTAAAATAAAGGGAAAAAGTAAACCAGGAGGTAAAAGCCTAAAAGAAATCGCGTAATTATAAGCACATAAAGTAAAATGGTCTCAGAACTTTAATTGATCCGCAAAAGCGTCAGTGAAACGTAGAAAGTAAATCACAAGAGAAAAACCACCAAAAATATCATACGGTCATTAAAAACCCTTAATAAAGATAAAGATATGATGCAAAATCCAAGAAAAATATGCCGCATGATGTTCTTTACAATTTACGATCGGATGTGTTGTTCAGTACAGGGAGTGGTAGTGCGCATTAAGGAAAATCAAGAGAAGGAAAATACAGAACAGTATATTAAGTAACAAGGGATTAAATAGTATACCTATATTATATATCACGGGACTGAAGTAGTAGGTACCTACTTTTAATCCCGAAGGTAAAGTTTATGGGCCGACCGCAGGGTATGGCCATAATTTACCTGAGGGATTAGGACTGCTACTCCTCAGTCGCAGGTATATACGATACTTTTCGTACTTCCGAAACTAAAACGTAAATTGGGGATGCACGGGACGTCGGAAGCGGGTACCGACGAAGGGAATGTGTGTTGCGAAATAAAATACTATCGGACTAGGTGAATACAAATTCACTACTAAACTTGGATTTATACTCAGTAGCCGGCTAACATTCAACGTGTACGTGAGGGTGGTAAAGTTCGGTATTCTGCCAGGAAAACTTGCTACTACAAAATTCAACTCTTAAGGGCGCCAGATCTAACGAGGTAGTAGGTGAATCCCCTTAATCAAGGAGGATAGGCTCTTCCAAGCATAGCATAATGAACGTGTAAAAAAAATTCGGTATTGTGGCAGAGAGGAATTTAATATGTCTGTATTTCGGTATGAAATTATTTGTAATTAAATGGTAAGAATCAGAGCTGGGCAGAATACTTTCAAAAAGTATTTGAATACTAAATAGTAAATACTTCACAAATCAAAGGTATTTAGATACAGATACATTGAAAAGTATTCCAATACTTTAAAAAATAAGTATTCAAATACTTTAGAATGTATTCGAATACTTTCAAAGGTATTCGAATACTATAAAAAGTATTCGAATACAGTAAAAAGTATTCAATATACTTGTCACTCAAATACATTAAAAATTTAAAATAGTATACTAGATAAAAGTCTTAACACTACTTAAAAAATCAAGTATACTTTGTATGGGGTTAGCTTTTTTTATATTTCTATTGTTATATACAAATTTAAGGGCAGTAAAAGCGTATTATTATTATTATATTATTATATAGGAGGTACCTACCAGGACCTTTCTTATACCAGTTATATCCTTAAGAATACGTGTACCAGTTTTCAAAGCGTCGTGCACATGATACGTACGCCTTTCTGAAATTAATCCTAGCGATTTTGGAACAGATCCTTTTTTGACCATCCGTTTGTCCGTGTGCATGATAGTTTGTTTAGAAACGTGCGATCGCTTTGAAAATTGGTACACATGGTCTTAAGGATATAAGAAAGGTCTCTATTGTTTTTAAGTTACGTATAGACTATCGAGTCAAAAAGATTCACTTCAGGATCGTTCGGTATTCAGTTGTATCGGATTTTTATTTTTGATTTTGTGACAATGGAAACTTTCCCTAAACATTTCTAAATTGTTATCAAATATTTGAATAGGTAACTTAAAAGTACTGCTTTTTTTGGGTCCCGAAAAAAAAATTGTCTCAGATCGACCCGGAAAAAAAATTTCTTATAGAATGTGGCCTGTAGAATCCATAATTTCAAACAGTTCCAAGATTGGGCTACTAGTTCAAAAGTTACAGCCCTTTGAATTTCCTTTCGAAATTGGTTTCTAGTCCATAACCTTTGATTGAGAGGTCTAATCGAAAAAGTACGAATTGTTTTGGATTCTACGCACCAAAATTAATAAGAAAAAGTGTTTTTGCACTCCTTCGTTCTAAATCGCGTTTTCCCAATAAAACACGAAAGTCGGGAACGTCAATTTTACAATTGACTATCTACTTTCGCGCACTAGTTCCTAAAAATTCAACGAAATTATCTATTTAGTGCGGATCATACACTAATAAGTAGTATGATGGAAGAGTAAAAAAGAAAATATAAATACACTTTACATCATTCCCTGTAGTACAGGGGCAAAAATAAACTTAAACCAGAGGTTTTGAACAATAAATTGACATTTTAAATTTCTAGATTTCTACTTTATCGGCATAGAGGACTTGATTTTTTCAAAAGAATTATAATGTTGCAAAAATCTCGCGAAAAGGATTTGAATTTATATAAATTCTATTTAACTAATTCGTGCAAAAAATAGAATACATGTTACGTGCGTGAACAGTATTTGCTTGATTCGCGCGAGATGCGTCGCTCGTGCGCGTTGCGCACTCGCGCCGCCATACTTCGCGCTCATCTGCAAAATAACTGTTCCCGCACTAATAATGTATATAACTATTTCCCGAGAAATTTTGGTGTAGTCGATTTTTGGTAAAAAAGGAAGGTTAAGTATTCAAATACTATGCGAAGTAATCGAGTACCTCTCAAAGTATTAAAATACCTTGCGAAGTATTCGAATACTTTATGAAGTATCCAAATACTTTGCGAAGTATTCGAATACTAAATATTTGTGAAAGTATTTGACTTACAAATACAAATACTGCTTCCATAAAAGTATGTAATTAATACAAAGTATTTGACTACTTTAAAGGATTTGAATACTAAAAAGTATTTACAAAATCGAATACTGCCCAGCTCTGTTAAGAATTAACTCTTTTGATTTTAGTTGACATAACCCTTGAAGAGGGCTCATCAACTCAAAGCCACAAAAACTGTAAGTATGCAAATACAGGTTAATTATGATTAATTAATTTTATTCTCCCACTTTATTTCAGAACAAACGCAGATGCAGGAAGGTATGGGTACTATTAAGTGCCAAATTTCAGGCGGCAGAATAAAAAAGCTAAAAGTTATGAGATAGGTAGTTTATGTCTAGCTTAAGAGTTAACTCTTAGGTACCTCTAGATATTAGGTATAGCAGCTTGCATGAAGTAGGTACGCAAATTCACTATCAACATGTTCTTATCTTTGAACTCATCCGCAATGTTCCAAACTACAAATTAAAGAGTTTTAATACTACACTACCTATCAATTATTTAGCTTACCTTAAACTTATACTTATGACTACCATCCTAATCTAATTCGAGGTTGTTTACTATGTACTGCACTAATCAAATTCCCAATTGGTATTCTCTTCAGGCTGCTTCAAATCTGATAAAACAAACTATACTGATTCCCAACTATGCAATCAATTCGATCAGCCAACCAGTATCAAATACGAGAGCTAGGAGATAAATCCTGATAAATAGTGAATTCCAGTAACTATAATTCTCTATCTGCCTAGCCGCACCAAAAGCTAACCCAATCTGCTCTCTAGGTCGAAAAATACGTTTATCGAAAATTGTTATTCTCAAGAATTTCAAAGTGAAAAATGACCTAGACCTAATGATAATTAAATTATTAAACCTAGTGCTAACTTTGCCTAAATCTATGCAAAATATCATACAGCTCTAACCTGAACTGTTTTGTTTTCCTCTTTCCTGATAGCGTCGACTATATTGTGGCCATCAATAGCTATGTTGGTAAGTATGAATTACATACTATCCCTAGATTTCCAATGTGAGTGTGTGAATTTTTATTTTATTTTTTATTTTTTTTTAGAACCCTACATAACTTCACCAGACACAGACACAGACACTAATCGTTACTTGGTTTTAATCCGTGCGATTAGTTAACCAGGCTAGACCTGAGTTCTCACAAGAAACACCGACCATAATAATAATAATAATAATAATATTTATAATATATATTTATAATAATTTTTTTTTTTTTTTTTTTTTTTTTTTTTTTAAGGACCCTACATAACTTCACCAGACACAGACACAGACACTAATCGTTACTTGATTTTAATCCGTGCGATTAGTTAACCAGGCTAGACCTGAGTTCTCACAAGAAACACCGACCATAATAATATTAATGACCTCAGTAGTCGATGCCCAAATGAAGAAAAAAAAAAAAAAATAAAAAATAAATAAATAATAATAATAATAAAAATAATAAAACCTTTGTGCCTGCTTCTCAACCGCTTGTGGATGGGACCAGCGCAAAGGAAACCTCCAAAAGACGTATGAAATGGGACGAAGGGATGAATCGCTTCATTTTCGGTACGTATCTGGAGATCACGAAGATGGAAAACAGCACTTTAGGCTCACAACATGACACACAACATACTGTAATATCTCCACCCTTAACTCAACCAACCACACAAACACAACTTCCTGAACAAACAAACGCAATAAATACAAGTAACGCAACATGCACTACAAAGACGCCCTCACCCAATAAAGTTACACGGCCTAGCACAGCTAAAAAACACAATACTCTTTCCTCTCAGAAACACACCACGTTATCACAACCCACTCGTACTCAACGCAAACGCAGCAACCTTAACAGCACTAGAGGCTCACAAAATACCGTAATGTCTCCACCAATAATGCGAGCAACAACACAAACACAACCTCTAGAACAAATAAACACCATAAATACAAGTAACGCAACATGCACTACAAAGACAGGTCCACCCAATAAAGTTACACGTCCTAGCATAGTTAAAAAACGCAATACTCCTTCTTCTCAGAAACAACCCACTCGTATACAACCCAAACGCAAAAACCTTGACAGCACTACTAGCTCACAAAATACTGCAATATCTCCACCAAAAACCCAAGCAACCACACAAATACAACCTCAAGAACAAAGAAACACCACAAATACAAGTAACGCAACTTGCACTACAAAGACAGGTCCACCGAATAAAGTTACACGTCCTAGCACAGTTAAAAAACACAAATCTCCTTCTTCACATAAACACACCACGTTATCACAACCCACTCGTATTCAACCCAAACGCAAAGCCAAAGAAACACTTACACAATAAACTCTATTTAATAAAATTACAGGAATTATTATAATGATATTTTTGTTTTGTTTTCTTCTTTCCTGATAGCGTTGACTAGTGGGGCCATTAATAGCTATGTTGGTAAGTATGAATTACATACTATCTCTAGATTTCCAATGTGAGTGTGTGAATATTTATTTTATTTTTTATTTTTTTATTTTTCTTTAGAACCCTACATAACTTCACCAGACACAGACACAGACACTAATCGTTACTTGATATTAATCCGTGCGATTAGTTAACCAGGCTAGACCTGAGTTCTCACAAGAAACACCGACAATAATAATAATAACCATGAAGAGACCTTTGTGCCTGCTTCTCAACCGCTTGTGGATGGGACCAGCGCAAAGGAAACCTCCAAAAGACGTATGAAATGGGACGAAGGGATGAATCGCTTCATTTTTGGTACGTATCTGGAGATCACGAAGTTGGAGACAGATAAGACAACATATAGAGGTAAATTACATCAAGCTTTCGTTGTGAGGGTGTGAATTTTTATTTTATTTATTTATTTCTTTTATTTTTTTTTAGGACCCTACATAACTTCACCAGACACAGACACAGACACTAATCGCCGTGCGATTAGTTAACCAGGCTAGACTTGAGTTCTCACAAGATACCCCGACCATAATAATAATAATAAATGCCTTTATTCCATAGGAATCGATATTATTAAATTGTTTTTTGATAAGTAGCATAGAGTAAAATTATATTATTTCCTCTCTCTATGGAAGTAGGTAACAATATACTTACCTCAAATGTATGAAAAAAATGTATGAAACGGTTCTAAAAAATGAAAACGTTGTTACTCCTGAATATTACATTTATTGACGTACAATATTTTTTTAATTATCCGTCAATTATCGTTGGTATTAATAGACGAATAAATGGAAGGCATTGAGATTCTTTTGTTACTGGTCTAATAGGGTCATAGGTCATAAACCATTGTAAGTATATAAATATAATGGTCATTAGGTGTTAATATTGTCCAGGTAAAGTGCTACCTGAGTTGCCTATCGTCATTGTATGGAAGGTACTGCATTTCTTCCGTCGCTATACTTTATATACACTTTTGAGTAAAAATTACGTTTCATTTCATAATTTGAAGCAGTTCGTAATATATTTTTTTTAATCCACTTAGTTACTAAATAAATTGTGCGGATTTACTTTTTAAATATTTTTTTTACTAAGGACTGTATTCGCTTTCTTAGTAAATTCAAAGAGTATGTATACTCTTTGGTATTCAAGATTATCATTTATACACGACTTAAATAATTTTATCAAAAAAATAAATCGCTACATTTAATGAGTTTCTATATGATAAGACCTCTAGGTAGAATTAATATTTGGGCTTAAAAAATTACTCAAAAATTTCGACTTTTATTGCAAATTTCACTGACCATTGTGTGTTGCCTATTTATTAATCCCTAGCACCCTAAAGGAATGTACGTGTGTAACCGGCTTAACAGAGATGAAAACACAGTGTATAGATCGGCCTGGGTGATTTAGACTAACCTCAAATTGTTATGCCATAATTGAGGTATTTCGTATTTATTTATGTTGTGCTAACCTTATTTTATTGTTGTTCAAAGGTTAAAACTGTCTATTTAGAAAATGAAGCTTGTGTACAAGCGTGGCCAAAGGCTGCTTTTAGAATTAGCGGATACTAATGTATTTGAAGGTGTTTATGACGGCGGTAATATAAATAGAATGGAATTGATAAACATTCTTGATCATTATACCCAAAGTGCAATTGGTGGCAGACTTTCCTTTTACATCAATGAGATTCAATCCGTAAAGGAACTAAACGAGGATGGCGAAGAGGTTAAAGAAGAAAAAGAAGATAAACTGCCATCAACTGAAGTAGAACGTCTACAACTGATGGCAAGGACGTATATTTATATAAATAAAATTGAAGAGGCTTGTGATGTAGTTGATGTCTTGGCGAATTGCGAATGTATTGGAATTGTGGGTATAGGGGCAGAGTTTTCTACAACGAAGCCTGTAGAGTTATTGGTCATGTCATCGTGGAGTCAAGTGTATATCGTGAATTTGAGTTTGTGTACCCATTCCGGTTTTCCATCAGGTTTAGCTAAAATTTTAGAATCAAATTATATCCAAAAAGTAGGTCATAATTTGGTTCCGCTAAGCCAGTCATTGTGGCATTGTTATAAAGTTACAATAAACAATACTTTTGATACACAGGTTTGAATTCTGAGTATAGGTTTACTTTACTGACCTTCAATTTTTAGATCGCAGATGAGAAAATAGAAGTTGATAGGGGACATTTATATAAGGCGCCGAATTTGGCAGATAGTTTAAAGAAACACTTACACTTACCGTGCTTACTGGAGGATACACCGGTAAAGGGAGTAGTTAGGAAAGACTGCCACATAATGTTAATTTTTAGAGTACAACCTCGGAAATGTGGAGTGAACGTCCTTTACCTGACTTTCGGAAGATACAAGCTGCCCAGTTAGTAACATATCTAATTACACTGAGAAATATACAAAAAAGGCTGCTCTTAAAAGATTATTACGATCCCATTGAAGAATATATTGAAAAAATTCATAAGTCTGATTGTTATCGACCTCATGTTGATTTTAAAAGTGATACTATACCATTTCGTCTAAAGGAAATACTCGATTCATTTTAATTTGCGGACTTTTACTGTGAGAAACCTTCGTTCAATACAGAAATACCGTCAAATATTAATTGACAATAATGGTGGGTTTATACAATCATTATCAAAAATCATTAAGAAATATCCAATAGCAACAGTGGTTTATTGCACGTTGCTAACCAACGAAACCATCCTGAGCTTCGTGAACTAATGATAATGATTGTATAAACCCACCATAATATTCATTTTACCAGTAGTTTCACAAATGTTTCTAAAGTACTGTTCTTTTGTTATCAACAGTATGCAAAGGAAAAAGCATTATACTGCACTTGCCAAAAACATTGTTCAGTTCTTGCTTGGTTGTTTACATATGTTTACTAATATTTTCAAGAAGAAACTTTTCACAGATAAAATTTGCCTCTGCCTATCTCATTATACACAACAAAGTACATAATAGCGCTTTGCGATCTTATACGTCAATTTCAAATGGTAATTTTGTGAGTGTAATTACTTTTTTAAAATTTAAAGAAATCTTAAAGAAATTTTTTATTTAATGTGACTGTAGGTAATTCATAGATTCAATTCATCACATTTTATGCAAGGGCTGATCTGTCAACTGTGAAATTATAAGGTCCTGGATGTCTTTACAATGCAAATATTTCGGATTTGTTGCTAGTAGTTTTTATAAGGGGTGTATCACGACCATTGAAATAAAAGACTAACGGCCGGTTGCAGGAAAGCGAATTATAATCAAAATCCTACATTATTTGCCAAATCTGAGTTTAAACAAGATTTTTGACATTTGATTGCCTGCATACTGCAGTATAAAGCCAATCAAATGTCTTAATATCGGATTAAACAATAATCCTGGATTATTTTTTTTTGTGCAACTGGCCGTTAGTCTTTTATTTCAATGATCACGACATATGCCAACTATCTATACCTTGAAAAGGAGGCCTTGGAATATTTTGAAAATTTGTCCATGTACTAATGCCAACAAGAGGAATGCATCTAAAATATTTTTGGTGGCACTTTTGGTTATACCGGAAATTGATGTGAATCTGCATATTTAAACGCCATATTTCATTTTTAGATTCTAAATAAAATTCTATGTACATGCCTATAACTATATTTAATCACTTTCAACATATTTTTATGTAAAAAAAGACAATTGCAGCCCAGATCATAGTTACCAATTTTTTTTTAAAAAGCACTTATTTCATTTGGGCTGGTTTCCTTTTAGATGAGGTTCTGATTTAGTGGACTGTGTTGGATGTTTTGATTATAACTACAGTAGAGTAGAACCTCGCTAATCCCAACTAATTGAGACTAGAAGTTGTTCAGATTAGTGAATTGCTTAGATTAACAAAAATAACAAAACAATATTTTGAATTATTTATTGAGAAATAAACAGTTACAAATTGTACAAAAATGAATCTTGTTAGCGAGGTAAATTTTTTTTAAGAAACCCTTATTGTTATAACGGTGTCTTATTCAGCACAATAAATAAGGGTTATTCCGTATAAAGTAGGTACTCTATTCCAAAAATTTTCAGTTTTTGAAATATTGGTTATTTCATATTTTTTCTATTGTAAGAGTTGTTAGTTGACCACGACTGATCCTCATGGCTGCGAAAAAAAGGAAAGACCCAGTTATAAAAATAGGAGATTTTTCAATTCAGTTTTCATACAGAAAACATTGACAATTGTCTTAGGCTGCAAACGTCATTTTTGACAAAAATTAAAATGTCAAAACCGCCTAAAAGACATTATACATACATGAAATGTACGTTACCTAGAATATAAAAAGGAAATAATATATGGCGTGTTCCATTTAAAATAAGCAAGTTTGCATCAACTTGAAAATATGTTAGATGAATTCCTCGTTATAGTAGGTACATTGCTAGATTTTCAAAATATTCAGAGGGTTTTCGGGATATACCTATGGGAAAAAATTATTGCGGATCTGACTTAATAAGCTAAAAAGAAACCCAATAAACAGTATGACATATAATTGCTACTATCAATGTCAACACATTGGTAAAGTTTGTCTCTCTCACACTCATATACCTAATGCTTATTGGGTTTGTTCATAGCTTATTATAAGTGAGACTCGCAATCAATTTTTTTCCATAGCCATCATTCGTTGCTGGACACTATGCAATTGGTGTAATTTGGCATTTAAGTTCTTTTCTTAATCGCTTAGCACTTACTTATTACCGAGATGTTGACCTGCTTACTATTAAGTGGTAAATAAAGGAACGACACCAATGATCAGCTGAAGAGCTGAAGTTCAGTGATTAGTAAAGTAACACCTCTTAATTTTTCAAATATGTTTACATACAAAATTCTATTCAATTTACAATATAACAAAATGAATATGATGCAATACTAAATTTGATATAGTGATGATCCTTTCTGACTTTTTTTACACGAATATCTGTTGCTACGTATCTTACTTGTGTCTTACATTACATTTAATCTTTAATTATTGTTAGGTACATTAAACGTGCAATTTGTGCTGTTGTTTCCTATAGCAAGACGCTCATAAAGTCATAAAGGAAGTGCAAAGCTAGTAAACTACATCAGACACATGCACAATTTTATGAAATTATTAATTTCAATTTTGACAAATAAACTGGTTACCTAGTGATGTACACCATACCACTTCGATCATTTCGGTTTATTCTGTTCGTTAATTTCTTAGTGCATATTATATTGGTTGCATAATTTTAATTTCGATCGCGCAAAAAATGTTATAAGCACGTCGAACGTTAAGGGTTACCGTTTTCAGACAATAATTGGAGTCGTCGCTTCGCTCCTCCTCCAAACAATTGTCTTCGAACGGTAAAAATCCCTTACCGTTCTCCATACTTAATATACTATTGTTGTCTCCTTTAATTGCAATAAAAGAGAAAAAGGTCTTTTTTTATCACGTACCTATCTGCAATTTTTACTGTTTTTCTGTTGTAGTAAGGATGATTTTGTGAGACAGGGTTATTTTCGAGGTTATTTTCAAAATGAGAGATCGCACATATTTTACGTGCATGACTGTCTATACTGTAATAATAATAAGTAATAATAATAATAAACTTATTTTGTAAACCAATCTTTAATAAATTACCTACTAGTTTTTCCACTGTCTTGACCAAGTTGTGAAATACCTCATTTCATGATGGGACTTGAGGCATAGTAATATTGAATGTACAGGGTCCGGCAAAATGATCTCCCACATTTTGCACCGCCACTGTGCCAGAATCACTGAAGAGAGGGGGAGCTTAGTGTAGTCGGTTGGTAGCTCTGGCCTTGCCATTTCAGTTGTCAGTCATGAATTGGACGGGTGAGCATCGTGCCTTTGTTATTGAAACGTTTATGAAAAGTAACGAATCTGTGATTACGACGCAAAGAACATTTCGTACTCACTTCGCGCTTGGTAGACATGGTCCAGTTCCAGATCGCAAAACAATACTGTTGTGGGTTTAAAATTTTAGAGTTACAGGTTCAGCCTTAAAAAGAAAATCAACTGGTAGACCCAGAAGTGTCCGGACACCTGAAATTGAAATTGAGTGATGGAAACTTTCAGAAATCAGCTTCGAATGTGTATCGAAAAAAATGGTCGCCATTTGGACTCTGTAATTTTCAAAACTTAATAAAAACAAATGGCATAGCATACATTTTCAGTTAATAAAGACAAAATCTATATAACATTTACAATGGCGTTTTTATTACAGATTAAAATGTGGGAGATCATTTTGCCGGACCCTGTATGTGCATCAGATAAGAATTGTGACTGTTTTCAACAGTTTTAAGTATAAAACGGAGATGTCTGTACCGCCATTGGAGACAAATTTATTATATTGTTTGAGAGCACTGCCATGTGTATTTACCTACACTTCGACAGTGCTATCAGACAGCAACTCGCGCGAGAAATCTTGCTAAAGTATTCTCGCATGCGGTAAATCGTGTCGTTGTCTCATAATGTATACAAACGCCCTAAACGGGAACAGTACATCATCGAATTCGGTAATTCTATGGAAAAGCAATGGCAATAAGCCCGACAAAGATTCCCCCTCTTCAACGGAAGGTAACAAAATGCTTTGTAATTATCGGAGCGGTTTCAATTTATACTGTACAGGAAAAACAAAATATATATACGGTGCGGTAAACTTAATGTAAAAGCAAAAATTCAAGGATCTGAATGCAAAAATAACTTTACGGAAAAGCTCAAAATTGTACGGTACGGTTTCGCAAATATTAGAGCGATAAATTAACGCACTTACCTACAGCAAACAAAAATGGCGAAAAGATCTTACGTTTCGGCACAGATAGGTATACGGTATATCTGTGGTTTCGGTAAAATCCAAAAAGATCATATTTCATAGTGCGATTTCTATTTATCTAGATTCTAGCTAGTGCGTCAGCTCGTTCGCCCGTAAGTATATTATATGAAAGCAGCCAAACGCAATACGCGTTTTACGAAAAGCCCTAAAAAGTAACGGGGAAACATTTATAAAAATAAGTAAAACAAAATGTGTTTAAAATCATTTTAATGTAAATTGCTCGACGTGTTGCAATATTCTTAAAACATCATCATTATCAATAACCTCTCGACGTTTTCTTCCAGAAGTCGTTGTGGTGGTTGTTCCTAGAGTTTGAATAAGATGCTAAAATTGGAATTTGATTAATTTTATTTTCTGTTCGATAGTTTATTGAACTCACCATGACAATTTTAATTAAGAACACAGCGAATGTTAAAAACCCAATTGTAATTAATGCACTCTCATTTGATGGAAAGTCGACGTGGGAATCATGATCTTTAAAATCTCTTGCCCCTCTTCCCTCTGCCTTTTTCGTACCAATTTGTGAAATTCGTTTTTCTAAATAACCAATAATCGATTCATTAGCTTTAATTATTGTTACTATAGTGCACTTACCGATTTCAATTAGCAGATGATCTCGTAAATTTTGGAGGACGTTCCATTTGCTCTCTTTGTTTTTATGCGCGTTTTTCATTAAATCGTATTGAACTCTGCTTAAATAGGGAATAAAGCTGGTGTAACTGTATTCGTCATTTTGTATTAAGTCGTCAAATCCACTACGGTGTGCCAATAAATTGGGATTCAAAAATGTGTCCTCAGTTAACCCTGAATTAGTCACATTGGAAACAATTTTGGGTTTTGTGCTAGTCGTGGTTTTCCTTTTCTTGGTACCTCTTTGGTTTTCGCGAAAAGAAACAGTAACCGTTGTTGGTACAACTTCGGTATCTGGCGATTTATTACTGGTGCTACTATCGTTATAATTATGTCGGTGATTACTTAAATTTGTTTTTTGGGTGGGTTTAGCAATAAAGGGCTTGGGAAATATCGGCCTTTGGGTTGTAGTAGATGTCGTTGTAAAAATTGATATAGCATAATCTACAACAATTTAAGGGAGAACTTTCGGATAATAATCGTTTTTAAAAGCTTACCCATCTTTCTAGTAGCACCCTGGCTCATAACTATCTGCTGAGGAATTTCGATCCATTCACACATACATTTTGCATGTAAAGTTAAAATTATTAGTACTTTATACATCTTCGATCTAAGGTGTAAGTATACTGAGCAGTGACAACCAAAATGAACGCACAAGTTAAAAATGCCTACTGTTATAAAGTACCTTGTGCAGAAAATTATTTAGTGGAACTAAACGCTCATGTTATTCTACATAAAAGCGCATTAGGTGAACGGATTAATGAAACTGTAACTGTATCTGCAATTCCAAAAGTACGAGGATAATTAAATCACCTAATTCGCCACCATTAAATAAAATTAGAATCTCCCGAACCTCAAGTAATAACAGGGCTCCCAGTGCGGACGGAGTCTTCTCCAAAATTGTTAAGCGCTGGTGCGATAAATTTTTTAAAATATAAGGATGAGGAATGAAATATGTTAATTTCTATCAAATTGAGCGCGCAGTTTTTTCTGTTCCCGGTTCACTCAAAGTCCTATAATTTTGTTCCTGTTGAACTAGCATCCTGGCAATCAATAGCGCCCGTTCTTAATGTCCAAATTGCCCGTACATCAAATTTCAACACAATCGGCCACTTTGAAAAAGAGTTATAGCGCACGGACGGACGACAATACAAAACTATAAAGGATCTGAGGATCATTAATAATAACGGAGCGAGCCTCCATCGACCACTCTAGTTCGTTATTCAGCATAGTGAAACACAAGAGATTGAGTAATAGAGCGAAAAAAAAACATCTAGTAACTCTCAAAATTTGCGGTTCTTTTCTGTTTCTTAAAGCTACAACACAATGAAGAATGAAACTAAAAATATTAACACTTTTTAGACTCTGTTGTAGACTCAATGAAGTCTGAATTGCAGTCCAATTCCTACTATCGCGCTTAAATATAAGATGAA
Organism: Photinus pyralis; assembly: GCF_008802855.1. Classification (NCBI taxonomy): domain Eukaryota; kingdom Metazoa; phylum Arthropoda; class Insecta; order Coleoptera; family Lampyridae; genus Photinus; species Photinus pyralis. The sequence goes on from NW_022170249.1 coordinate 44,172,801, forward strand.
AAATAATCTGCTGACGAGTACGCTAAGGAATGGTACATTCCGAACCGCATACTCGCCAAGCTTGATTTCCTCGTGATCCACGTCATCGAGGTCATTTCGCATTAAAGCTTCCTTGTCAACCGGTGGCACCTACAATCAACTATCAGCGCTCAAATAACTGAATGAAGCATACATCACTCTCAATGAGCAGGACTCTAGCAACAATTCCACCAAAGACTTTGCGAGCCGTGGACTCTATAACTTTCAACTTTTTGCTCCTCGAGATGACAGTGACTGTCGTTTCAGAAAGTAACCCGAAACAAACAGTGTACAAACTAAACGCGTAAAATTGAACTGTAACCCAAGACGTTACCCTAACCAAACGCTTCCCATCAACTCACCAATTAAAGGTGCCCCTCTCCCCGTTCCACTGAAAAGGCACAAAAAGTACAGGAGGTAAGAGGCCAAAATCAAGAGCAGGAACCCGTTGAGGTACATTCTCTGTTTACTTCCGTTTGGTAACGAAAATTGCGCCAGCACCAGAAGGGCGTTCACTAAAAGTGTGCTAGTTACCATGGAGCTCTTGACTCATCCAAATGTACTCAACCGACAGATGGTGCTATGACCACCGAGCTGTAGGGGTTCGGGTTCCTTGCCATCCTAAACGTAAATTTGATGTCGTAGTAAGCCTCAGGGCAGCAAACGTACTTTGTCGAAGCAATCGCTGCGCTTGTATCGGTAATCTTCCAAGAGTTGTGCAGAAGGAGATCGCTTAACTGAAGATTCAGATGAATATTTCGGTTGCATTAGGCGTTACACTCACGTCAATATGTGCCTCGTTGTTGTAAAGCCCTAGCTCGATTTCTTGACCGTGGTGCACCCAAGACCCATACTTCAGCTCGCAAGACTGAGTATCAAACGGCCAGTTACGTAAGTCAAACTCGCAGAGAACGGTCTGTTTCAAAGGCGGCACGTGTAGAACCTCCCCGTTCGGGTAGACCAGTGCGTGCGACAATCCGAAACGAAGCAGAGGTTCGCCACCTGAAGCACTACCCGAAAGTGGTAGGTACGAATTGCCTAGAACATCTCACCTGTTGTAGAGATAGAGGTCGGGATGCCACAACTCGTGGTCTGCTATTCTTAAAACGGAAATGTTCCCGTAATCTTCCTCCTTCCATTTCAATTTTTGATCGTACCAGACCTGAAATGGCGAAAATCAACTGCGTTCAAACTATTATACTTACCATCCGCATCCAGGCGTGAATAGTTACTGTAGATCTCCGTTCGTCAGTCTCGAGGTGTAAAATACTCACGCCAAAATTCACCTTCGTCGTGTTGAAGTGCTCTGTGGGACGCGAAAACCTGTCATAATTGACGAAGAGGTCCTTCTTCAGCTTGTCTTGATCGGTCTCGTTCCACAACTGCACCTTACCACTTGCTGAAATCGGAGAATTGTACTGTATGCAACTCGGAGAACGCACGTACCAATCGGGATCATGTGGTCGAAGGTGAAGTTGTCGAAAAATACACAGTCTGCATAGTTAAAGACCAAAACCAGTAGAAGCACGATGTTAGAGCGCATATCGGTAACTGACGATGTTTAAGATCTAAGTGATAAATTGTTCTCATTGACATAATTGGCGTAAGACCGTTGGCATTCGTCATAGAGGTCTATTTTTGGTAACTGTTTAGAAATCAAATCTACCTCAGTAATAACAGGATACAATGGCCCGTATGAATAAAAATAAGTAAATGCTTTCAAAGTAAATACTCGTAAGTGCTCCTTCGCACTGGGCGACTTAGCAGCGCTTTTAAGCAGAAGGACAGGACGCAGTGCAGCGCTGCTAAACAAACCAGTATAAAAGGGCACTTACGAGTATTTACTTTGAATTTTGCAAGTAAGGTAGATGCACCAAAAGCGGACACTTTAAGATTGATTAGTCAATGTAGTTCTGATAAAAATCATTTATGAGACAAACTATATACCGTTGGGTTTTAAGACATTATAGTTTCCCTTAAAAAGTCCCTAATGATGACCTTTTTCGGTACCTGACCCCCCTTTGCTCTTTGTTGTAGCTGCAAAAATAATTTATTTAAAATAACAAAAACTCGGTTTTGTGAAAAACGTACTTAATTTTTTATTATATAATTTTAACGTTAAGGAAAATAATTAATTTTCTGTGAATTCAGTAAAGTTTTTCATTTCTTCTACGAAAAAGATACCTCTAGAGTTTTTCGGCTTAGGTGGTTCTATAATCATTACTACGTCTTGTTCATCGTACCAGATTTGGTCTTCAATATCAGGCCAGCGCCATCCTCTTCTTCCACATTGGACCATTGCGGAAACAAAATACTCTTCATTCCGAGTTTCAATAACTTTACCCGGAAAGTATTTTCCGTCGTACTTGACAACCACGTAATCCAAAGGTTTTGGTTTTCCCACCCTTAAATTTCCTCTTATTTGGCTTAAAGGCACATTATCCTCATCGGTTGATTCGGATTTGTCCATTTCCTTTTGTGTATTCACCACAACTTTTTTTTTGACTTTGTTATTGTCTTTTTTCTTAGCCTCTAGTTTTCTTTTTTGTTCCAGTTTATCAGCTTCCATTTTGGCTTTTTTTCTCACTTTTTTTTTGCTATATTCCTGCCACATTTGACTTGTTACAACACTGGGTATTTTTTCTTTAGTTTTCTTATCTGTCGCGGGTGTTGACTCGGGCCAGAAAAGCGCTCGCTTAAAAGGACTGGGAACTATTGGTCCAGTTTTGGTGTTGTCTAATTTCTCGGAACACTTCATTGGCGATCGGTGTTCTAACAATGTCAGGTTGGGTTTTATAGGCGTTATAATTTGTACATCTAAAATATTAATTTTATTTTTGGAATCCAGTGGTGGTTGATTTACATTCAGTTCGGGTACTTGGGAGGTATTTTTAAAAGAATCGTGCAGCTGAACGTTGTCATTATCAGCATCAGGACAAAGTGAAGGTGAAGTTATTTTAGACGGGAATGGGTGTGTTATGGTAGTGATATTTGGGTTTTCAGCAGTTAAGATGGTACTATCAATTGTTTCATTATTGCAAACAGGATTTCTAATATTATTTTCATTTATTAGTTCAATAATTAATGTCGTCTTCAAAAACAATTTCTGCCTCTTCTATCATGTTTTCAATAGTTTTTGTAGGTAACTAATCCGCAACTTTGTTTCATTTTCTTCCAAATTTCAAACAACGATTTATCTTCTATTCGACCACTCCACTAGTTCTTCAGGTAGGTGCTCTTGAAAACTATTAAGTGTTTCTTGGTCTATAAAAGATTCCATAAATGCAAGTCTGTCTATGTTATCCGTTTGCACGATGTCTTCAGATTGTTTAGGTGAATTAGATCGATCATCATTTTCTGGAAAAAAATTGCTCATTACTTCGGCATCCCGTGGAAAGAGTCCACATTTCTTAAATCCATTTTGAAGGATCTTTGGAATTACCCGATCTTTAATAGCAGCATCTAATAGGGGAGCAAAATCTCGTCGTCTTAATGGTTCATGTTGATTTTGAAGCCTCCATGCGCTGACTTGCTCTTTCCATCCAGACTTCAAAGTACGAAACACAGCTACATCCATTGGTTGTAACAAATGTGTAGCATTTGGATACAAAGCCACCAAAATTATTTCATTTTCTCAACAGAATTTGCTAAGGTGGTACGATAAGTGTGAGGAATGTCCGTCTACGAAAAATATTATGGGAAATGAAATATTTTCTCTAGCCCAAGGATAAAAGACGTTTGCTATATAACTATAAAAAGTATCTGAGGTCATCCACCCATTTTCGGAAACTCCTATTCCCCAATGCCTTGGTACGCTAGCAGAGAGGTCGGAAGGAATTCTTTTATATCGAAAAATTATCATTGGTGGAGCCAAAGTTCCCGCGGCATTTCCATTTAAAAGTACAGTAAGACACTCCTTTTCATTGCTATTTACAGTTGCATAAACTGTCTTATCACCTCTTAATGTTAAAACTTTATTTCCTTTTGGATTTAAAAAAAAACGCCGACTCATCGGCATTAAAGATACGAGTGGGATCTTGTAAGACAGTTGTTAAGCCAGCAGTTTCTAAAAACTCGTAGACTTCAATAAACCATCTTCTAATTTGTATTTTTTTACAGAAGCTCTACTCGTGGTTCAATTTTGAGGCGTTCTAAGGGCCGGTTGTACAAGTGTGAAGTTCAGGGATGGTTTAACTAAACTACGCCCAAGTTTTGAGCGTAGTTTTCGTTTAACCTCGTTGTACAAACTGCGTTCAAACTTCGTTTACCAAAACCACAATTTTCTGTTGTTGGCAACGTGCAAACATGCGCATAAAGAATTAATTGGATATTTGTTGTGAATAAACTTAACCTTCAATCAATACTAGTTTATTTATAACGATGTGCTCTAACGAAAAAAAAGTGCGTGCAGCCAATTTTACCGCGAAAGAAGAGGCAATATTAACCAGTTTAGTAAAACAATATGAACATGTCTTAGAGTGCAAAAAAACAGATGCGGTTACGAACCAACAAAAGACCGAAGCCTGGTCAAATGTTGCTCGGGAGTTCAATGTAGTAAACGACAGCCACCGTAGTGAAGCTGTGTTAAAAAAGAAGTTCGAAAATCTAAAGAAAAGGGTGAAAAAGAAACTGTCTGAAAATAAAACGTATTCAATGGGAACTGGGGGTGGTCCTTACAAAGACACCCCATTAAATGACACCGAAGAGGGCATTAAAGATATACTTGGCCCAAGAGCAGAGGGATTTCAATCACAATTTGATGGGGATGCTAGTAAGTAAAAAATGTGTACATTATAAACAATTTACATACATTTTACTACTTCCAGTTGAAATTGAAATACCAGAAACAGACGACCTGCAAGTTAGTAATGGTAAATAAGGACTTCCAAGTGTGTGTGTGGTTCAATATTGTTTCGTTACAGAGATGATAGTAGAGTTTGCTAACGATCACGACTACAGTTCGACCGTAAAACCATCTGCAACAGATGATATCGAAAATAATGGTAGTATACGGTACTGGTCATAAAGTATTAAATCTAAGTTCCTTCTGAATTTGTAGGTGATAAAAACTGGAAAAAGTACACACCTAATATGCTTAAAAGAAAAAAATCAGCTGCGCTTTGTGTAAACACCACTGGTAAAATCACTTTCAGAAATGTACTATAAATACTAATTATTTTAAAATTTTAGATACATCCCAGGGTGTTATTAACAAGAAGATTTCGCAGTGGGCAGAGGCTAAAACAAAACTGGAAGAGAGTAGAATGGAAGGTGTTTTGGAAGAACAAAAAGTAAAATTAAAACATACGGAAGAGGAACATAAGTTAAATTTAGAAATAAAAAAGACAAAATCTGAGTTCGAACTAGAATGTATGAAAGAAGAACACAAATTAAAAATGGAAATTTTGAAGTTACAAAAAGATATGTTATTAAAAAATGTTAAACAATAAGTTTGTTCGTAATATACACTGTACACTATGCTAAGCGATTAAAGTATTCGTGAATAAGGTGATGACGTACAGCATTATTTAGTCCATTGTTGTAATATGGAACATTTTCCACTTCGAAATTTATTTCAGCAGCTGCAATAGCTTCTTGTTCTTCCTCATTTATGTCTGGCAGTGCATCATTAAAGTTCCTAGCTATATTATGTAATACTGCAGTTGCAATTACTATAGCCTCGACCTTTTCTGCGCGTTGTCGAATCCCAAATGACAATATGGGAAATCGGCGTTTCATCACACCAAAGCACCGTTCTATTGGGTTACGTGTGCGTATTTGGGATTCATTGAATAAATTTTCAGTACGAGTGATCGGATTTCTTAGAGGAGTAATTAAATACGGCTTAATAGCATATCCTGCATCTCCAACTAATAAGTACCCTCTAAAGTCTCCATTCTCAAATTGATTTCTTATTTGAGAATGTAAAAATATTGTGCTATCATGAGATGACCCAGGCCATCTGCATACAATATTTTGAATCCTCAGGCTTGCATCACAAACAGCTTGCACATTATAAGAAAAAAAATTTTTCCGATTTCGAAAAATCTCAGCATTGTTACCGGGGGATATAATCTTCACATGGGTACAGTCAATAGCACCAATGCATTTGGGGAAACGACTAATCATGTAAAAGCCTCTACTTCTTTCTCTCATTTCTTCCTCTGTGGTAGGCATTTTGATAAAAATGCGGTGTTGACTGGCAATGGCTCGACAGACTTTTGTAGTAAGTCTGCTTGCAGTAGATTTATCGATGCCAATAAAGTCGCCTGCAACTGACAAAAAGCAGCCAGTTGCTAAATACCTTAGTGCCAATAATACCATACACTCGGCACTTACTGCAAAGTTTCTGTAACGAAATTATACGATGTGGTTGGGTGGTAGCTACACTATAGGGTCGTTTTTATACCTGTTTGTGGGATGTGATATTTCTTCTTGTATTAAATCAATTACAAAACGAACTGAATCTTTGGATAACCTAAATCTATTTAAAAATTCCTTATCATTCCACTTTGTAAAGTGGTTATCTCGGTGCCTATATATCTTTGCTGCTCTTCTGCGTCCAATTATATTAATTACTTCTAGGAAATCTTCATCATCTGTTAGTGCATGCAACTCCATTACAATTTGGAGGGTAACAGCATTGATTATGTTAATCAATGGTAACAGGTATTACATAAAATTATAACCTAACAAAACTAACAAATCGGTGACTATGCGCAAAGAACCAAAACTAAGCTTAAACCAACAAAATCGGCTGCTTAAATAAAACAAAACTTAAGTTGCGTTTAGTTGTTGAGTGAAGTATGTACAACACTCTAAAAAATTGAACTGTGTTTAAACTCAGCTTAATTCTTAAACTCTGCTTAAGCTATACTTGTACAACCGGCCTAAGCCTTAGTTCGGGATGTCGACGTAAAAATCCTTCGTACCACTTTCGGCCGGGCATGTTATTTTTGAAGTTTTTTTTAAGCTCTTTGGCTAGTTTCGAAGCACTGGATAAAAAAATGTCTTTGGAAATCGGGAACCCACTTTTTGCCATAGATGTTATCCACGTAACAAGAAGATCCTCTTCAGTTTTTGAAAAAATTGTAGCAGGCCCCATTTTTCTAGACTCCGGATTAATACCCTTAAATTTATAAAGTAATGTCGTTTTGGGAACCTTGAATGTCTTTGATGCTGTCTTAACAGGCATACCACTTCTAACTGCACTAATTAAGAGCATTTGTCATAGAGCTTTCTGGATACCCCAAAATTTTTTTGGTGGCCATCTGTGAAAAATTAAAATTGACTTTATATCTAATCAAACTAAGTACAAGTAGGTACTTAAGATGTTTTTTTCCATGGAATTAAAAATTATATTGAGGGGTCAGGCATTGCATCTGTATTGTACGTAAAGGTGACACAGGGGTCACCTATAGGACATTATCTATTTATAGCTATTTTTTAAACAGAGATACAAATATTAGGTTAAACACATTAAAATAAGACATGTATATATATTTATTCGTTTGCTCCTATAGATGACCCAAGTGTTATCTACTAGATCAATGCATTTTATTTTGTTCCTAAAGCTGACCCCCCAAATATTTTCAAATTTATAGGTTAGAATCGTATTTCCATTAAAGATTATCTAATTTCATAGTCTCAAAATAAAATAAACGCAAGAAGTAGGATTTATAATGAATTAAAAACGATATAAACACTCTTTTGTGCACTTACCTTCTAAGCAAAATCACTATTCCCTTGATAAAATTTAGGAACGCCAAAATAGCGGCAAACGATACTGTAACATAATCTGCCATGACAGTGCAGTGTTGCCAAAAGATTTTAGACAATGCGTCGTCCTTCTGCTTAGAAGCGCTGTTTGAATTTTGCAAGTATGAGCATTTGCTTACTTTTATTCATACGGGCCATTGTACCAAACAATGTAAATTACTAGAAACTTTTTATGGTTTTACGTTCTCTTGATTCTTTTTTTTTATTTTAAACGGCAAACGCGACCAGTTCATAAAGTAGTGCAGACACATGTTCGACTGAAGGGGCAGACGCGGAAATATCAAATATTTTAACCTGCTGTGCAGTGTTTTTGAGGCGGCACAGCAGGATAAACTATCATGCTTTGATATAGTCGCGACAACCGCGTGTTACCGCTCACGTAGGACACTGCGTGCGAGTGAATACTGATGCACTTGAAAAGATGAAGAATGAGAACTTTTGGAAGCAACATTTTGCCGCTGCACGTCGCGCCTCCAAGCGAGCTAATTAAACCGCTGCGTCGCGAGAAAACAGTTCATGTATTGCACTCTTTTTCTTTTTGATGCGTTCATCCACTAATCATCGATGTGATCTTAGCCAGCTTTTTACATAACGGGCGATCAAAAATGAGTTCCTGTCGAGTCGCCTTTGGAAGTTCAAGTTAAATACGAATTCCCATGCAAACAAAAATTCCAAAGGCGACTCGACAGCAACTCATTTTTGATCGCATTTTATTAAGCAAGCGGATTAAATCTGTCTTGGGGCTTTCAATTAAATTCCATAAATAATAATCAATCATACTTGTGTAATTTGAGCTTGAATTTCCAAGTCTTGTAGTATGCATGTAGCTAAATTGTGATTTTGTAAAGTCACTTTATCCAAATGTCTTTTTAGTGTTATTTCGCATCAATGTATGACCTGCCTGCCAATTAAACATGAATACCAAACTTTAGCAATTTTATTTACAGAAAGTCACTCCACAATATGAAAAAGAGCCAGATTGAGATTATTTATTTCAAATTCAAAAAGCAATCCAAATGTTAATTGGAAAGTTTCATACTTAATTACTTCAATTCACTACATAACATACAAAAATGAAAATACTTGAGCAATTTCATAAAACATTCTAAATAGGTGTAAATTAAAAAAAAATAGTTATACAAAACAAGCCAATTAACATTAAGCAATAAATCTATCGCGAGGAAAGCGGTCTCCAACAGTCGCGTGTTCAGCATACTATCCATTCCAAAATTTTCTCTTCCATTTGGTGGTTTTGTTTCGCATCTGGATTTTCTCCATTTTATCTCGCGTCAAGTCCTTTACTTCTCCCATTTTTTTTCTACAGTAGTAAAAACAAATTGTATGCAACCATGCCAAATTAATTCTCTTCTCCATTTGATGGTGCTGGCCCATAAAACTCAGTTTTCCATTCTCATTCTTTCTACCATAGTTCTGTCAAAAGCTACTCCACTTGGTCGATGTTGGCTAATGTCGAGACACCTCTTCACCATTTGGTAGGCAATCCTCTCTCTCATGTTAAATTCTCTTTCCCATTTGGCGGCGCTGATCCATGTCAAATGGTTCCATTTGGTGGCACTGCCTTGTATTTAGGCAATCTTTTCTCGTCGAACTTCACCATTTGGTAGTACGTACTGTCCCGCGTCGAATCTTCTTCCCCATGTGACGGCGCTGATCCATGACAAATCGTCTTTTCCATTTGGCGACAGTAGTCCATAATGAATCCTCTTCTGGTGGTGCTGTCCCGCGTTGAATACTCTTCTTCATTTGGCGCGCTGACGCATGTCGAATCCTCTTCTCCATTTGGTGGCGCTAACGCATGTCGAATCCTCTTCTCCATTTGGCGGCACTGGTCCATATGGAATTCTCTTCTCCATTTGGTTGGTGCGGTCCCGCGTCGAGTCCTCTTCTCCATTTGGTGGCGCTGGCGCATGTCGAATCCTCTCCTCCATTTGGCGGCACTGGTCCATATGGAATTCTCTTCTCCATTTGGTTGGTGCGGTCCCGCGTCGAGTCCCTCTTCTCCATTTGGTGGCGCTGACGCATGTCGAATCCTCTTCTCCATTTGGCGAAACTGGTCCTCCATATAGAATTCTTCTCCATTTTGGTGAGGTGCGGTCCCGTGGTGGGAATCCTCTTCTCCATTTGGTGGCCGCTGACGCAGTCGAATCCTCTCTCCATTTGGCGAACTGGTCCTCCATATAGAATTCTCTCCTCCATTTGGTGGTGTGGAATCCTCTTCTCCATTTGGTGCGGTGACGCCATGTGAAATCCCTCTCCAATTTTGGCGCACTGGTCCACCATGTAGAATTTTTCTCCCTCCATTTGGTGGCGCGGTCCCGCGTCGAATCTTCTCCATTTGGCGGCGCTGATCCATGTCAAATCGTCTTCTCCATTTGGTGGCACTGGTCCATGTGGAATCCTTTTCTCCATTTGGTAGACAATCTCCTCTCATGTCGAACTTCTCCATTTGGTGGCGCGGTCCCGCGTCGAATCTTCTCCATTTGGCGGCGCTGATCCATGTCAAATCGTCTTCTCCATTTGGTGGCACTGGTCCATGTGGAATCCTTTTCTCCATTTGGTAGACAATCTCCTCTCATGTCGAACTTCTCCATTTGGTGGCGCGGTCCCGCGTCGAATCTTCTCCATTTGGCGGCGCTGATCCATGTCAAATCGTCTTCTCCATTTGGTGGCACTGGTCCATATCGAATCCTCTTCTCCATTTGGTAGGCAATACTCTCGCGTTGAACTTCTTCATTTGGTGGTGCTATCCCGCGTCGAATCCTCTTCCTCATTTGGCAGTGCTGGCGCATTTCGAATTCTCTTCTCAATTTGGCGCCACTGGTCCATGTGTAATTCGCTTCTCCATTTGGTGGCACTGATCCATGTGGTATCCTTTTCTCCATTTGGTAGGCAATCTCCTCTCATGTCGAACTTATCCATTTGGTGGTGTGGTCCCGCGTCGAATCCTCTTCTCCATTTGGCGGCGGTGATCCATGTCAAATCGTCTTCTCCATTTGGTGGCACTGGCCCATATCGAATCCTCTTCTCCATTTGGTTGGCAATACTCTCGCGTCGAATTTCTCCATTTGGTGGTGCTGTCCCGCGTTGAATCCTCATGTCCATTTGGCGGCACTGGGCCATATCGAATCCTCTTCTCCATTTGGCAGGCAATCCTCTCACATGGAATTTCTTCTTCATTTTACAGTCCTGTCCCGCGTCGAATCCTCTTCTCCATTTGTCGGCGTTGGCTAATCTCCTCTTCTCCATTTGGCATGCAATTCTATCCCACATAGAACGTTTACATTTAGTTCCTCTTCTCCATCTGGTGGTGCCGTTTCACGTCCATCATTCTTCTCCACTTGGTGGTGCTAGCCCATTCAAATCCTCTTCATCTGGCGGTGCTGATTCACGTCCAATCCTCTTCTCCATTTGGTGGTGCTACCCAACATCCAATCCTCTTCTCGTCGTTTATGCAAAACCATGCGAAATTAATTCTCTTCTCCAATTGGCGATAGCCCTACGTTGAAACTTCTCCATTTGGTGATGTTGACCCATGTCAAATCCTCTTCTCCATTTGGTGGTTGCTGGCCCACGCCAAATCCCCTTCTCCATTAAGCGACGCCGTCCCATGTCGAATCTTCCATTTGGTAGTCCTGTCCCACGCCGAATTCTGTACTCCATCAGTCACCTCACTTCTTCCTTGTCAAATCTCCGCCGTCGAACTTCTTACCAGTCCATGTTGTCTCTTCTTCAGGAAACTAGGGTCGAATCTTCTTCCATTCTTCTCAATTGACCTCTTCTTTGGAAACCATTCTCCAATCCAGTTTCATCAAATCGTCTCCATCCCAGACAAATATGTGCCCATTCCTCTTCATCCTTGAAACTAATCCCTCGACGTCGATTCCTCTTCCTACAGCAAAATCAGCATTGCCCATAGGTAATCCAGTTGTTCTAATCCATTTAACAATAAAGCCAATGGGCAGTCGGCATTCAAAAGATTTACGCAAATCAATCAGATTTAAATTGAAACGATCTTCATGTCAGCCAATCATCTTCATTCCATTCTTCTTGAGCATCTTGCGACATCCTTTTCTTCTTCTTCCTTAGTGAATTGTTTCCTCTTCGTTCAAATGAACTGGCATTTTATTTTTGATGCAAATGCTGCAATCAAAAATGAACATTAGGAACACAGTGCCAGATTATGTGCGCCAACTAACCTGATATTTAAGTTGTTGAAACATCCTATGAAAAAAATTTGGTTGAGCATACAAACCTAAGATTTGTAATTCCATTTCTATTGCACGGGACGTAACTCTTCCAATGAAGACTAGGCGGAGGCTTGAAAAAACCATTCCCACATCAGTCGAAATGAGCTAGCTGCAAGATGATACTAAATAAACATGAACAAGAAATGAAAACAACTTACTTGATGTAAAAGTTGATTTTTTCTTCCTATGATTCCAAGAAAAATTGGATCGTTTCAAAAGCAGTTTAGAAGTGATGACTTAAGTACGCCCTTATTTGGTAAAAGTGGACAAATGAACTCACCAGTGAAACACAACTCTTGAACTTCACAAATCACGGATAACTAGCATGCATATTCACAAAGCGTGTCCCACAATATTAGGAAATTTTCACAGAACATTCAGATTTTAAAACCACTATGAAAACAATTCGTTGGCTTACATGCAAACCCTTAACCAGAAATATATGTTAAAGTAACATTAAACATTGAATAGAACAATTACTTTTGAACAATACCAAATACATGCAAAAATCCAATAGATTGTACGGAAAGTATATAAACTAGTGACAAATATAGTTTAAAATTAAAAACACTTTTCCAAAGAAAGCAAGTAAAACGTGCTTGCAATGGGTTAGAAAAGCCTATGTGGAAGCTTCAAGTGTCCTCGTGTGCTCTAGTTTGGCGGTTATGGTCTAAACTTAACAAAGTAATATACATGGTAAAACAATTAGAATTAACAAATAGGATTTTGGTTATAAAAGCCGAAATTCTAAAAAACAAATGGCACATGCTGAAGAAGTACCACGACAGCTTGACAAAGAAACTTTAAATACCTACTAACTTTTCACTATACACTGACCTATCACTGCAGAGTACGTGAGCTCTCGATTATAAGTGAAACTATAATTACCACCATGCAATCTTGCGGTTTTTAACAGTTTTTGCTTCTGTAAAATACAACTATTTCAAAATATAGTGTAGTTACCAAAAAGGTCAGGATGTTGGGTGTTGGTTTCTTCTCCAAATTATTCTAAAGGGAAGATCAAGCCGAAAACTTCTTAAAATCGTAACGAGAGAAAAGTTCAGTTCTGTAAAATACAAGCCCATTTGGAAGATAAGGAAAGGTTACCACGTTAGATGTTCCTAGTAGCGAGTTGGACTCTATTCTACCATTCTTTGGGCCGAAATCATCTTCGACAAACGAACTCGAGATAATGAGCTTCAGAGGGCGGTACAAATGCAGATACTCGAATTTCCTTCGGTTCTGTGAAACAAAATATCCAAATGGAAGAACGCAACCGTACCATGACACTGGTGAAGTGTAGATTGTCTCTATCCTCATAGTGTGCATGTTGGGTTAGGATATTGATGCAGACACGATTTGCTTTTTCTCCCCAATTCCGTCAGTTCTGTAAAATATCATTCCACTTTGGAAGGTAAGGAAAAGTTACCATATGGACACTGCGCGAAAATTTCTGATGCACCGTCTTTGTTGTTAAAAATCAGGTCCTTTTCGTTCAGAGAAATGACGGTGGGGTTTCTTAACCACTTTAGTCCTGTAAAATATACGACTATTTGTCAATAGTGTATTTACCCAATTGAATGACGAGTGTTCCCGAAGTAGATCTTCCAATGGATTTTGGTGCGAAGGAGTTGACAGAGACCGTCTCTTCTGATTTATGGGTCTGTAAAATATAGCAACTATTTGGATTGAAAGGCCAGTTACCCCGCAAGACGATGACACAAGATTTCGTGTTAACTGCTCTCAATGATGATGTTCAGTGTTGGCACTATCACAAGACCCCGAGCAACTCCATAAAAATTGGTAATTGGAAGTAAGGAAACCCACAATAACGACTGAAAGCCGTCGAGTCCTTTTGGAGCCTCCTAGAGATCTGTGATTAACAAATCTTGGATTTATAAAATATTTTGATGTTCCACAACCGGAATGACCGAAATTATTGGTTCTGGAAAATGTTAAGTTAAAC
>NW_022170249.1:44186931-44187737 GCF_008802855.1 Photinus pyralis
AAAATCTCCTCGGATTTCCTCGAATCTCCTCAGATTTCCTTGAATCTCCCCGGATCTCCTCGAATCTCCCCGGATCTCCTCGAATCTCCCTATAGATCTCCTCGAATATCCTCGGATTGCCTTAGCTCGAAACGAGAAATCTCCTCCGTGACCAACCCCTCGCTTAAAACAAGAACACTGGTAACATACTAATTGTTGTACGTGTGACATTACCTAAATTCCAGTAACATAATGAGGAATGATATCGGATCCGGAAACAGAATGTGACCTGTAATAAAAGTGCATTTATAAAAACTGGCGGATTAGGCTAACACATTATCTTACCTGTAAAAAACACTTAAAGTGCATTTTCTGGGGCCTGTTTCTTCGGAGTTTTCTTCTTCGACATTGGCCCCGGAAGGTGGGTACAATGTTGTGGCAGCCTGCATGAATGCATGCAAATGATCGGCGCTAGGCATTAACCGCTTGAACATGACAAATAATTTGCTGATAACACAATCCTCTTCCCGACCATGGCACAGCTCAAAGAGAAGTATCTGTATCTATGATCAACTTAATATTGCTACATTTCTTACAATAAAATATGCAAAAATTGGTTACCAGGTCGGATGTTTCCTTAATGATTTGTAGAAGAGTAACTAGAGTATGATCAGGGACGGGAACCAGGAAGCAATTCTGGGAGCCACGTTCAATGTCACCAAAACCCACTGACCTTTGATTCTTCGTCCACGGTTGTACTTCTGCTTGCCTATCTTTGCTTCGTCAATCTCAACCGTAACTCCTTCTCCACCTAAAAGCACAGAACG
>NW_022170249.1:44187837-44188676 GCF_008802855.1 Photinus pyralis
CAGTCTCGGGAAATACAATCACAAATCGTATGCTAACAATCCTGTTCCCTCCGATGTTCATACCATATTTCTCTCCAGTTGACATCTTTCTTCTTTAGTATTTGCAGTTTCTTCCAATCTACCTACTAGAGCGTGCACTTTTGAGGGTGCTGAAACTACATACCTCCACCCCTGGTGGGGAACTATTGAGAAGCTTGTTAAATTTAATGTCTTTATTTTATAGTGGGCGAAGTATGAGCTGATAGCTACTCTTCTCACTTACCACTGTATCCTAGACCTTCTGGATTTTGAAGAAAACGGCATGATCGGTTTTGTTAAACGTCTCGATTAAATAATCGAAGTACATAACGTGGTCCATGGTAGAATAACATTTCCTGAAACGCGCCTGATAATTACTTAGTTTCTTTTTTTTTTCTAGGATGGCCACGAGCAGGGAGTTCACCATTGACCCGTTGCTGTTTCATTCGCTCCTTTCAATACTCTATAAATTTCTTAGATTGTGAAGGGGGTGTAAGTTGTAGGGACTTTTCCTAAATAAGAAACAAGAAGATGAGTCGCAAGACTCGCAACTCATTACTTTAACGAAGAAGATGGAGTTCTCCGTTAAAGTAATGGATTGCGAGTTTTGCGACGAAGGAACACAGATTATGTGGGAAGAAAGAAGAGCATATAGAGCATCTGATATGGCAATGTAGAGAGGAAAGAAATAGTACACGAACATCGAAGGGAGTGAGCTGAAAGAAGAATCTTATAAAAAAAGGAATAAGAGAAAACTAATAGACAAAGATTAGGACGAGAACGAGCCAAGATGCATACGAGGAAAGTGATCCTTGTATAAG